>NC_141687.1:692255121-692752121 GCF_964263255.1 Lissotriton vulgaris | reverse complement strand
TTGCTCATGGAGCTGCCACTGGACGAATGGCTGTCTGAATCGTCAGATTTATTGGAATCCTTTTTAGGTATACTATAGTTAGGATCGGAGTAAGGGTAAACGCTTTCAAATTTAAATTTTTTTAGATCCTTTTGGAACTTTGTTAGTTTTGCTTGCATCAAGTTGTCTTTGTATTCCACAAGATCTCTGTTGATTTCGTCCAACTTTTTTTTATATCCAGTTATAGTAGTTTTGAACTGGGCTTCTGTCTGTTGGATCTCAATTTGTAGAGTTTCTGATAGGCGTAGTGCTGTTTTTATGATCAGCACTAGCCAGTCCCTTGTGCAGTGCCATGCAATCATGGCCCAATCCCTTCTAAAGGTGGCATCGTTTAAGAATATTCTAGGAGCATTGGTGACCAACAGCCCTTTTGGGGCTGAGTTAGAGGTAAGGTATTGTTTCAGAATTGTACCATGTAATATGGTTCTAATTCTGTCACGTTTTATTTCTGTCAGTTGTTCCCATTCAGCTGTGTGTGATACTGCTTGGGCTACTGCTGGATCTGCAAAGATGTTTGGGTCTGCCAGTAGTTCGACTATCTCCTCCGTGGTGAAAGTTAAACCCAGGTTAGGTATAGGTGTTGCCATTTTTGGTTTCTTTAGATACACGTGGTTGTATCTATGATTCTTTTAATGGAATCAAAGAGAAAAAGGGAAAGATAAAAACTCTCACTGCTGTGTGCAGCTGAATATCGATCAACAAAGGGAGAGACAGGGTTCAGAGGCACTCTTAGTCCCCAATCAATAGATAAATAAACAAAGGAAGAGTGACTGTCAGTGAGACGTGGGTGTGATCTGGATAGCACGTAATAGTATGAGGCCAGCTGTGGTTGGTCAATACACTGGGCTAACTTTCTAGAAAAAACAAATTATTTCTTCAAGAAACCCTCACTCACCCTAGTGGTGACATGCTTCATCATCGGGTCCACTCGGGAGATCGAGTACCTCCCGAGTGTGCTACGACGCCAGGAGACTGCGGAGCGGGTTGTTGTGAGAGTGAGTGTGAAAAAGAAGGTGTAGTTAAAAATGTCAGAGGTTGTCCCAAAAAATCATTTATTCGCTGGTCAACTTGACATATTAAAATTAAGACTATGTGCAGGGAAACTATCCACAACAAATACAGGTGTTTCCCTGTTAGGGGAAGGTCAACATGTTTCTGCCCTTAAAGTGTGTGAGTTTACAGGGCTTTCGTCAGGACCAGTCAGTAGGTGTTACCTCAACAGGTATAAGCGCGCTAAGGCCTACCCTGCTGTAGGTGTGAAAGTTAAAAACAGTGGCACTATGTGTAAAAAAGTGCGTGAAAATACAAACCAAAGGCTGGGGATTTGCCTCAGTTGCGAGGAGCCCAAAAGTCTGCAGGTAGGTAAAAGACAGACAGACAGACAAGACACGAAACATACAAATGAGCAGATGGTCATTGATGATCACGGTTTTGCCATGCAACTTTAGGTGTGGCGTGGTACGTGCTATCTGACCTATCAATGGCCGTGGTCAGTATGGGAAGATCACGTTATAACATGGAAGTTGTGCCCTTAGACGGTGGTAAGGGGCCTCAACTAGGGCCAAGGTATTGTGACCTGGCGCTTTATAGAATGGAGTGGTAAATGCCACGTGGGCTTGCAGTGCTAAGTACGGCCGTGTGGGCAGCCCAGTAGGCTGTCCAAAGTAGTAACATTACCTATGAAAAAGGTATCGGGGAAAATACCCGAAGGGTGAATGTAGTTATAACAAGACTGCGTAAAATTAATGCGCAGCCCTGCTGGCCGTGAAATTGAGAGCTTAAGGTGACACACTAATAGTAAAAACGGTGGCAAGTCCTCACTTGTATTCAGTGTGAACCACGCCCCATAGATTCAGAGGGGGGGTGGGAGCGACAATGGCACACCCTGTCAGGGTAAAAATGGACACACACACAGAGGGGAGATTAAGAATGGTAGGCAGAAGCTCACACTCAAACACTTATCTTATACTGAAGTCTGGTCGCTTGTACATACGCCCGCAACGCTCAGCACCCTCTCGGCACCTAGCTGTCCCCGCTGGATCTCGTGGATCACGAGCGAGGGACGAGCCCGGCGCTAAGAAGGGGAGGCGTCGGGACGCAGTCCAATAGCGAGCTTGGATTAAAACGAGGCTTGGGAAGCAAGCCTCGCGTAGTCGCGTGAAGAACTCTGTCACGCGTTACTTGGGAGGCAGAGCAGTCAGTGCGCCTGCGCGTACAACGATTGAGTGTCAGCCAGAACGAGGCTTGACACGCAAGCTGGACGCCGGCATTCGGAACGAGGCTTGCACCATGTAAACAAACAAACGGACCGGCTCAAGGGGACATGCATCAGAGGTCCGCTATGTTGCAGTGTTAAAAATAGGCAATTACGAAAACATTAACACTGATGGAGGATTTAAGTTCATTAGCTGATTGATGATATACCAGACAAAGTCATAGGGTATCTACTATCTATGATTCCATATGGGAGAGAATGGGTTATGCCCACAGATATGCCCGATAAGGGCGGTGGAATCGTCATTCAGGACAGCAAAGACTACGATGATGCATGCCTGTCCCTCCTTAATGACAGAACCAATTACACCCTCCTCAATACAGATCCAACTGCTGACATGAAAGCACGAATATCCACCATTGTTCAGGAGGCTGAGTTGAATGAACATATCTCAGCTCATGAGGCGGCATTTCTCACGGCAGGGGGGCCAACAATCCCTTATTTTTATACACTGCCAAAAACTCACAAGAATAGATTACCGCCACCCGGACGCCCCATAGTGTCTGGCATTGGCTCAGTACTCGAACCGCTATCTACATTCTGCGACCACTACCTGAAGCCAATAGTACAAAACTCCAGCACATATCTAAAGGATACTAAAAGCCTTCTCAGGCTACTGACTGACATCTCTTTCGAACCAGACTCAGTCATCTTAGTCACTATGGACATAGAGAGTCTATACACTAGTATCCCGCAAGAAGAAACATTACGGGTACTGGCACAAGCACTGGACACAGTGACTTGGGAATATGTCACACCTAAGGCGTTCATTCTACAATGTGCAAGGATGGCACTAAAAGAAAATTATTTTGAGTACAAGGGACAACTGTACCTCCAATGCACAGGGACATCTATGGGCAGTACCTTCGCTCCAAGCGTAGCGGGGCTGTACGTGTACGATTTCGAGACTAAACATATTCTGCCCCCTTCGAACCCGTTTGCCTCCTCCATAGGCCTATGGAAGAGGTACATAGATGATATTCTCATACTATGGACGGGCACTGAAGACAAACTTACTGAATTCTTAAGCTGGGTCAACACTCTTGACCCTTATTTAAAATTCACAAACAACTACAGCAAAGAATCAATAGTCTTTCTGGATGTGGTGATTAAGATCAATGGGACAGCTCTCACTACTGTGACCCATCACAAACCTACAGCGAGGAACAACCTTCTACAATTCAGTAGCTTTCACCCTAGACCACTACGTGAGAACCTGCCCTACGGGCAATATCTCCGCCTTAGAAGGAACTGCAGTAGTACTACGGACTACAAAAGACAGGCAGAGGACCTAACTGTCAAATTGAAACAAAGAGGCTATCCTCAAGGTATCCTAAATAAAGGGCAGCTCAGGGCCCGGAACCAACCCCGGGAAGCCCTTCTGGAAGAGAACGAAAAATTGGACACAGAGATCCCTTTGACGTGTGTCACAACATATAGCACACTATCAGACAATGTAAAAAAGTCAATAAACAAAAATTGGAGAATTATCACCAGTAGCATTGGTAACTGGGAGAAACCATTGTTTTCCTTTAAAAAGGGCAGGAGTATTAAGGATGCCCTGGTACATACAAGGCCCATAGCAAGTCAATCATCACTTATCAGATCTGTGACTGTACCGTGGAATTTACCCCCCGTAACTGGACACTTTCCTTGCACTGACTGCAGTGTCTGTCATCTGACCACTCACACTAAACAGTTAAATTTGGAACCGGGGAAAGTATGGACACAGAGGTCTCACACTAACTGCAATTCCACCCATGTGGTTTATCTGATCACCTGCCCGTGTGCAAAAAGATATGTAGGCATGACAACTCGGAAAGTTAAGACACGCATTGGCGAACATCGCAGCAATGTTCGCTGTAAGAAAGTAACGACAAAACTCAGCGAACATTTCCTGCAAGCTAATCATACCCCCAATGACATGTTCTGGACGGTAATCGAACAGGTCAACAACCCCAGGAATAGAGACAATATCCTGTTCGAAAAAGAGCAACGCTGGGTCTACAGACTCAACACACACAATGAAGGTCTTAATGACCAAATACCTTGGGCCAGCGTTCTTAAATAGTATCTCTTTCCAACTGCCTTGATTGTACTTTCCCGGCTAATGAGATCGCCAAATTTTGCGACTTCCATGACTACACCAACACCTTCTAAATACCCTCTCATGGTGATAGCCACTCATCACCCATACCGACTTTGTGTACCCCTGTGTTTCATCCCATAGTACACAATTATCTGTGGGCATAACCCATTCTCTCCCATATGGAATCATAGATAGTAGATACCCTATGACTTTGTCTGGTATATCATCAATCAGCTAATGAACTTAAATCCTCCATCAGTGTTAATGTTTTCGTAATTGCCTATTTTTAACACTGCAACATAGCGGACCTCTGATGCATGTCCCCTTGAGCCGGTCCGTTTGTTTGTTTACATGGTGCAAGCCTCGTTCCGAATGCCGGCGTCCAGCTTGCGTGTCAAGCCTCGTTCTGGCTGACACTCAATCGTTGTACGCGCAGGCGCACTGACTGCTCTGCCTCCCAAGTAACGCGTGACAGAGTTCTTCACGCGACTACGCGAGGCTTGCTTCCCAAGCCTCGTTTTAATCCAAGCTCGCTATTGGACTGCGTCCCGACGCCTCCCCTTCTTAGCGCCGGGCTCGTCCCTCGCTCGTGATCCACGAGATCCAGCGGGGACAGCTAGGTGCCGAGAGGGTGCTGAGCGTTGCGGGCGTATGTACAAGCGACCAGACTTCAGTATAAGATAAGTGTTTGAGTGTGAGCTTCTGCCTACCATTCTTAATCTCCCCTCTGTGTGTGTGTCCATTTTTACCCTGACAGGGTGTGCCATTGTCGCTCCCACCCCCCCTCTGAATCTATGGGGCGTGGTTCACACTGAATACAAGTGAGGACTTGCCACCGTTTTTACTATTAGTGTGTCACCTTAAGCTCTCAATTTCACGGCCAGCAGGGCTGCGCATTAATTTTACGCAGTCTTGTTATAACTACATTCACCCTTCGGGTATTTTCCCCGATACCTTTTTCATAGGTAATGTTACTACTTTGGACAGCCTACTGGGCTGCCCACACGGCCGTACTTAGCACTGCAAGCCCACGTGGCATTTACCACTCCATTCTATAAAGCGCCAGGTCACAATACCTTGGCCCTAGTTGAGGCCCCTTACCACCGTCTAAGGGCACAACTTCCATGTTATAACGTGATCTTCCCATACTGACCACGGCCATTGATAGGTCAGATAGCACGTACCACGCCACACCTAAAGTTGCATGGCAAAACCGTGATCATCAATGACCATCTGCTCATTTGTATGTTTCGTGTCTTGTCTGTCTGTCTGTCTTTTACCTACCTGCAGACTTTTGGGCTCCTCGCAACTGAGGCAAATCCCCAGCCTTTGGTTTGTATTTTCACGCACTTTTTTACACATAGTGCCACTGTTTTTAACTTTCACACCTACAGCAGGGTAGGCCTTAGCGCGCTTATACCTGTTGAGGTAACACCTACTGACTGGTCCTGACGAAAGCCCTGTAAACTCACACACTTTAAGGGCAGAAACATGTTGACCTTCCCCTAACAGGGAAACACCTGTATTTGTTGTGGATAGTTTCCCTGCACATAGTCTTAATTTTAATATGTCAAGTTGACCAGCGAATAAATGATTTTTTGGGACAACCTCTGACATTTTTAACTACACCTTCTTTTTCACACTCACTCTCACAACAACCCGCTCCGCAGTCTCCTGGCGTCGTAGCACACTCGGGAGGTACTCGATCTCCCGAGTGGACCCGATGATGAAGCATGTCACCACTAGGGTGAGTGAGGGTTTCTTGAAGAAATAATTTGTTTTTTCTAGAAAGTTAGCCCAGTGTATTGACCAACCACAGCTGGCCTCATACTATTACGTGCTATCCAGATCACACCCACGTCTCACTGACAGTCACTCTTCCTTTGTTTATTTATCTATTGATTGGGGACTAAGAGTGCCTCTGAACCCTGTCTCTCCCTTTGTTGATCGATATTCAGCTGCACACAGCAGTGAGAGTTTTTATCTTTCCCTTTTTCTCTTTGATTCCATTAAAAGAATCATAGATACAACCACGTGTATCTAAAGAAACCAAAAATGGCAACACCTATACCTAACCTGGGTTTAACTTTCACCACGGAGGAGATAGACGAACTACTGGCAGACCCAAACATCTTTGCAGATCCAGCAGTAGCCCAAGCAGTATCACACACAGCTGAATGGGAACAACTGACAGAAATAAAACGTGACAGAATTAGAACCATATTACATGGTACAATTCTGAAACAATACCTTACCTCTAACTCAGCCCCAAAAGGGCTGTTGGTCACCAATGCTCCTAGAATATTCTTAAACGATGCCACCTTTAGAAGGGATTGGGCCATGATTGCATGGCACTGCACAAGGGACTGGCTAGTGCTGATCATAAAAACAGCACTACGCCTATCAGAAACTCTACAAATTGAGATCCAACAGACAGAAGCCCAGTTCAAAACTACTATAACTGGATATAAAAAAAAGTTGGACGAAATCAACAGAGATCTTGTGGAATACAAAGACAACTTGATGCAAGCAAAACTAACAAAGTTCCAAAAGGATCTAAAAAAATTTAAATTTGAAAGCGTTTACCCTTACTCCGATCCTAACTATAGTATACCTAAAAAGGATTCCAATAAATCGGACGATTCAGACAGCCATTCGTCCAGTGGCAGCTCCATGAGCAACCAGAGCCCAAAACAAAGAGGACGCAGAGGGGGTAGAGGCAGGTTTAATTACCCTACCCAACAACCAAGGTGGCAGAACTATGGACAACCAAATAATGGTCCTCCACCCATGTTCTACCAACAACCCCAGTTCCCAATGATGAACTGGAACCCCTACATGCAACCCCCCTTTCCTCAGAACCACCCACCCATGCCTTTTTTAGGGAGAGGCGGGCGGGGACGGGGACGGGGACGGAGCAGAGGAACCACACAAGTGACCTGGGAGGACGAAGACTCAGTGGGGAAACACACTCGCAGTCACACAGCCAGCACGAGTGCAATCTAAGTCTCGTAACAAACCTCTCAAAGAAAATTCTGACACCAGAGGAAACAAAAGTCCTAGAGAGGGGCCTAGGGTTTGTCCCTACCTCACGTCCGGACAAATTTCGACTCCATTGCGAGCTAGCACAATTCTTCCGAAAACTCAAACTCAAGGCGTTTTTTGAGTCCAAAGAACAGCCCGAAACCCATGAACAGGAGTTTGATACAACATTCAGACCTAAATCTACCTTCATGCCACCACCACATTCCATACCAGCCGCAATCACAACCTTTGAACAGGCGGTCACAAAAGATCTGGAAGCCCTAGAAAACCCCAAACGGTACAACAACTTTTCGGCGGCGGAACACAAAGCCCTCGAGAACTTGAAAAATGACAAAGACATCGTCATTAAACCCGCCGATAAGGGCGGTGGAATCGTCATTCAGGACAGCAAAGACTACGATGATGCATGCCTGTCCCTCCTTAATGACAGAACCAATTACACCCTCCTCAATACAGATCCAACTGCTGACATGAAAGCACGAATATCCACCATTGTTCAGGAGGCTGAGTTGAATGAACATATCTCAGCTCATGAGGCGGCATTTCTCACGGCAGGGGGGCCAACAATCCCTTATTTTTATACACTGCCAAAAACTCACAAGAATAGATTACCGCCACCCGGACGCCCCATAGTGTCTGGCATTGGCTCAGTACTCGAACCGCTATCTACATTCTGCGACCACTACCTGAAGCCAATAGTACAAAACTCCAGCACATATCTAAAGGATACTAAAAGCCTTCTCAGGCTACTGACTGACATCTCTTTCGAACCAGACTCAGTCATCTTAGTCACTATGGACATAGAGAGTCTATACACTAGTATCCCGCAAGAAGAAACATTACGGGTACTGGCACAAGCACTGGACACAGTGACTTGGGAATATGTCACACCTAAGGCGTTCATTCTACAATGTGCAAGGATGGCACTAAAAGAAAATTATTTTGAGTACAAGGGACAACTGTACCTCCAATGCACAGGGACATCTATGGGCAGTACCTTCGCTCCAAGCGTAGCGGGGCTGTACGTGTACGATTTCGAGACTAAACATATTCTGCCCCCTTCGAACCCGTTTGCCTCCTCCATAGGCCTATGGAAGAGGTACATAGATGATATTCTCATACTATGGACGGGCACTGAAGACAAACTTACTGAATTCTTAAGCTGGGTCAACACTCTTGACCCTTATTTAAAATTCACAAACAACTACAGCAAAGAATCAATAGTCTTTCTGGATGTGGTGATTAAGATCAATGGGACAGCTCTCACTACTGTGACCCATCACAAACCTACAGCGAGGAACAACCTTCTACAATTCAGTAGCTTTCACCCTAGACCACTACGTGAGAACCTGCCCTACGGGCAATATCTCCGCCTTAGAAGGAACTGCAGTAGTACTACGGACTACAAAAGACAGGCAGAGGACCTAACTGTCAAATTGAAACAAAGAGGCTATCCTCAAGGTATCCTAAATAAAGGGCAGCTCAGGGCCCGGAACCAACCCCGGGAAGCCCTTCTGGAAGAGAACGAAAAATTGGACACAGAGATCCCTTTGACGTGTGTCACAACATATAGCACACTATCAGACAATGTAAAAAAGTCAATAAACAAAAATTGGAGAATTATCACCAGTAGCATTGGTAACTGGGAGAAACCATTGTTTTCCTTTAAAAAGGGCAGGAGTATTAAGGATGCCCTGGTACATACAAGGCCCATAGCAAGTCAATCATCACTTATCAGATCTGTGACTGTACCGTGGAATTTACCCCCCGTAACTGGACACTTTCCTTGCACTGACTGCAGTGTCTGTCATCTGACCACTCACACTAAACAGTTAAATTTGGAACCGGGGAAAGTATGGACACAGAGGTCTCACACTAACTGCAATTCCACCCATGTGGTTTATCTGATCACCTGCCCGTGTGCAAAAAGATATGTAGGCATGACAACTCGGAAAGTTAAGACACGCATTGGCGAACATCGCAGCAATGTTCGCTGTAAGAAAGTAACGACAAAACTCAGCGAACATTTCCTGCAAGCTAATCATACCCCCAATGACATGTTCTGGACGGTAATCGAACAGGTCAACAACCCCAGGAATAGAGACAATATCCTGTTCGAAAAAGAGCAACGCTGGGTCTACAGACTCAACACACACAATGAAGGTCTTAATGACCAAATACCTTGGGCCAGCGTTCTTAAATAGTATCTCTTTCCAACTGCCTTGATTGTACTTTCCCGGCTAATGAGATCGCCAAATTTTGCGACTTCCATGACTACACCAACACCTTCTAAATACCCTCTCATGGTGATAGCCACTCATCACCCATACCGACTTTGTGTACCCCTGTGTTTCATCCCATAGTACACAATTATCTGTGGGCATAACCCATTCTCTCCCATATGGAATCATAGATAGTAGATACCCTATGACTTTGTCTGGTATATCATCAATCAGCTAATGAACTTAAATCCTCCATCAGTGTTAATGTTTTCGTAATTGTCTATTTTTAACACTGCAACATAGCGGACCTCTGATGCATGTCCCCTTGAGCCGGTCCGTTTGTTTGTTTACATGGTGCAAGCCTCGTTCCGAATGCCGGCGTCCAGCTTGCGTGTCAAGCCTCGTTCTGGCTGACACTCAATCGTTGTACGCGCAGGCGCACTGACTGCTCTGCCTCCCAAGTAACGCGTGACAGAGTTCTTCACGCGACTACGCGAGGCTTGCTTCCCAAGCCTCGTTTTAATCCAAGCTCGCTATTGGACTGCGTCCCGACGCCTCCCCTTCTTAGCGCCGGGCTCGTCCCTCGCTCGTGATCCACGAGATCCAGCGGGGACAGCTAGGTGCCGAGAGGGTGCTGAGCGTTGCGGGCGTATGTACAAGCGACCAGACTTCAGTATAAGATAAGTGTTTGAGTGTGAGCTTCTGCCTACCATTCTTAATCTCCCCTCTGTGTGTGTGTCCATTTTTACCCTGACAGGGTGTGCCATTGTCGCTCCCACCCCCCCTCTGAATCTATGGGGCGTGGTTCACACTGAATACAAGTGAGGACTTGCCACCGTTTTTACTATTAGTGTGTCACCTTAAGCTCTCAATTTCACGGCCAGCAGGGCTGCGCATTAATTTTACGCAGTCTTGTTATAACTACATTCACCCTTCGGGTATTTTCCCCGATACCTTTTTCATAGGTAATGTTACTACTTTGGACAGCCTACTGGGCTGCCCACACGGCCGTACTTAGCACTGCAAGCCCACGTGGCATTTACCACTCCATTCTATAAAGCGCCAGGTCACAATACCTTGGCCCTAGTTGAGGCCCCTTACCACCGTCTAAGGGCACAACTTCCATGTTATAACGTGATCTTCCCATACTGACCACGGCCATTGATAGGTCAGATAGCACGTACCACGCCACACCTAAAGTTGCATGGCAAAACCGTGATCATCAATGACCATCTGCTCATTTGTATGTTTCGTGTCTTGTCTGTCTGTCTGTCTTTTACCTACCTGCAGACTTTTGGGCTCCTCGCAACTGAGGCAAATCCCCAGCCTTTGGTTTGTATTTTCACGCACTTTTTTACACATAGTGCCACTGTTTTTAACTTTCACACCTACAGCAGGGTAGGCCTTAGCGCGCTTATACCTGTTGAGGTAACACCTACTGACTGGTCCTGACGAAAGCCCTGTAAACTCACACACTTTAAGGGCAGAAACATGTTGACCTTCCCCTAACAGGGAAACACCTGTATTTGTTGTGGATAGTTTCCCTGCACATAGTCTTAATTTTAATATGTCAAGTTGACCAGCGAATAAATGATTTTTTGGGACAACCTCTGACATTTTTAACTACACCTTCTTTTTCACACTCACTCTCACAACAACCCGCTCCGCAGTCTCCTGGCGTCGTAGCACACTCGGGAGGTACTCGATCTCCCGAGTGGACCCGATGATGAAGCATGTCACCACTAGGGTGAGTGAGGGTTTCTTGAAGAAATAATTTGTTTTTTCTAGAAAGTTAGCCCAGTGTATTGACCAACCACAGTCGCTGTAATAATGTACTCACGCTTCTTGTTTTTGTTTGGTTTTCAGTTACGCAAGCCTACGAGGCGGGGCGGACTATGCAGTCGACCCTACACCGGGCCAGCGGTCAGACATCACCGGCTGTGAAAAAGGAGGTGTGGGTCGTGGGCCACTCATACGTGAGGCGTGCCGCAGACGTATTCAAAGCAGGTGACATGATTCACGTAGCTGGGGAATACGGGTACAGGATGTCCTTCTACGGAAGGGGCGGTCTCTGTATTGACCAGTTTAAAACATTTTTCGAGGGTTTGTTAGGGCGGACAAGGTCACCGCCGTCTATAGTTATAGTGCATGTTGGGGGTAATGATTTGGTCACCATCGGTAGACGACTACTCCTGGAGGCAATGCTTTCCACCGTAAGTTGGTTGGCGAGGAGAGTTCCGGGGTGCACGATTGCATGGTCCCATTTGATTCCACGAAAGGTGTGGCGGGGGGCTATCTCTATTCCTGCTTTGAACCATTCTGTTAGAAAGCTTAACAATAAAGTGAGTAGGTTGTTCCGTTCCAGGGCATTGCATTCTATTTCTCATAGCTGTATTAATGATGACAGTATGTATTCGGGGGATGGTGTGCATTTGTCTTGGGTGGGGAATGAGTTACTCTTAGGAGACTTCTTAGCATGGTTAAAATCGTTGAAACATGACCTTTAGGTAGGAGTTGTGTGGGGGGTCCGGATAGCCGGTCAACTATCCGGCCTGTGGCGGTAAGGTCATGATCGGTGAGCACTAATTGGAAGATCCCTATGAGTGGGCGTCACCCAACACGGATGGGAGCGCTCGGGGGAGGTGGCCTTTGGCCCCTCAACGGGGAGGCGGTCCCTTCTAAGGATGGGTCGCCGAAAGAAGAGGAAAGGCGGTCAAGGCCCCTTCCTGTGTAGGAGGGGTTACAGCCCCCTCCTGGGGAATTTCCCGGGGCCAGTGACATCTGCGACGGCAGATGCGGTAAGTTGTGTGGGGTTGGGGGGAGGTCTACGATACCTTCTAGATACCTCACACGAGTCTTCGAACGACCTTTAACTGGCGTCGAGTTGATAAGTGCCCCCGTCAAGTCAAGGGAAATTGGTAGTAGTTGCACTTGAGTACGCCTCAGTGCTGTCGCCCCTCCAAGTGGGGGGGGTATGTCTGGTTAGGGATCTTGACACCGGTTACGACCTTGCCGTTGGCCCTTAAACGTTAGGATGTACAATTTCAATATTTCAAGTAAATGTTTTGTAGGATGATAGTTCGGCTAGGAGAACCTCTGTATTAGAGAATCTGTTAAGGTTAGCCAAACATCGCAATGTGGTATGAAATTGTACATTAATGTTTAAATGTTTATAATTTTTTGTTTTAATAAATACGGCCGGGAGGGTCACTCCCTCCCACTTCCAAAAACTTCAAGAACTGTTTCCGGTTTCCCTCCTTTGGGGATTGTGTTGAGAGGGGGTGGCGGGTATCTCAGCCATATGGAAAGGGGCGACCACTCGGTCCCCCCGAACGTATGGCAGAGTGCCTCGATCCCCCCGGGAAGCCATTTTGGGCGGGAGGCGCGTCTCGGCTGGTATGCCCGAAGCGGCGTAGCCGGGGCGCGCTTTTTCCCGCCCTAGAGTGGGCTGGCCTAGACACTGACGCGGCTGGCCACGCCCTCGGGGCAGGCAGGGGCGGGTTTACGCCCGCCCTGAAGATGGATAAAAAAGGGACGCAAGACCAGAAGACATCCTCTTGTTCCTGTGCTCTGAAGCTGCACCTCCTCGCTGCACGTGAGCTCGAGACGGAACGAAGAGCCAATTTTGACCCACCCACCAGCCCCTGAGGACAGCCAGTGGTTTTAATAAATTTGATCAATTATTCTATTTCATTTACAGGTTATTGTAGTGTTGTGTTGATGTTGAAATGCGTAATAAAGATTGGTCTAATTTTACAAGTTTGCGATTAAAGAACTTCGGATGTAAGGTCCATTTATAAACAGGTTTTTTCGGTCATAGTGGCCAATGTAGTTTCGTTTAGTTAGCATTTGTCGTATTTATTTTGGTCGGGCGGTAAGGTCATGATCGGTGAGCACTAATTGGAAGATCCCTATGAGTGGGCGTCACCCAACACGGATGGGAGCGCTCGGGGGAGGTGGCCTTTGGCCCCTCAACGGGGAGGCGGTCCCTTCTAAGGATGGGTCGCCGAAAGAAGAGGAAAGGCGGTCAAGGCCCCTTCCTGTGTAGGAGGGGTTACAGCCCCCTCCTGGGGAATTTCCCGGGGCCAGTGACATCTGCGACGGCAGATGCGGTAAGTTGTGTGGGGTTGGGGGGAGGTCTACGATACCTTCTAGATACCTCACACGAGTCTTCGAACGACCTTTAACTGGCGTCGAGTTGATAAGTGCCCCCGTCAAGTCAAGGGAAATTGGTAGTAGTTGCACTTGAGTACGCCTCAGTGCTGTCGCCCCTCCAAGTGGGGGGGGTATGTCTGGTTAGGGATCTTGACACCGGTTACGACCTTGCCGTTGGCCCTTAAACGTTAGGATGTACAATTTCAATATTTCAAGTAAATGTTTTGTAGGATGATAGTTCGGCTAGGAGAACCTCTGTATTAGAGAATCTGTTAAGGTTAGCCAAACATCGCAATGTGGTATGAAATTGTACATTAATGTTTAAATGTTTATAATTTTTTGTTTTAATAAATAGGGCCGGGAGGGTCACTCCCTCCCACTTCCAAAAACTTCAAGAACTGTTTCCGGTTTCCCTCCTTTGGGGATTGTGTTGAGAGGGGGTGGCGGGTATCTCAGCCATATGACCAGGGGGCTCTCTAGCCCGTGCACTGATATAACCAGACAGGCGGATAGAAATTCCCAGAGGGGCTCTTTCGCCCATGCAGTAAGATGGATGGATAGAAGTCCCTGGAGATGCTGCTTATTGCGTATAGTGATACAGTGAGAATGAAAAATAGTGCCTGGAGAAGCTCATTATTCCATGCATTGATGCTGTGAGGTTGGTTAGTAATGTCCAGAGAGACTCTTTATGCCGTGCAGTGAAATAGTAAGACATAAGAATAGAAATACCTCGAGAATCAATTTGCCACTTGCAGTGATTCAGTGGCAAAATGGAAATGCCTGTGGAACTTCTTTATCCTGAACAGCGAAATAGATTGGAAATGCCCTGGACTGTTATGTACCTGTACCTGTACCTGTACCTTGATAAAGTGAGATGCAAAGATGGAAATGCCTGTGGAGCGCTTTATGTTGTGCAGGGATAGAGTGAGATGAGATTAATTAAAACCACCCTGGGGTATTCTGAAACCTGTGCAGTGATACGTTCTGATGGCGGATAGAAATGCCCGGATATGCGTATGCCCATATCTCGTACAGCAATGCCTTGAGGTGAGGTGGAGGTTTCCCTTTATTATTTGTATTCTTTTCAGCCATACAGTGAAAGAACTGAAATCCTCTTTATCCCGTGCAGTGATACAGTGAGAGTTTGAGAGAATACAAATGCCTGGAGCTGCTCTTTATTTTTTGCAGTGATGCAGTGAGCTGGAGAGGCTCTGTATTCCGTGCAGTGGTCAATGAGATGCAAGGATAGTCGAGATGCGTTGATAAATGCTTTGCATCCCGACAAGTGAATGCAGTGAGGCGCAAGAACAGACATGCCTTAAGACGCGTTGTATCCCGTGAGCAGTGATGTTCTGAGGCTGTGTGGTCCGTGCAGTGAGACTCGAGGATGGACATGCCCCGAGAGGCTCCGTATCCTGCGCAGTGAGACGCAAAGGTACCCCTGCCTTGAAATGCTCTGTTTCCCGTGCAGTAAGACACAAGAACAGACGTTTTTGTATCCCGCGTAGTGATGCAGTGATTCTGTCCACTCCGTGCAGTGAGACTCAATGATAGACATTCCCGTGAGGCGCTCTGTATCCTGCGAAGTGAGACGCAAAGCAAGGGGCTTGCCTTGAAATGCTCTGTATTCATGCAGTGAGACGCAAGGATAGACATGCCTCGAGACGCTCTGTGCAGACCCCCCAGAATATAGTGGCACTTTTGTAAAAATCGCTGCATTTTTACAAAAGTGCCGATTTTGCGGCAAACCGCGAAATCGCGATATCCTGGAGGGTCTGATTATTACACTCTACTCAATGCACCATAAATACACTCCACAAAATACCACTCAATGTGACATAGTTACTTGCCATATAATTACATTCTACTCAATGCAACATAAATACACTCAACATACGACTCAGTACCACATAATTACATACCACATAATTACACTCTACTCAATGCAACATGAATACACTCCACATAATACCACTCAGTGCCACATGATTACACACCACATAATTACACTCTACATAACGCTACATAAATACACTCCACATAATACCACTCTCTGTCACATAATTAAATGCTACATAATTACACTGCACTCAATGCAACATACACACCAAATAATACCACTCAGTGCCACATAATTACACTCTACTGAATGCAATATACACTTTACATGATACCACAAAGGGACACATACTTACATGCCACATAGTTACACTCTACTCAATGCAACATAAATACGCTGCACATAATACCACTCAGTGCCACGTAATACCATGCCACATAATTACACTCTAATCAATGCAATATAAATACACTCCACATAATACCAATCAGTACCACAAAATATTACACACCACGTAATTACACTCTACTCAATGCAACATAAATACACCCCACATAATACACTCAATGCAACATAATTGCACACCACATACTTACACTCTACTCAATGCAACATAAATACACTCCACATAATACCACTCAGTACCACATAATTACTCGTCGCATAATTACACTCTAATCAATGCAGCATAAATACACTCCACATAATACCACTCAGCACCACATAATCACATGTCACAATTACACTCTATTCAATGCAACATAAATACACTCCACATAATACCACTCACTGGCACATAATTACACACCACATAATTACACTCTATTCAATGCAACATAAATATACTCCAATTAATAACACTATGCCACATAATTACACACCACATAATTACACTCTACTCTATGCAACATAAATACACTCCACAAAATACCACTCAGTGTGACATAGTTACATGCAACATAATTACACTCTATTCAATGGAACAGAAATACACTCCACATACCACTCAGGGCAACATAATTACCATGCCACATAATTACACTGTACTCAATGCAACATAAATACACTCCACATAATACCACTCAGTGCCACATAATTACACACCACATAATTGACTCTACTCAATCGTACATATACTCCACATAAATGCAATCTATGCCACATACCACCAATCAACATAAAAGCACTCCACACCAAAACACAATTTCCCTAAGCATAAATTCACTCAACACCACTGTATCCAGGCTACACAATTCAACTCCACACATTTCCAATACTCACCACATAATTACATACCAAACAACATATTTCAACTCCACAAACCACAACGTGCCTCCAATCCACACCATATAGTGGCACCACCTTAGCACCAAACATAATTCACCACCACCATTTTGCATCAGCGCACCAACTAAGCATCACCTAAGCATCACCTAAACATCACCTAATCATCACTTCAGTTTGCCCTCGGAATTTGGCATCTGTTGTGTTTCCCCTAGTATCCGTCCGCTGCTCGTGTTCTGATTAAATTACTATTTTGCAACCTCCACTCCCCGTTATTTATGTCCCACTCCCCCATAACAAAAAAAGTATAACAAACAAGTATGAGAACAGGCAGGAAGATGTTGCTAGCAGTGCAAGTACAAAAAAACTAGAAGACATTTTTTTTATGTTAAAATATTTTTTTTATGAGGTTGCTCAGTTGTATATAATGTCGTCTTGGTTTGTATCAAGGTAACAAAAATACTTAACACTTTTTATTATAACTTTTCAACATGATGCACAGCAACCACAATGCTCTACAACATAGCCAAAAGTTCTGGCTAAACACATAAGGTCCCAAAGGCGAGACCTATTGGCTATGCGAATGCTTGTTTTTTCTTTTGAGTAGTCTTAAAGTCTATTCCTGGTTTCGTTCCTCCTTCTCCTCACTATTCACTGTCTATCTCCAGGCTCACACCCTCCTATGCTACCCAGGTCTTGCTTGCTTCACGAGTCTCTTGTACCACTTTTGTTTTTTCTCTTGTTGTTCTTCAATGCTCCACTTTTGGTTCCTTCCATACTGCTCTATATTCATTTTACTTTCTTTTCGAAAATCGCTTTTCACCACTTATCTGTTTTAACTCTCATATGGAAAGAAGGATTGAAGAAACACCATTTAGACCCTGGCAGGTGGCCAGATCAGGCGTAGCTTTCTGTGAGATACATAGAGGTCAATGTGGCATTTCACTTTGGCAAGAACGGCATGTTAATTGCACGTTCTTCATATTAGCAGCCAATGCGGCAAATTGAAAAAGAGGAAATATTAAACCGATTGCCTTTGCATGGATTTCACTCTCCAGACGGCTATAGACACCTTTGTAGTAAAAAATACATATGTTTTGACAAATAAAAGGCAGTCTTGATCGTCTGATGCTTTTTTTCTGATATCAATTTCCGTAGATGTAATTTGCCTAGTCAAGAAAGAAAAACAAGTGGGTATATTCAGCTTCTGGGGATCTCACACAGATCCGCACACTGTCTTTTCTGTTTCTGACATGGTCATGACATGGTCATCACTGCCTTGATTTCCCTTAGTAGCCCTTGAGATTTGGCTATGCGGGCAGGGGGTGTAAAAATTGAGGGGCAGATTTACACGCCCCTTGCGCCACCAATGAGCCACCAAAGCGTCACTTTTTGTGATGCACCCGCAGCGCATTTTGCTGCCCTATATTTAAATGGACAGGAAAAGCCACCCGCGTGACTTTTCCTGTACTTGTAAATACTGCCCCTTTACACGCAGCACTTTGCTTGAAAGGGGCATTCCATGGGTGCTGCTGTGGGTCGGACATCTTGAAATGCGTCTGAATGCTATGCCTCCCCAGAGGCGGCATAGGATGCAAAATAAGGAGAAATGTAGTAATTTCTCCTTGTTTTTTTGGTCTCGGCCTGCGTAGGCTGCGCTTGCGCAGTCTCGCTCCGAGACTTTATGTTTCTAATAGTAGGGCTTGAACCCGCCCCTCTTCTCCATTGGCTGGCTTCCTAAACGGAGGCTAGCCATTGGAGAAGAGGGGCGTCTGTCCATTTAAGCCCCGTCTTTTTCGGATTCGGGGATGTGTTTTTTAGGTTCTTTCTCTCCTCTTCCCATTGGCTGGAATTTTACATTCCAGCCAATGGGAACAGGAGAGAAAGAAAAACTGTCCCGGAATCCGAAAATGATGCTGCGTTGTTCTGAGGCATTTCTGCTTCACCTCGGAGAAACATGGTGGTGTGTAGCGCTCCTCTCTTTATTTTTAAATGGTGGCTCTGCACTCCTCACTGCTTTATCCCTTCCACTCCGCACTCTCCAGAAAACAGAATTATCAGCTTGTTTTTTTTATGCAGCTCATTTGGTTTTGTCGGTGCTGACGATGGTTCCTTTGTTCTGTATCTGACATGCACCAGCATGTTTGGAATGCAGCAAGAGACTGTCTTGATTTTTAGCTTGTAAAATGAATACCAGCCTCGGCCACTTTGTATTGCAACTTCTATTCAGTCCCCCATCTAGTCTCCCCTATCTAGTCTCAAATTGCAACTTAAAATACCAGAACTTCACCCTTTTGTCTCCTGTCGCAACCTCAGCCTCCCCAGCACCCCCAGCCCTCCCCCCCCCCTTCCAGTCTTCCACCAGGACGTCAAACTTCAGAGCCACCCCTGCCCCTGGGCTAAGATAGCCTCTGGCTCTAACTCTTTATTTGAAGCCGTTAGTCCGTCATTTTGACCGCTAACTATAAAAGAGACAAATGCAGGGGAATTCACCTAGGTCAGTAACTTTTTCTTCGTAGGCGAGGCAGGGGCTCGGGTGTGTCCCGGCCGTGTGGCCTCCCACTGCCTTCGGTGCTGCTACTCCAGACTGTGGGGGAGGCTCTCAGTGTGGACGGAGCACCCGCCGGAGGCAGGAAGGACAGCACAGCGCAACCTCCCAGGGAATTTCATTACTGTTGAAGTTATTTGGCAGCCTGTGTGTTCAAGAACCGTCTCTAATTGTGAATCTCTCTGACGTCAGGAGAGGCAACGGGCCCCTCTTGTATAAAAACACACTAATAAATTGTGTGTTTGTTCAAAACTGTCGCTTTATGCACCCTCCTTGCTGGTAAATTTTGTTTATTTTTTGCCAACCCTCTTCAGTTCTCGGCGTCTTCCTCTGTCTTCTGTCGTCCGCACTCACCGTTCTGCTTGGCTTCTTGGTCCTATTTGAAGCCCACCGTGTGAGGTGTTTGTTGATGTTAGATACCTGTACCCCTTTGCTCCTGTACAGAGTTGTGGCGGCCCACGGGACATTGCTGCAGTTTTAAACTGCACAGATGAACACGGGGCTGCACCTCTTGGCAGGACAGGCCGACGCCAGAGCCCCCGACCTTCCTTCTGCCCCCACGCACGTACATTACAGCTCCCTGCTAGCTGCACCTCACACTGAACGAACGGTAACCCCGTCCAAAGTGCCGGTGAGATTTCTTTGGTAATCATGTTCTCACCCCCCCTTCAAGAAAACTGTTTTAGGGTGTCGTCGGCAATGGGCTTTCTGGGTATCTATAAATGCGACATGGGGGGTTCTCTGTTTTTGTCTTGGATTCTTGGCACATTGTGTGATTCCCTTCAATTAATAGTGGTGCCATCAGCAGTTTTATTACCTATCGAAGGGAGAATGCAGAGAGCGCTTAGAAACCAGCTTTGCCCGAAGTTTGTGAGCTACAAACTGCTGTTAAACGTTGCTTAGTATGAAATTTACGTGAAAATGTTTGCACATGCCGGTGATTCACCTGAAATAATTGTGTGCGTTTCCCCCCCCCCCCCCAATTATTCGGTACGTTAAATCGTGGGATATTTTTCCCTGAAGCTTTTTGCTGATGCCAATTACCTCCTCTGAGGGACAGCTGGCAAAGAGCTGCCGATTCGTCAGTCATTTTAATAAAGTGGGTGATTGAGTAAACTCATGCTCCTGATTTACGTGTGATCTGCACTTACACCTTCGAATTCAGGTAAGGCCAACTCGGCCTGTCATCCTTCCGATGTCATTATGCCGTAGTAACTCCTGCTGTCTGATACGCTTATACGCGAGAAACTGCTGCGTTAAGGGGACAAGTTATCAGTGACCTTTAGTTAATATAAAAGGAAATACTTTATTTAAGTAGCATTGGGCTTCAGGGGTTCACTGGTTGGCTTTTGCCCCCCCCCCCCCCACACACACTCTCAACATCGACGTTTCTCCCGGCCACAGCTCCTCCTTCCTGGGCAGGGCACCTCGGAGAGCGGATGCTTTCACTTTTGCTTCAGAGTTTTGCCCTCTCGCCCAGCTCCTGCTTCCATGCCCGTCGACCTCTGACACAGCACTGCAGGGGCTGGAGGTGGTGTCGAGGCACATCCACCACCACATCCACCACATCCACCACATTCACCACCACATCCACCACCACATCGACCACCACATCTACCACCACATCCACCACCACATCCTCCACATCCACCACATCCACCACCACCACCACAGCCACCACATCCACCACCACATCCACATCCACAACCACCATATCCACCACCAACACCATATCCACCATCACATCCACCACCACCACCACATCCACCACATCCACCACCACCACATCCACCACCACCACATCCACCACCACATCTACCACCACATCCACCACCACATCCACCACCACATCCTCCACCACATCCACCACCATATCCACCACCACATCCTCCACATCCAACACCACATCCACCACGTGCACCACATCCACCACCACCACAACCACCACCACCACATCCACCACCACCACATCTGCCACCACATCCACCACCACATCCACCACCACACCCATCACATCCACCACCACCACATCCACCACCACGACATCCACCACCACCACATCCACACCCACCACATTCATAACCACATCCACCACATCCACCACATCCACCACCACACATCCACCACCACATATACCACATCCACCACCACCCCCATCACCACCACATCCACCACAACCACCATCATCACATTCACCACCACCACATCCACCACCACATCCACCATTACCGCATCCAACACAACCACATCCACCATATCCACCACCACCACATCCACCACATCCACCACCACCTCATCCACCTCCACCACATCCACCACCAACACATACACCATCACCACATCCACCACCACCACATCCACATCCACCACCACCACATCCACCACCACCACATCCACCACCACCACATCCACCACCGCATCCACCACCATATCCAGCACCTCCACCACATCCACCACCACCACTACATCCACCACCACCACATCCACCACCACATCCACCACCATCACATCCACCACCACCACCACATTCACCACCACCACAACCACATCCACCACATCCACCACCACCTCCTCCACCACACCGACCACCACCACATCCACCACCACCACATCCACAACCACATCCACCACAACCACCACCACCACATCCACCACCACCACTTCCACCACACCCACCACCACATCCACCAAAACTACATCCACCATATCCACCACCACCACATTCACAACCACCTCATCCACCTCCACCACATCCACCACCAACATATGCACCACCACCACATCCACCACCACCGCATCCATCACATCCACCACCACATCCACCACCACCACATTCACCCCATCACACCCACCACCACATCCACCACATCCACCACCTCCACCACATCCACCACCACCACCACATCCATCACATCCACCACCACCACATCCACCACCACGTCCACCACCACCACATCCACCACCACATCCACCACCACATCCACTACCACATCCACCACCACATCCACCACCACATCCTCCACCACCATGTGTGTGGCTCTGTGTGTGTGGCTCTGTGTGTGTGTGGCTCTGTTTGTGTGTGTGGCTCTGTGTGTGTGTGGCTGTGTGTGTGTGTGGCTGTGTGTGTGTGTGTGTGTGTGTGTGTGTGTGTCGTTGTGTGTTTGTATGTGTGTGTGTTTGTGGTTCTGTGTGTGTGTGTGTGTGTGTGTGTGTGTGTGTGTGTGTGTTTGTGTGTGTGTGGCTCTGTGTGTGGCTCTGTGTATGTGTGTGTGTGTGTGGGTGCAAATGCAATAGGTCTCGCATTTGCAACAGATTAAGCTATTTGGCACATTTTTGAGTTGTGCTCTAACCACCGCCTCCTTGTCATCCCCCCCCCAAATGCCTGTCCTAATTTTGGATTGCTCCTTTCTGCATTTATTGTTCTAAGATGTATGTTGTTTTTATTATCTTGTCACTTTTTATGGTCCTGGCGACCAAAATAAAAGTTTTTTAACCCGTTAACCGCGGCGGTAATTCCGCCGCGGTGCGGGCGTTTCCGTGCGCGGGTGGGGCGCCGTCGGCCAATGGCCGACGGCAGCCCTGGGCAGGTAGTGCTGCTGTCGGCCATTGGCTGACGGCAGCAATTAAGGGGTTAAACAAAACGAATGAAACGCTATTGGCATTGTAAATGACAATGCCATTTATTTATCTGTTTTCAAAACCAACACATAAATAAAAAAATGTCATTTACAATGCAAATAACTCTAACTTTTGCAAAGGCGAGACCGTTGCATTGTAAATGCTTGTCTTCTCTTTCTATGTGTGCTGCAGAAGACACATTGAAAGAGGAAATCACCTCTGTAGATTGTTTATATACAGGAAGGTGTCCCTTCCTGCACATAAAACAATCATTTAAACAATGACGTTTTGCAAGTTCTATGTGTGCTAAATGCAGCACACAGAGAAGTTGTAAAACGATATTTCTGATTGTTTATGTGCAGGAAGGGAATCCTTTCGGCACATAAACAATCATCCCTGTGACGCAGACATCCTTGCACTATGGTGCAATGGTGCCTGCAAGGGGCATGGCAGCAGTTTGTCCGCCAGCGCAAGGGGAAGCACAGAGATGAGACATAATGTTGTAAATGTGTCGCATCCCTGTGCTTCCAAACTAATGCTTCGCGGTGCAGCAAAATGACTTCATGAACCGCGCTGCGTTCGTTTATTGTAAATCTGCCCCCGAATGTCAATATTGGTGTTTGAATAGGGACACTCTACTGGAGCCTGGGAGCCAGCCCTGGCATTCATTCTTACTTCTGTGGGGACACAAAGGGTCATTTACATTCCCGAAGCAGAGGATTATGCTTTAGATGCTGGGTCTGGACTGCTGCTTTTGGGGACTCAGACTGCTCTGCATAGAGCCTCTTTCTCAAATACAAGACCAGGAAAAGACAGCCAAAGAAAGAACAGGCAGGCTCAGACGTTTTCACAAGAATATAAGTGGTTTCATTGTTTCACAAGTGCGGAGTCACACACACTTTTCAACCAACAGCGCACTGTTATCCAATCAGGCACTGCCCAATGCTCAAAGACATTTATTTTAGAAGCAATTTTGTGATTCTTTTATTAGCGAACATGAAAATTCCCCTAGTCCGACCTCTGCATTCTTCCATGAAGGGGAAGGTCATGTGTGCAGGCGAGAGATCTGCAAAGATGGTGGCACAGTGACCAGTGGTTGCCAGTGGTTTATCCCCCGCAAGTCCATGCCATTGCGATTTTTTCATGGAATCGCACCCAACTGTCCTTGACGTGCTGAGCAAACACATTTCAGAAACACTTCTAGGAGTCTGTTATGGAAAAGTAACCCGAGTTTGTTGCGTTGCATATAAATAAACAGGAAAGCAAAAATAAAGACATTGTTCTAATTCTACAGTGTGGTGGATTTTAATTGGGCATACCAAGACACTTGATGATGCACAAATGACAGATATGAAGATGAAGCCCAATATCACACACTATTGTATATGTGCTACATAGTTTTATCAGTAAAATTGTGTGCCTTTGCAGATGAAGTGTCCATTTCAATGGATATATGCTGTATGTAAATGACAGTGGCTAGCACACAATGCTTTTGGAATATATTTGTGAAGGAGTGCTCCTAAAGGCAACACCAGGTACCTTACCTACTCTCCTTTTGAATAGGTGTGGGCTCATTTGTGACACTTGTTCTTAGTGTGATGCTTGGATTGTTCAGAATCCCTATGAGTTCAGTGATGTAATATTGATGGGAGCACCACTAGTCTGTAAATTGTTCCAGCACCTCTACCTACTAGGGCCATGGGGCTTCTGCAGCACTGGGAGCCTGCTGTTAGCACCGTCCGATTCTGTGGAAATCAGACTTCAAGCAGCACACTCTACTGAAGCAGCTGTGGAGGCACTTGGAATGCTTTATTGTACATGCACTGAGTGACCAAGCAGTGCGCATGCTCACTTTTGTAAATGCAAAGGGCCATTCGGTCTTGGCTGCTCGACACCAGCAGAGGTCAGAGAAGAAATTATGTTGATGCTGCTCGGTGGCTTCTGAAGACAAGATGGTCACAGTAATCATTGCATTCAACCTGACAGGTGAAAGACAGACATTGAGAATTAGTAAAATAACATGGACTTGCTTAGGAACTAGTGCTGGAACTGGAAAATTAACAATTTGAGGGTTGTTTGTTTCATTTTATGCTAACAAAATGCACAGGTAACATTAAACAACTTTTTGAGGCTGCTAATGCACAATTCTTCCCTATTAAAACCGGAAGTAGGAATAGACCGAAGAGACCAGCAACAATCTCGGAAAAACAAGACGTTGATCCTCATACTGGGATACTGAGAGAGGGAGGACTTGAGTAACTGTTAGACAGAGCTGTGGCTGCTGGTGACATTTGAAAGTAGCTGGCATAACATTTCAGGATGTAAATTGATACTTGTATAGGCACTACTCACCCGCAAGGGTCTCAAGGCGCTTGTACGAATACCGCTGTGGAACCCATCCTGTGAGGCGTCCACTCCTGGGCACCCCCAAGGTGGAGGCCAGGCATTCTTAGCGTTGTGGGGGCCGTTGTGGAGATTAAGCAAGCTATTGCCCAGAGTGGGACTCCAGGATTGGAATAGGCACCGAGGCGAGAATTCTCAGGTTCGTGGAATTTTGAGCCCAAGACCCGCCGAGGCAGGGCATTGAACCCTGGTCCCGGGCTAGACCTCTGCATCAGGGTCTGCCGCTTTAACCAGTGAGCCACACTTCTCCACCGGATGAGTGCCCAGTGGCGAGCGAGGGATATCGACTTTAGGATCAGGCACCTAAACCTGAAGTAAAGGCTCAATTTACTGTGCAAATTCGAAAAAAACCACGGGCAACCTGTACCTGCAAGTCCTCAGTACCCAGGCGACGTACTGATGCAAGGACAGTGGTGTGTCGCTGGCTGTGCAATGTAGGCACGGCTGAGGCATAGCAGTCTGTCCGACAAATAATGTCGGACTTATTATCTGAAAAAGTATTGCCAAATAGCTCCATAGATTAAAGAAAATGCACTTTTGGTACCCCAGAAGTTTCATTGATAATAAGCAAGTTGATGGGTTATTGCTACCTTTGTTTTTAACAAGAATTGCATAAGCGATCTGGGATAGCTCGTTGGTTAAATAAATGCACTTCCCACAGAAGTTTCATTAACATGCGAGTTGCTGGGGTATTTCTTAACATAACAAAAATGGTACACCTGGCATAGATGAGATTGTCTACTTTAGCAGAGATTCCATATTAAACCTACCAGGCATAGTAAAGCGGATCATGCGGATCTCCATTTTAAAAGTGCCAGGGCCCTTATTTATGAGCAGTAAAAAGGTTTTTTGTTCATGAGGTAGAGAGAATATCTGACTTCTACCCCCAGTGTTACACTACGTTGTAATTTTCAATGTGGCAGTGATGCCAAGGTGTATGTTTGTGTATCAGTGTCACCCACCACTACATATATATCACGAGGGGTGAGCCGAGACCACACCAGCACACCTACGCGATACCGACCGTTTGGCGGTTCAAAGCGTCCCAGTACACAGACAGGGAACGCTACTCGTGACGCAGTCTTCCACGGGGGCCGGGTAGGCTCATTACAGCAGGCCACCTGGTACAATAAGGGAAGATTCTGAAAGGTGCATGCTAAACGCTGACCCACCAACAAAACCCTGAAGAAATCACTGAAAGTAAAGTGATGAAACATGTCGGTTGACTTTTAATCAGAGTGAGCTAACAGCACAGAATAAAGCTATGAGTTGCCAGTTAGTTTTACTCTTTTTATAGTGATATTTTGTTTTTTCACTCATTTGGGCACAGCAATATCACATTGGGTTTTCAGCACTCACAACACCTCACGGTTGTTGGTCTTGTATGCACTGTCTTTATGTTTGTTTCTCCCATTTTCTTTAAGGTTGACAGTAGCCGATGATGAGAAGTGAGGAATCAGGCGAGTACCAGTCTGATACAGTCCTCCCCTTGGTGTTGCTTCCGTGAGGCACTGTCAACCTCCCCTCCCCTTTTTTCACGTATGGAAGGGAGGATATATATGTAGTGGTGGGTGACACTGATACACAAACATACACCTTGGCATCACTGCCAGATTGAAAATTACAACGTAGTGTAACACTGGGGGTAGAAGTCAGATATTCTCTCTACCTCATGAACAAAAAACCTTTTTACTGTGTTTAGCCGTCGAGCTGTTCAGGAGCAGGCCATTGTTGTTAGAGAGATTTTTGAGTGGGGGGCGGCCTGTCTCTGTTTCCCCCTAGGCTCCTGTTTTTGTGAGACCCTTATTTATGAGGCCTTGCGTCAGTTTTGCGCCTTGTTGCGTCACTTTTTGTGACGCACCGGCGGCGTACAAAATGCGCCTTGTTGCGCCATATTTAAAAAGTGACGCATCTAAGTAGATGCGTCACTTTTTAAACCCCTGCGCAACATTATACCTGCGTCAGGTATAATGTATGCAGAGGGGGCGTTCCCCCGCAAAAAGCCTCGTAATAGTGACGCAGTGAAATCTATGAGATTTCACTGCGTCACTTTTAGGATGCTGTTGTGTCAAAATCTTGCGCCTGCCTCACAGCAGGCGTAAGACTGAAGCAAGCCCTTTCACATGGGGCTTTCCCCATGTGAAAGGACGCATTGCTGGAGTTGGGTCACTTTTGTGACACACTCCAGCAATGCGTCACTTTTGCGCTTACAGATGCGTCAGAAATACTGACGTATCTGTAAGTCCTTGCGACATGATGCGTCATACATTAAATATGACGCATCATTGGTGTCGCAAGGAGTGCGCAGTGAAAAGTGACGCATCGCTGTTTTCACGCAGCGATGCGTCACTTTTCATAAATGAGGCCCCTGGTGCTCTTGGGCCCAGGCGTGCACTGACTAAATTCACCAATACATACTGCAGGTGTCTGTCTGTCAATATAAACCCCACCCCTTCAGGCCTGCACTGGCTTCTACATGCTGCCGTGGCTGAAGGAGTTTACAAAATCAAATAGTTTTTTCTGTTTACCACACACAGTGAAATACTCACATTTAATTGGGGGCAAGGGAGGAAAAATGTCAATGGGGCAACTCCCTAAAATAGTCAGCACTCCTGAGACACATTTCTCTAGTAGAGGTGGGTGAGCCAACAAATTAACAGGGGGTGGCCCCTGGAAGATACATGAAGGGGCCCCCCATTCCGGATTTAATCCTGAGCTCTCAGGTCAGAGTACAGTGCTAAGGGCCTCCCCTGCAGCTCATGCCCCCGCTCCATGGGAGCTGTGGGGGCCCGAGTTATGACACTGGCCCTCCCATATCGGTGAATCAGGAGGAGCTGAAGAGGCTAAGTCCCAGGAGCAAGCCAGGATGCCTGGAATAATTAGCAGATTTCAGGGGGCAAAGCCTCCTACAGGTAAATAGCCCTCCAAGGTGGGATGAAAGCCTAAATGTGATGGCCTTTTTTCCCACCATGGTGGCTGAGATCTTTCTTATAACATAGTAGCAGCAGGGCGGCCTTAAGAAAATATGATTCAGAAAAGGGGGTGGTGATGAACAGAGTGTCTGAATTAAGCAGACCACTCTTACCCAGTCCAAGGATCAGGGCTTGATCCATCACCGTTTTTTAGCTCACTGCACCATCCCAGCTCAGAACTTGGCTATATGCAAATTAGTCTGACCCTGGCCCAGTGCATCATGGGAACAGGGCAGACCAAACTACCAAGCCAATTCTTATACTGGGAAGGAAACAAGCTACCGGGGATCGGTTTCTGTCATTTCAGCCGTCTTCGGACCGGCTTGCTTGAATCCTGATGGTGCAATGAGCTAGGGACTCACATCTGAGTATACCCTTCCACGCTTATGGTGGACAAAAATGATTCAGAAAAGGGGGTGGTGATGAACAGAGTGTCTGAATTAAGCAGACCACTCTTACCCAGTCCAAGGATCAGGGATTGATCCATCACCGTTTTTTAGCTCACTGCACCATCCCAGCTCAGAACTTGGCTATATGCAAATTAGTCTGACCCTGGCCCAGTGCATCATGGGAACAGGGCAGACCAAACTACCAAGCCAATTCTTATACTGGGAAGGAAACAAGCTACCGGGGACCGGTTTCTGGCATTTCAGCCGTCTTCGGCCCGGCTTGCTTGAATCCTGATGGTGCAATGAGCTAGGGACTCACATCTGAGTATACTCTTCCACGCTTATGGTGGACAAAAATGATTCAGAAAAGGGGGTGGTGATGAACAGAGTGTCTGAATTAAGCAGACCACTCTTACCCAGTCCAAGGATCAGGGCTTGATCCATCACCGTTTTTTAGCTCACTGCACCATCCCAGCTCAGAACTTGGCTATATGCAAATTAGTCTGACCCTGGCCAAGTGCATCATGGGAACAGGGCAGACCAAACTACCAAGCCAATTCTTATACTGGGAAGGAAACAAGCTACCGGGGACCGGTTTCTGGCATTTCAGCCGTCTTCGGCCCGGCTTGCTTGAATCCTGATGGTGCAATGAGCTAGGGACTCACATCTGAGTATACCCTTCCACGCTTATGGTGGACAAAAATGATTCAGAAAAGGGGGTGGTGATGAACAGAGTGTCTGAATTAATCAGACCACTCTTACCCAGTCCAAGGATCAGGGCTTGATCCATCACCGTTTTTTAGCTCACTGCACCATCCCAGCTCAGAACTTGGCTATATGCAAATTAGTCTGACCCTGGCCCAGTGCATCATGGGAACAGGGCAGACCAAACTACCAAGCCAATTCTTATACTGGGAAGGAAACAAGCTACCGGGGACAGGTTTCTGGCATTTCAGCCGTCTTCAGCCCGGCTTGCTTGAATCCTGATGGTGCAATGAGCTAGGGACTCACATCTGAGTATACCCTTCCACGCTTATGGTGGACAAAAATGATTCAGAAAAGGGGGTGGTGATGAACAGAGTGTCTGAATTAAGCAGACCACTCTTACCCAGTCCAAGGATCAGGGCTTGATCCATCACCGATTTTTAGCTCACTGCACCATCCCAGCTCAGAACTTGGCTATATGCAAATTAGTCTGACCCTGGCCCAGTGCATCATGGGAACAGGGCAGACCAAACTACCAAGCCAATTCTTATACTGGGAAGGAAACAAGCTACCGGGGACCGGTTTCTGGCATTTCAGCCGTCTTCGGCCCGGCTTGCTTGAATCCTGATGGTGCAATGAGCTAGGGACTCACATCTGAGTATACCCTTCCACGCTTATGGTGGACAAAAATGATTCAGAAAAGGGGGTGGTGATGAACAGAGTGTCTGAATTAAGCAGACCACTCTTACCGAGTCCAAGGATCAGGGCTTGATCCATCACCGTTTTTTTTTTTGTAAAATTTTTATTTTGCAAGTTGTATCATAGAAGAGGAAAAGAGAGGAAAAACAGAGGAAGAGTGAGCAAGAGAGAGAGAAGAAGGAACAGGCGACAACCCGCCATGTATCCCCACACAGGGGGTGCTTTTAGAACACGTTCTCAAGAACTGCGAACGACGACTTAAACAGCGCCCATGACTCAGGTTGCAACCTCCAGCGGTGGCGAGGTGCGCTCACTGCTCCGCAGTGAATCCCAAATGTCAAGGGGGAGGAGCGACTCAGGCTCGGCCACAGACCAAAGATAGGCCAAATCGTGTGTCCATGTATGCAAATCTGTCGCAACAGAGAGATAAACAGTCTCAACGTAACAACCCACCCCCCCACCCCCCACCCTCAACCCCAGTGGTGGCGACCAACATTCATTCAGGACCTCACAACATAATCAGGTGGCTAAAATTGGAAGAGGTGGAGCGCACGGAGCGCCGAGGGACACACTGCTGATGGCAAACCTCGGGACAGAAACCGGACCAAAGGCCCCCAGGTGAACATGAAGTTTTTAAATTTCCCCCGAAAGATATCAGAGAGCCTCTCCATACTCAAGAGGCGCCACAGACGAGCATGCCATAAGGAGATAGCCGGAGTCGTCGGACTCTTCCAGGCAGCCGCCAGGGTTAGTTTAGCCGCGCCAAGGCACAGCCATAGAATGCGTTTATCCGCCCTCGTCTGGTATTGGAGCAGTGGGTCTCTCAGCCCCAGCAGGACAAAGTCCAATGAGTCCGGGACCGGATAGCCCACCACTTCCCTGATGTGCGAGAGAATCTCAGACCAGAACGGTCGGATAGATGGGCAATCCCACCAAATGTGGCGAAAGTCCCCCAGTTCCCCACAGCCCCGCCAACATCTATCAGAGGAAGCTGGGAAAATCCTATGCAGTTTAGAGGGATATAAATACCAATCGAAGATGAGCTTCATGTGTGCCTCCCTAAGATCAGTGGAATGGTTATGTGTTGTCACATCCCTCCATAGAGTCCTCCACTCAGTGTCAGTTATGTCCCGCCCCAGTGTAGTCTCCCAGTGCTCCATATACCGAGGTCGGGGGGACACCGTGGTATCAAGGAGTAACTTGTATAAAAAAGAGATCGTCCCCTTCATGGTGGAAGTGTGGAGGATAAAGTCTTCAAACTTCGTCAGCGGCCTCGTGGCTGCATCCACCACCCCAGGCGATGTCGCCCAGTGAAGAAGTTGAAGATGTCGAAAGCGTTCAGTAGGTAAGACACCGTAATCCCTCATACAGTTATGGAACGTAAGAGGTGTCGTGCCATGGAATAAGTGGGTGAGGGACCTGCATCCACCCTCTCTCCAATGCCCAAAGGGACCATCCGTCAATGCTGGAGGAAAGGCTGGATTGAAATGGATAGGAGTAAATGGGGACGGGAACGTTGTCCAACGGTCATCGCAACTAATAGCGTCCCAAACTTTCAGTACCGTGCTAGTGGGAGTGCAAATGTACGCGTTCCTGGGTCGGTCCGCCTTGGGCTTCCAAGCCAGGTCCCAAATGGACCGTCCCACTACACTTCGTTCCATGTGGAGCCAATGCTTTTCGGACAGCTGCTGGGACCACTCTACCAGGACTCTCAATTGGGCTGCCTTATAATATAGGTGCATATCTGGAAACCCCACTCCCCCCTCCGCCCGTGAACGTCGAAGTACCGCATAGGAGAGCCGTGCCCGACCACCTTGCCAGACGAATTTCAGCATGAGAGTCTTGAGTCGACGGAAGTAATCCACCCCTATCGGGATGGGCAGTGCTTGAAAGAGATATAAGAGTTTGGGAAGAAGGACCATCTTGATGGCATGAACCCTACCCAGCCACGAGATAAATTTGGGCCTCCACCTCTCCAGCTCCGCCCGGATCACAGCCAGCATTGGTGGGAAGTTCGCCTGGAACAGCGCGCCCAAGGTAGAGGTCAGTCGCACCCCCAGATACAACAGGGAGGAGGTCGCCCATGGGAGCGGGGTAAGCAAGCTAACCCGTTGCACCTCCGGAGGCGGGAGGTTCAGGTTCAGAATGCACGATTTGTTGAGGTTCACTCTGAAGCCAGCCACAGCCTCGAAGACCGCGAGTTCCTTGTGGACATGTGGGAGCGATAGCACCGGGTCTTGGATAGAGAGCAACACATCGTCCGCGAAGAGCGAGATCTTGTGCTGTTCCCCCGTAAAGGGAAGTCCCAAGATCCGTTCATTCTCCCGGATCGCCAAGGCTAGCGGCTCTATGCTGAGGGCGAAAAGCAGCGGCGACAGCGGGCATCCCTGGCGCGTGCCGCGGGAGTGCGAGAACGGCCCCGACCTACAGCCATTGACCAGCACCCGCGAGGTAGGGCTATGGTAATTGGCTTCAAGCATTCTAATAAAGGGAGGTGTAAACCCGAAGGCCGCCAATGTACGGTGTAGGAAGCCCCAGTCCACGCGGTCAAACGCCTTTTCCGCGTCGAGTCCTATCAGCACAGCAGGAATGCGAAAACGCTCCGCCTTTTCAATCAGGTGAATCACGCGGCGTAGATTGTCATGGGTCTGACGACCCTTGATAAACCCAGACTGGTCCGGGTGGATCAGGGCCGGCATCAAATCCTTCAGTCGACCGGCAAGGATAGAGGAATATAACTTGGCATCTAGGTTAAGGAGCGCTATCGGGCGATAGGAAGCACATTCGGAAAGGTCCTTCCCCGGTTTGGGGAGAATGGTGATCAGGGCCTCCGCCATTGACTCAGAGGTTCGCCCTTCGGAAGCCATCGCGTTAAAGAGTGAAACCAAGAAATCGCAAATTTCCGAGGCAAAAGTTTTATAGAACTGAGCTGTGTAACCGTCGGGGCCGGGCGCCTTGTGAAGCTTCAGGCCCTCGATGGCTCCCAATACCTCCTCCCTGGAAATGGGGGAAGAGAGCAAGTCGTTCCATTCCTTGGATACCTGTGGAATAGGAAGGCCCTCCAGGTACGCCTCCTGGGCTGCGGAGTCCAAGGCGTCCGCCGAGTAAAGGTTCGCGTAGAAGCGGCCAAAAACGGCCGCCTTGTCCGCGTCCCTATGCCGGACAGCTCCCGTGTTGTCGCGTACGCCCCCAATGTAATCCTTCTCACGCTTATCCCGGAGTTGCCGGGCTAGGTGACGCCCCACTTTGTTCCCCTGGGAGTAAGAAACCCGTCTGAGACGCAAGAGGGTATATTCAGCCCGGTTGTTATAGTGCGCCCTCAGTTTCCCCCGCACCGCCGTGAGGGGTCGAAGGGTCAACCTAGAGGGGTTCGACTTATGCGCCTGCTCCAATGTAGCTAACTCCGCCTCCAGGGCCTCCCTTTCAGTGCGTCTGAGTTTATTAAGATTCGCGTTGAGAGCGAGACACGTACCTCGAATAGAGGCCTTGCACGCATCCCACGTGGTGTATATCGACGTATCGGAGGGTGGGTTAAGAGTAAAGAAGTCTGCAAGCGCCCGCCGCAACGCAGTGCAAGAGACATCATCCCGCACCAACGCCGCAGGGAAGTACCACTTCCGCCAGCCGTCCCCCCCCACCGCCCAGTGTAGCCCAAGCACCACTAGACTATGGTCAGATAGCGACAGTGGGAAAATACCAGCCAGAGTAATGTCCCCTCTGAGAGCCTGATTGACAAATATGTAATCTATGCGGGAGTATGTATGATGCACATGAGAGAAGAACGTGTAATCCCGTGTGTGTGGGTGCATGAAGCGCCAGCTATCCACTAAGCCCAGGTCGCTCACTTGCTGCTGTGTAGCCCCTGAAAAGACCCCAGTGTCTGCCCTGCGTGCACCCGAGCCATCCAAATCCCTGTCCCACAGCATGTTGAAGTCCCCCAACAGTATCAAGTGCCCTTCCACAAAGTCTCCCATTTTGTCCAGCAGCCCTTGCAAAAACCCATTCTGGCCAGTATTCGGAGCATACACAGCCACAAACGTACACAGGCGATCATACAACAAGCCCTTCACCATGAGCCACCGGCCCTCCCTATCGCTGCTCACTCCCAGTGGCTGAAATTGGAGAGAGGCCCTAAACATAAGAGCCACCCCCCTATGCTTAGAGGATGCAGAGGCCCTGTAGAGAAGAGGAAACTGTCTATGCCGAAGCCTCATTTCATCCTTCCTGGCCAGATGAGTCTCCTGTAGAGCAACTATATCTAGATGGTGGTCCAGCAAGTACTTCCAGAGTTTCTGACGCTTCTGCGGGGAATTAAGACCCTTCACATTCCAGCTACCTATGCTAACAGGCATAAGGACAGTAGAGGAAGTCGCTCAATACCTGCATGAGGGACAATCAGGGCGTGGAGCCGGAGCGACACCCCACACCAATCCGCTACACCCCCAAGCAGAGCTACAGCCAGACAACCCCCCTCATTACCCAGGCCATTCCGTCGGGCCCGCCAGACCCATCCTCCAGGCGACCAAGAGCTCCGTGGACAAGCAGACATAGGAAGAACAGCAATCTCGGGACATAAAGACAAAGGGCTCGGACTCGGCATCCCGGACCCCTCCCTCCCGCGGGAGATCCCACCCCCCTCCCCCCGAGAGACCAACCAGCATGACCTGACAAGGTAAGCAGAGAACGAACAGGGCCCAGCCCAGCTCCTGACATAGGAAGCGGCAAAGACTAGCACAAGCATCAACCACACCCAGCTGCAACCCACCATGGTCGCCACCACACACCCCCCCCATCCCAACCCCAGCCCCAACCATCCCCCCTCAACCAAAACCCCCATAACTCCCCAGAGCCCCCCCCCGCACCCACCCCAGCAAAAAAAGACAACAGCAATAAACTTAAGACATAGAACCTGAGCCGAACAGTCATCAGGTCCAGTAGGTCACGATCCGAGGAACTCCTTCCGGATCGATCTGGGGGAGAGGACACCAGCTCGGTAGCCCCCTGGACCACGGCCCGGTGTGTCTTCTCCAAAGTACAATAGTACTCCCGGGCCCCAGGGTCAGAGCCCCTCCGACGCCATCAGTGGGAGAAGGGGTCACGCAGCTCCAGAGCTCGTTTGAGAATCAGCCAAGGTGGCGGAGGCCACCGATGCAACCGCAGCATCCCTTTCCTGCACACTAGTCGTGCGATCCGGCCGTCTCCGCTCTGGGGAGGGGCCGACTCTATGCCAGGAAGAAGAGCGACGTCTCCTCCTGGACGGTGAAGAATGGCTCCCCTGGGACGGCGCCACATCCTCTAGGCCCAGCAAATCAACCGCCGCCTGTAAAGTGTTTATCTGCGCCAGCCGGTTCTGCCAGCGGAAGATGATCCGGAAGGGATGTCCCCACGAGTAAGAGATGTTGTTCTCCCTCAGGAAGGTGGTCACGGGACGGAACTCCCTCCGCTTCCGAAGGGTCGTGGCAGCCAGATCTTGGTACAGCTGTGGACGGTGGTCTCGAAACTGCAGAGATGAGATGGTCCTAGCCTGGCGCAGGATACGCTCCTTCAGTTGAAAATCGTGCACACAGACGAGGATATCAGGAGGAGGGCCCCCTCCCCGTCTGGGCAGACCCACTCTGTGCACCCTGTCCATCTGTATGGTCTGCACACTCTCGTCGTCCAGGATTTGCAAGAACAGGGCCTGAACATATTCACGGAGGTCCCCGGCCTCTCCTTGCCATGGCACAGCCTTGATGCGAATGTTATTCCGCCTGGAGCGGTTCTCCAAATCCTCCGTGTGGGTTTGCAGATCTAAATTTTGTTCCGTGAGGCGGATAATGTCCTGCTGCAGCTGATGCACATCGTTCGCCAAGCTGAGGTCGTGATCCTCCAGAGTCGCCACCCGTTCGCCGATCCCATCCACATCTCTCCTCACCTCCCGCAGGTCCGACGCCAGCTGTGACCTGAGTTCCGAGATGTCCTCCCTGATGGAGGAAAAGAGCTCTGTCATGAAGGCTTTAGTGGCAGGTGCCTCATCATCAGATTGCCTCGATGATCCACTAGCTCCCGGCGAGGCCGGCCGCTGAGAGTTCTTGGGGGCTCCCTCCTTCCCCGCCCTTCCCTTGCGCAGTGAGGTGGTCATCCTGAGGGTCCGCCCCAGGCCGCAGCGTGGTAGGCCTCCACGCGCCCGGAAGTCCCTGCAACGGTGATAGGCTGGGACCGCAAGCGGTGAAGATCACCTCCTCAGGCAATCCGTGCTAGGGTACAGCCCGCTTCTGCCGGCACCCAGTGCCACCGCGGGAAGGCAACAGTCAGTAAGCGCGGTCCAAAGGGCAGGGTGGTCCTCCGTGCCGGGGATTGACACCGAGTGCAGAGGCAGCGTCACCACCCGAGCCCCTCAGCACTATAAACCAGTAGCAGGGCTAGGCAGGTCCCGGTCAGATAGAGGGGCCCCAGATAGAGGATGGCGTCGTGGCTGCCCTCGATGAATTCAGCAAACCCGAGACCCACCGTGGGAGCTCAGGTCTCCGCCCCCACGGGCCGACGGTCCGGTACTGGGGCCCTACAGGCCAGGCAGCAGGGAGTCCCAAGGGCCGATGCCCGCCAAAGAGATGTGCCCAAGCACGCCACGTGTCCCCCTGTAATCCGGAGACCGCTCCGCCTGCACCAAAAGTGGGCTGCCTCAAGCCTGTCACAGGGTGTGCGTGACTTAGCAGGCACCCCGTGCCGGGTCCGCAGCAACGCCAGCCGTGTCAGCCGTGTCTCCAGCCGCCCCACTCCAGCAGGTCTCCGCGAGCCGGGGCCGCCCCCCACGTGTGCACACCGCCTCAGAGCCCTCCGTCGCTGGGCTCCCCCACCGGACTCGGTGTGCCGGTTCCCAGTCTCCCACCGTGGCTCCAGGCGCGTCTCGACAGCTCCTCGCCCGCTCGGACCCCGGCCCACGCACAAGGCCGGTCAGTAAGCCTCGGGGGCGGGTCCCGGCAGCAAGCGCCGAACGTCCCTCGGCACGCCGGCTGCGATGTCAGGTGCGGCCGGCCCCTCGGGCACCAGAGGCCGGTGCTTCGCAGGCCTCAGCACGTCCCTGCTGCAACCCCCGCCACTGGTCTCCGGGCGGCACTCCGACGGCACCGGACGGCACCTCAAGCTTCCAGTGACCTCCGCCGCTCTCGAGTCGACGAAAGGAGCGTCCTGGACCCCGCTGTTCGCAGCTTTGCAAAGTCGGCGTCGGAGAGGCTCTCAAGAGCGACCTATTCCGACGCCATCTTGGCCACGCCCCCCCCCATCACCGTTTTTTATCTCACTGCACCATCCCAGCTCAGAACCTGGCTACATGCAAATTAGTCTGACCCTGGCCAAGTGCATCATGGGAACAGGGCATACCAAACTACCAAGCCAATTCTTATACTGGGAAGGAAACAAGCTACCGGTGGCACGACTTTTGATAACCCACGTCAAGCAATGTGTCTGATATAAAGACTGTTGGAATGCACGTTTCCGTATTACGTACATTGCACTGATTCAAGTTCAACCTTGCACCAGCTTTTCCGGATTCCACGCATTTCTTTGCTACAATGATATTTCAAAACTCTGCACGACCTGACAAGAGCAAAAACAATATTTGTGCTCAAAGACTAAAAAAAGTTATCTTTTACACGGGTCTGTCAGTACAAATATTCGTGGAAATGTTGGTGCAATTTTATTAAACTTTGCACTGGCGATGGTGCGATTTTTGCAATCTGGTCCCCGCTACTTAACTGCCCAGCGGTCACCGCGCTGCCTAGATATTGTATCCTTAGTACTGCTCTGCGAAATGTCTGTAAACTAAAAAGGCAAAAGATAGTTGCTGGGAAGGGGAGAGTACTGCGATGTGTACAATAAATGGCTGTTGAATGTGAGCAAAGCAGTCCAAGAACAATGTGATGTCAAAAGAGAACAACAAATGAAAGAAAAAAACCTCAACTGATAAACAATCAGGTGAAACACAAAGATAAATGAGGGTAACAATGGCTCACGAGGCGCGCCACCAGGAACTATTTACAAGCGACAAACCGGCCCAAAAGGCTTCGATTGCCTGCGTCAACAAACGACATGCTGTTTAACTAAAATCCTAGATAACGGCCTAAGGCGGCGCAGAGGTAATGCCAGATTTGGGAAACCTAGGCGAGCAGCATTATGAGGGAACATTTTACAACTTTGTTCTGTTTTACAAGCTTTTCGAAACAGTCAGGGGATTTCCTCTTGTAAAGTGTAAAATATAAAATACGCAGCAGTGTGAACAGCCCTCAGCACCAGGCGATGAAACGGCGCTATTCACAAGCCGCACGTCCCTACTCCACTTCTCACGTACACCAAAGTATTTACAGCCGGTTCAGTATGTTCCCTGCTTTGATTAACACAGTGACATTTGTTTGAACGTAAGTTATTACAACTATTCTGAAATAGTTTATTTTGTACAATTAGAGACTTTTAAGTGAAATTGCAACATCTATTAAAAAATGTACATTTCTCGATTGGGGAGAGATTTAAGAATGTAAAGTTAGAGCTCAGGGACTTTCTAATGCTCTCCCTGGTTTTCCACAGTCACTTGTTTTTAGCAGTGTTCATGCATGACAGTTTTCATTGTCTTGGGGTGGGTGGTGGTCACCGAGGCAACAAGACAAGACCACCAAAGTTGGCAGACTCAAGACGAAACAAGGGTTAGCATATGCTGGGATGCAGAGTAGATTCTGCATAGACAAGTTTGACAGGATTCTGGATACAGGTAAAATCCTTTACAGCCACAGACTAGTAACTGCTGCAGCATTAAACTCAGAGCACGAACCGGAAGTTGGAACTGTTGCTGATGTCTAGTTAGGTTCGAAAGACAAACCACAGCTTCTGAGCAAATGCTGGCATTATAGCTTTTCAAAACCGGCTTGTGTGGTTTAGATAAAATAAAGCCAATGGGAAAATGTTGACCAGACAAGACATGAGACTTGAATTGTACCTCACTCCCAAATGCTACGGAAAACAATTCACTTAAAACAAGTGACAGTCAAAGATTGTGGCTCCTGCATGGCTGTGATTTGGCAAACACAGTTTGTTTTGTAAGTAAGGATTTCAGCAACAAGTAACTAACTTTCGTTTCTGTTGTCAAAGTGATTAACCGCAACAAGCATCTGGTGCCAGTCTGTAACAGTTGGACAAGTAGTAGTATGGTGGGTGTTTTATGTTTGAAAAGCTTTATTTAGCAATATATTAATACATAAAGATACCAGAAATATGCAGAAAAATTCAAACATAGCAATATAACAAAGGAATTGGCTGATACCTGAAAAAAAAAGAGTAAAAGCAATTTGTGGAATTTTATATAAGGTAGGAGGAACTGCTGCGGTCGGCAGTAGGAGTTCCTGCAGGGCGGTGACGTGGGGAGAGGTGGGGGGTAGTAATGTATGGAATGCGGAGTTTAACAGGTAAGTAAATATGTAAATAAATAAAACAAATATTGTTGCGTGCGCTGCATCACCAAATGCGATGCAGTGCGCGTAAAGAAATTACTCTTATTTATTTATATGTTTATTTACCTGTTAAACTCCGTAATCCATACATAACAACCCCTCACCCTGCCCCTTCCCCTCGCCACGCCACCGCCCTGCAGGAACTCCTACTGCCGACCGCGGCTGAGAAGAAAGGAGAAAAGGGGAGGGAGGGGCAGAAGAGCGGTAAGAAGGGGAGGAGAGGGAATCCTAACACTGAAATAAAGAAATAAAACAGAGAACGGCATACTAGATTAAATACTGTAAATGAATGAATCAATATAAATTATCTAGTGAGTAAATACATATATAGCTTAACAGGGTAAAGAAATGAAGGACAGAGATAATATCCTTCGAGGGGGTTTGAAATTTTTAGAGGTTATATGCAAAGTATTTTTTAAAAAATTTGGTCTAAATAGGTGGTAAGGGGCAACCAGAAGAGATCTCTATTAATGATTGGATTGCAAGAGGAGGTGAAGGCAACATCGAGTCTATGAAAACGACAGAGAGTATTTCACCAATGTTGTATGGAAAGATTTGTGAGAGTTTTCCAGCTAAAGGAGATGTGTTGAAAGGCTAGAGCAAGCATGAGGTCAAAAAGACCATGGCAATGTGGAGGAAGATTTGAAGACTCAGAAAGGCTAACAGTAAAAAGGAGGGGTATAGAATAAAGAATGGAAATTGTAAACAGACGAGAGATGTATGACCAAACCTTCTCCCAAAATTCGGATACTGTAGGACAGAGAAAGAAGAGATGAAGGAGGTCAGCATTAGAAGAACCACAAGTCCAACAGTTAGAGTCAGCAGAGGAAGAAAAACATGCTAAAGAAGCAGGGGAAAGATAAAGTCTGTGATAAAGGAAGAACAAAGATTGAGAAAGAGAAGCAGAACGAGAATTTTTTAAAGATCTGGACCAAAGTTTATCCCAAAAAATGATAGACCATTCACATCCCAGATCCGATTCCCAAGAAAGTTCCAATTTAGATTTAGCACAATCTGGATTGGGAGCTGAAAATAATTTATATATAAAAGAGACTTTGGGAAGAGTAAGAAGTATTTTGAGGAGAGAATTTTGGATATCAGATGAAGATGAAGGGGGAAAGGAATAATAAATGTCAAGAATAATCGCCATAAGAGTGGTAAACTTCTGCAAAAAGGAGCGAGGGCAATGAAATAAGGACTGAAATTGGGGAAAGGAGCAAGGTGAAACTCCATCAAAAAGATGTTTAACCCATGAGATACCTTTTAATCTCCATGCGTTCCAAAAAATGGGTCTGTTGTTGAGGAGGATAAGCGAATTATGCCAAATAGGGGATTCTAAGAAAGATTCATGGGAAATAGTAGTGGGGTGGACCAAAGGTTTCAAGAGGGAACAAGTATGTCTAAATAAGGGAAGGGAAGTATGAGATGTTTTGGCAGAAAAATGTATAACTTCCTTGAAGGAAAAGGGTAATAATGAGAGCCAAAGGGGAGTAAAGGGAGAGGGATCTGATAAAAGCAATCTTGAGGCATGGTGCAGGGAGAAGGACTTATGATAAAGACGAAAATGCAGGAAATTCACTTCACCGTTAGATTTTGGTTTTCGAAGAGAAGATAAAGCAATTCTGGATTTTCTTTTTATCCAGAGAAATCTAGAAAGGCACAAATCAATACATTTAAAGTAGACAGCGGGAATGTGAATGGGGAGCATGGAAAGTATATAAATTAAAACTGGGGCAATCATCATTTTAATCGAATCCAACTAACCCCACCAAGAAAGATAAAGAGGACCCCAAGAGGAGAATGATTTCTCAATTCGAGACAGAGCTGCAGACATATTCAGTTTAATTGAAGAGGCGATGGGATTGGAAAACCATACGCCTAGGTATTTAATTTTTGAACTGTTCCAAGCAAATCCAGTAGAAGAGAAGAAATGGGGAAGACCGAATTTTGTGAGAGGGAGAATTTCAGTCTTATCTGAATTAATTTTGTAACCAGAGACCTGCCAAGAAGAATTAAATTCAAGTATTAAAGGAAGAATAAATGTTTCAGGAGCAGAAATGAATAAAAGAATATCATCTGCATACGCAGAGAGTTTCAACTGGCAATCACCATAAGGAAAACTGGGGATGGGGTCATTGTCACGGATAGAAGTCAAAAAGGGTTCAAGGGCTAGAACGAAACGAAGTGGGGATAAAGGACAGCCTTGACGGACGCCACGTTGGAGAGGAAAATAAGATGAGATGTGACCATTAACTAGGACTGAGGCTTTAGGAGCAGAATATAGTAAGGAGATAAATGATATGAATTTAGGACCAAAACGGTGCCAGCGTACTGATGCAAACAAAAAAGACCAATCTACTCTATCAAAAGCCTTCTCTGCATCAACAGAGATAGCAGCCAGAGGAGTAAAAAGGGAGGGAACTTTATTTAAAACATTGAGAAAAAGACGAGAATTATTGGAAGTGAGTCTACCCTTAACAAAACCACATTGCTCTTTACTAATAAGATGGGCCATTAGAGGGTCTAAATGTAAAGCAAGCAACTTCACCAAATAATTTATCATCAACATTAACTAGAGAGAGCGGACGATAATTTTTACAAAATTGAAGATCACAACCCTCTTTAGGAATGAGGCAGATAGTGGCCTCCTGAAAAGTACCTTCTGTCTTACCAGTTAAATAAAATGAATGGAAAAGCTTTAAAAGTTTAGGGATTAACAAATCAAGAAAATGCAAGTAAAACTCAACAGAAAATCCATCTGGGCCAGGCGATTTCCCTTTAGTAAGGGTATTTAAAGCTTTGGAAAGTTCATTAAGGGAAAGATCATTTTCAAGATCAAGAAGGTTAAGATGGGAAGTAAAGGGAGTAGGGAGTTTATCAAGATAAGTCTGAATGAGAGAAGGAGTTGGGGGAAATTCTGGTGTGTAAAAGTTTTGATAAAAAAGTTTAAATTCATCAAGTATTTCCTGATCTTTATGTAGAAGGGAGTTATCGGAAGAGTAAACAGAATCTATAAGAGTGCGCTCTTTACGTGTTTTGAGGTAATTTGCTAAACGTTTCCCTGCCTTATTGCGACTGCCATAATAATGGGCACTACTACAAAGAAGTATTTATGGTGCATTGTCAGTAGTGGCTTTGTTAAACTCAAGCTTAGCTCGTATCAATTCTGGTGAGATGGAGTTTTTTGAGGATATCTAAAATTCATGCTCCAAGAGCTTAATATGTGTTAATGTAGTTTTTCGTTTCTGAAGAAAGCGTTTCATTTTCTAAGAGACAAAGTCTATAATGAAACCTCTTGCCGTAGCTTTAAAACAATCCCAGATAACATGGGGGAGGCGCTGGAGTTCATTCGCGAAGCAGCAAAAGGAGGAGAAGAGAGGATCAGTAAGAAGGGAGTTATTAAAATGGCATCGGGAAGATTTTGGATGCGGAGGGAGTAAATCAAGGTACATTACAATTGGGGGGTGGTCACAGATAACTATGGGCTTAATAGAAGAAGACAGTACATTTTGAGACAAAGATTGAGAAAGAAATATATAGTCTAGACGAGAAAGAGAGGCATGAGGAGGAGAGAAAAAGAATACTCAAGAGTATCAGGGTGAGAAAGTCTCAAAGAGTCAATGAAGTGTGTTTGAGAGATAGTATCAAGGAATTGTTTGTGAGTCTTTTGGGGAATAAAATGGACTGTAGACTTGCGATCAAGAAACTGGTCTACAATTTGGTTGCAGTCACCATCCAGAATAAATACATCATCTCGAAATTGAATACATTTTTGCGCAATCAAAGGCCAAAAAGAACAATCAGGTTGTGTAGGACCATAAATATTAAAAACCGTTAAAGGCACAGAATTAATTGACAACATGGCTAATATCCATCTATCTTCTGTGTCATTTTCTTGCGATAAGACTTTACATTTCAATTTCTTATGACATAGAATGACGACACCAAGGCAAAAAACACGATTGACAAGGAAAGCCATTGAATAAAATGAAAAGGAAATGAAAGTGTGCAATAAAGCCAACCATTACTAAGCAGTGGATGCGCTCTAAACCCCTGTAAGTTGTTCACAAACTCACAATAGGTATTTTGCAATGAAAGAGTTTGTAATGTCTGGTGGATTCGACGTAAGAATGCTTAGTGTGAGGAGCTTTATTTTTGTATCTACAAGTTATATTTAAAATAAATTTATAGGTCAATGTTAGAAATTAGGTTTCTGGTTGGCCAAGGTATACAACAAAGTGAAGCAGAACCCACCACTCTAGTCAGGATAAGCACAATACACAACTGAGATAGCCTGTGCTCACCCTCTGGCAGCTCGACTCAGAAGAGGTAGGCTTCTCAAAAGAGGCTATGTGAATAAATAACAAATTTATAGAGCGCACCACTACTCCAAGAAGTGTCCTGCCGCTAACAGGTGGCCCCAGGTGCACATCCCCATACCAGAAGATCTACTTCTCCCCATAAAAAAAAAACAGGCTTTAATTCTTTTATGAAAGACGGACTCAGAAGCAGTCACTAGCAGTACATTCCATGCCTTGGCAGCCAAAAAAGAAAAGAATAACCACCCCTTTGAACCAACTTAAAGCATGGAATAACCAGAAGAGAAGCGGAACTGAAGCGCAGTGCTCTGGCGAAACATACTGAGGGAATCTATCGGCCCGATATCGGGGGCAGGAAGAGAACACTGCTCTATGGACCAGCCAACGCAAAACCTTGAGAGTAGCTGCCGTTGAAGAACGCCTAGGTAGACGGAGAAGTAACCTGGCGGCGCATTTTGAAACACCTGCAGGTGCTTCACCTAGGCTTAGGCAGCCGGAAGAGACAGGACAATCGCGTAGTAAAGACGCAAAGTGATTAAGGCATGAATCACCACTCTTCTTGCCTCCAAAGGCAGGAGGGGTAGAAAGTTTGTGATGGTACTGAGCAGCGCAAAGTATTGATCTGCTACCGCAGAGATCTGAGCCTTCATAGAGAGGTTATTGTCCAGTTTTACTCCTAAGTTTTTTTGCCACTGGAGAGGGGGTGGTAGGGCTGACAATGCAGAGGGCCAAAGATCTTTCCGCCAGTTGTACACATGACCCAAAAGAGATAATTTCAGTCTTCTCAGCATTGCTCTCCATCCAAATGAAGACAGCATGCATGCAGTGCGAAAAAAGGAGCTGCAATATAAGCAGGCAGACCCTCGAAGGCAAAGAGCAACTGCATGCCATCAGCGTAAGAAATTATTTGACAACTGAACGGCTTGACAACAGATGCCAAGGGGACCATGAAGATATTAAAGAGGGTAGGGCTACGTGAACAGCCCTGCGGGACTCCTTTCTTAATTGCCTTGACCTCTGAGGAGAAAGGAACAAGCCAAGCTTTTACCAGTCATAAAATGACTTGTGCCAATCCCACACTGAACCCTCCACAACCACATCCAAAGTGGAAAGATGGTGCAGGAGGATAGAGTGTGGGATGGTGTCGAAAGCAGCAGACAAGTCAAGAAGAATCAAGGCTGCATTTGATGTGGTCAGAAATTTCCAGCACTGCTGATTCTATGCTATAACAGGGACAAAATCCGGATTGTCTGGGATGTAACAGATTCTCTTCCCCAAAATATTGCGAAAGCAGAGTGTTAACAAGCTTTTCCAGCATTTTTATTGAGGCTGCCACCAAGAAATTGGCCTTTAGTTGGAGAAAATGCTGGGGACCAATGCAGGCTTCTGGAGCAGAGTGACTACTTTGGCAAGCTTCCAGGCATCGGGCACAACCCCGGAGGAAGGAGAAAGATTGAAGATAGGGTTAATCACAGGGTTGATAATGTCCACAGCTTCGGCAAGCATTGTCAGTTGGCACACATCGAGAGGAGACTCATTTTAAGATGACATCCCCTGACTGTTCCAATGATATAGGTGTAAAACCGAGTGAAACTGTGGCTTAGCTGATCATAATGACCGGCAGGTGGGGAGAGTGCTACCACGGCAGGCAATGGTTTCTGGATACCAGAGATTTCTGTTTAAAAAAATGTTGCCAAACTATTGCAAAGCTCATGAGAGGGAACAGTAACACAATGACAAGACTGCGGAGAAGTTATAGACTTCACAATCTGGAAGATAGAGCGGGAGCTATGCTCAGCAGTATTGATCTTCTCAGTAAAGAACGAGTAAAAGTGTAAAGTATTTGTGAAATATACACACAGTAACACAATGATAACACCACAAAAATACTTCACACGGCTTTTGAGATATAGCTTATGCTATTCTGAACAAAACGAGACCATAACCATAAAAATCCAAGAAGTATTTCTTAAGTTATCACATTGCATTCATAAGGTAAACAAAGTGTTTAAAAACACGTTTGTTTCTTTTAGGTTCTTTAACCTCATAGATGCTCGTAAACATCCCTCCCCAGTGCTGCGCTGTCCATTGGAACTAGTGCTGAATGGACGTCCAATGGTCGTGCGCAGCACTGGGGAGGTAGTGCTGCCGTCGGCCAATGCACTGAGGCAGCACTTAAGGGGTTAAGGTAGTGTTTGTGAAATTCAAACGACTTTCCCAACGGGGGATCACTAAGTGAAATGTTCCCAAATCTTGGATTTATTCCGTTTACAGTCGGTCTCTCGAGGGCAGTATGTTTGTGTCACACCCAGCCACAACGATAGTCACGATGGTCAGCTGTAGAAACTTCACGGTTCTCATCTCCTTACAAATGCTCTTTTCTGAAGCAGCAAGGGTGGCGGTGGGTCTGGCTGGGCTGTCATAGGGGCAGACTAGGCAGTCCAAAGACCAAAAGAAGACTCACTGAGGCCCTTACCTCAGAGCTGCAGGCATCAGCATGAAGCTGTAATCTTGTTCCCGTGGGCAGGTGGCTGACGCGTTGATGAGTGCGCATCTCCGGTTGTCAGGGCACCCCCAAGGGGTCGTGGTGAGAGGGTTTCCTTTGGAAAAGCAGCGTCTTCCAACATCCCCAGATGCTCGGTCTTGTGAAAGGTACTAGCACTTTGAGAGCTCACCAAGGCTTGCAGGGGGTCATGCATGGTGATCTGAATCAGGGCAGTGAGCTGGTCAGCATCAAAGATCGTTACAGGTCCACCAGAACAGTGCTGGGCCATTGCAGGTTTAAGCGATCTGCCCCGGCTGATCTTCATCAAGTTTGGTTTTGGGCTCCTAGCCTCACAAGTGGCAGAGTACTCATGGAAGGAGAAAGGTGAAGTCTTTGTAAGTCTGAGACTTAACAGGGGGCAAGCCAACAAGACCTTGCAGAACACTCGTAGTTCAGCACCACACAGAAAGGTAACAGGCAGCAGGCCAGCACAGCAAGGCAGGTCACAGAGAGGCAGTCCCTCCTGCAAAACAGTGCACAGCAAGCAGCAGGCCAACACAGCAAAGCAGTTAGCAGAGTGGCAGCCCCTCCAGGCTGCACAGCATCCTTCGGCAATGTGCACATGTAGAGCCAGCAGTGTCTGTTTACAAGTCCAATGTAGCATCAGATTAGATAGGGGTCAGAGACCCAGTACTTATACCCAAAAGTGCTTTGATGTTGGGGGGCTAACTTCAAAGGAACTCTCTGAAGTGCATAGGTCCCCTTTCAGCCCAGTCCTGTCTGCCAGCCTAGCTTTGGGGGTTAAATCAGTCCTTTGTGTGGAGACACAACACTACCTATTCAAGTGTAGTGTTGTCTCTTCTCCTCCCCCATGCCCAGGATGTCCCATCAGTATGTAGATGAATGCAGATGCAGTTGAGTGTCCTGTGTTGTGGATATCTAGAGGGAACACACAAACGTAGCTGTCACCCAGCTCAGCCCTGTATTGGAGACAGGCTGTCAGGCATGCAGAGAAGTAAGGGTAGAGAAATGTCCACTCTCAAAAGGTGGCATTTCTAAAATAGTAAAGTTAAATCCAACCTCGCCTAAGTAGGATTTATCAATATCATTCCAAACAAATGAAACATAAAAAGCTCCTCTTCCCTGATAAGGAATTACAGTTAAAAGATGATTAATGAATTCCCAATGCTACCTTGTGAGAGGGGTAGGCCTCACAGAAGTGAAAAATAAAATAGTCTGTGTGTCACTACCAGGGCATGTAAAACATTCAGTTACATGTCCTACTTTTCACTTACATAGCACCATGCCCTTAGGCCAACCTAGGTCCTACACTAGGGGTGACTGATATGTGATAAAAGGGGAGTTTGGTACTTGGCAATTATTTTTCAAATGCCAAGGTGAAGTGGCAGTACACTGCACACCCAGGTCCTGCAAAGACAGGCCTGAGACAGGTTTGAAAGGCTACTTCTGTGGGTGCCACAACCAGTATTGCAGCCCACTAGTAGCATCTTACTTACATGACCTGTGTATATGGTGTACCACTTTACAAGAGACTTGCCAGTAAATTACATATGTCAATCAGGTGTATACTAATCATAAACATGTTTAGGGGATAAGCATATACACTTTAGCACTGGTTAGCAGGGGTAAAATGTTCGGAGTCCTAAGACCAATAAAAAGAGAATCAGCAATACAGGAGGCAAAAGGCAAAAAGTCTTGGGGAAACGCCTGTGACTGTGGTCATGCCTAATCTACTATTAAATTACAGTAAAGTGTACTTCTGCTCAACACCTCGCTACAGAAAGATGCAGGTATACACTTCCGTATCAGCACACTGCTGGTGCCCCTGTCATGGAGTCTGATATCACCTTTTAGGACCCCATTTTCTGAAACATTTTGACTGCATTATTATTGTGGATACTTCCGAGCACCCCCATAATCTTTGCATGGGACTGCAGCACATTCAATTGGCAAAAAAAATATTTATTTCCGGACTTCGTTTGATAAAATAGTGCTTTCGGGAAACCACTTAAAATAGATTTAGTCCATAGTTTCAATTTTTTTGTGATGGATAAATAGGCAACAAATACACACCAGGGGTACTCCAAAGCTGTTGATGACCAACAACTGCTGCTTCTGCAGCAAATCTCTTGAAATGTAACCCATGACTGTTTAAATACCTAACGCTATTAAGTTGCCTTTATGTCACAAATCAACACTACACAAATAAGTAATGGAAAGTTGTGTAAGATTAATTGTGAAGATAGAAAAACATAGTATAGCAAGATTGTCGTAATAAAAGCATGTTTTTATTTAAAAAGTATGTTTGTTATTTGTAATAGGCTTACTTCTGCAGGTCTTGACATAAACATATCTACACCACTTTTATTATTCATTGTGTTTAAGATTTGTGCTTAGTTGAACAAGTCTCCATTTGAGAAAGTGTATTCTGCTTGCAAAATAGGTAGTGGCACCAGAGGAGGAAGGGCAGTTCAGTCTTCAGAACCATTAACACTGTCCGTATGGCCTTAATCGGGACAAATCAACATTTTAGACAATAGAATCTACAATCGTGAATTTAAATAACTTACAACCTCCCTTTATCCTACTTGGTCCACTACACACCATTCTGGAAATACGCCAAACAACATAAACAGTGTTAAATATGAGCTTATGGTGATTCATAAGAGTGTAGATATGCATGAAAGAGTCAACATTAATGAATGTGCTGATGTATGAGAGTGTGAGAAAGCGGCCATGTTTAGCAAAGTGGTAATGAATGAGAGCATGAAAAAATCTTCATGAATAAATGTGGTGATGTATGAGTGTGAGAAAGCGGGCATGTATTGCAAAGTGGTAATGATGAGAGCATGAAAAAATCCTCATGAATGAATGGGCTGATGTATGAGAGTGTAAGAAAACGGTCATGTATAGCAAAGTGGTAAAGAATGACAGCATGAAAATACCTTCATGAATGAATGTGGTGATGTATGAGTGTGAGAATTCAGCCATTTACTGCAAAGTGGTAATGAATGAGAGGGTGTCAAATCAAGCAGGTCCCATCGTGCTTAAGAAAGTGGTCTTGCAAGAAGAGCGCGCCAATGCCTGAATAGGTGATGATTCATTATTGTGCAGTCATATATGAGAGTGATTGTGTGAGAGTGTGGCCTTTTAACAATAGTGTTGAGGGATTGGGAGGGTGGTAATGCACACAGCGACGGCTCCTCTGCTAAGGCAGAGTACCGCGCCCCATCGCTCTGCAAACAGTGTAAAAAGGAATACTAAAATGATAATAACTAACATTATTATCGTTTTCGTTTTCCTTCCTGTTAGGATGCGTGGTGGGCCGGGCTGACCAGTGTAAAGGGCAGGGGGAGGAGTGTAGAGCACACGTTAAAGTGGGCATGACGGTTTGGCCTGCCCAAGAGGGTCAAACCGTCATGTGCTCTTTGCATCTTCCCCTCAAGGCTCCATTACACAGCCTGATGAGGAACATGCAAAGCCTCCAAGCCCCTGTCTGAGCGCTGATCCACGGAGCTCAGACCAATCACAATGCTGCTTATTCTCTGCTTCTCCACAGTTCTGGTTATTAACAGTGCTCTTGAGATATCCAGATACTGGTCCCAGAAGAATTCCACTATTGCTGTCTATCTTTACCACACACACACACACAATTCTTCCTTGATTATTTCCTCACCTGGCTCCACATACGGCACTGCAGGCTCAGAGCCGTATGTGAGACTCTGATTCAACATCCTGGTCAGTACAGGGGCAACTGTGACTTTTCTCTGTTTTGCTCAATCTTTCCCTTAAAGCCTTTACCTTCAGGACATCCCTTCTAGTCATAGTGGACTAACTTCTCTCTGTCTTCTTGCTATCCATACTGGGCAGATAGGTTCTTAATTCGAAAGAGCCTTAAAAGGCTCTTTGCCTGGTATGTGTCAAACAGTGTTTAGCTTTGCTTCTTTATCTGAAAATCTTGGCCGTTTGTGCTCAGGGAATTTGCTGCTTCGCGGCATGCTTCCTGTGCACCAATCAGATGGCCTCTCTTCCTCAATGCATTTAGGGGGACTTGGAAGTATGCAGAATTAGAAAGACTGACAGAGAAATAAAAGAGAGTAAGAAAGTGTCGAGAGAAGGGAGAGAGAATGGTGGGCTTGAGAGAACTTGCTGTATTTTACATACCAAATAATGAATTCAGATCACATGGGAAATATGTAAAAAAAATGCTCGCTTTGAAGAATAAGAGAGATTATGTCAGAGGGCATTGGTATGTGCTAATTGAACCGAATTTATATCTCTGTTTAGTAGAATTATTGTGCCCAGTTATCATGACCCCTCGCATTCTCCTGTCCTCCACACTCAAGTAGGCCAAGCCTCTAAAGCAGCCATTACTGCCAAGCGCCTGCAGTGTGTTGAACAGGCTGAAGCAGAATGCTCATGCGGCACTGTGTGTTTTAGATGTAGGAGACGTTTACTTTCGCTACTAAATTGGTTACATGTTGTTTACCACCTGGTGTGAGCAGCAGACCTGCATGTTCCTCTGATAGTGCACTCCTGCTTTCAAGGCCACTTTCAGTCATTGCGGTGGCTGAACATTAATGTTAAAATAAATCCTAGATTATTAAAGTAAATCGTTGTTTCATGCCTCCAGCGGTGGCGGTACAATGATAGCCATCTTGTTACTGGTTGGTGGGAGTTCACATAATATCACCCAGTTGCCTCTTTTAGAGATCTCTCTCAGGGAATCCAGTGCCCAGTTGACCCAGCTAATTCTATTCTATTCTATTCTGGGTTTGGTGAAGCGCAACAGCTGCCCCAGAAATAGGGCGTCCCGGCGCTGAGAGAAGTCACACACCCTACCAGGAGGAGAACATGTGAGGGGGGGGGAAGGGAGCTGCACTAGTCGGAAGGAAATAGAAGGGTCTTGATTGCCTTACGAAAGGCAGAGAGGGAGTCTATGGAACGTATATGCAGAGGAAGAGCGTTCCATAACTTGGGTCCCAGGACCTTGAAGGAGCGACCTCCAGTGCGACAGAGCTTTATTCGAGGTACTTTCAGAAGGAGTTGGTTGGAGGAGCGCAACTCGCGGCTAGGAGCATAGGGGCAGGTGAGGTTTTGTAGCAGAGGGGGGTTTCCCTGTTTGACGATTTTAAAGATCGTAATGAGAGCTTTGAATTTTACTCTGTTTTCGACGGGCAGCCAGTGAAGTTTGCGGATGGTGGCTCTGGCTGAGCATCTGCGGGGAAGACCGACCAGCGTTCTTGCCGCCGCGTTTTGGACTCGTTGAAACCTAGCAGTTTCTGCTTTGTTTGCACCTAGGAGGAGGACGTTCGCGTAGTCCAGGCGTGATAAGATGGTTGCCTGGACAATCAGCTGGCGGACCTTCGAATCGAAAAAGCCAAGTATGGGCCTAAGATTTCTCAGAAGACCTATACAGGTGGCTGCCACCTTTTTGGTGTGTGTCTGGAAGCTGAGAGTGGCATCCATCCAGACTCCCAGGTTTTTGATGCCAGATTTAGGGAGTGGGGTGGTACCAAGGCATGACGGCCACCAGTGCTCATTCCAATGGCTGGTGTTTCTGCCAAGAAGGAGCACCTCGGTTTTCCCGGCATTCAGTTGGAGATAGTTGTCCGTCATCCATTGTGCCACTACTGCCAGGCCATTTCTGAACCTGGACGCCGTGATGGAAGGGCTTTCAGTGAGGGTGACGACCAACTGGGTGTCGTCGGCATACGATACCAGCGTGAGCCCCCACTCTTTGGCTACTTCCGCAAGAGGCTGAACATATAAGTTGAAAAGGGAGGGGCTCAACGCTGAGCCCTGGGGAACTCCCTGTGCTATTGGATAGGGTTTTGAGAGGAAAGGGGGAGCTGATACCCGAAAGGATCTGTCCTTAAGAAAGGAGCGGAACCAGGTTAGAGCAAGGCCAGACACACCGGCCATCTCCAGACGTTTCAGAAGAATGTCGTGTGATACCGGATACTAAGGATGGCACTGTGGTTCATCTTGGCTCTTATTGGGAGTATAAAATTATGCAGTCTGAATTCTTTCTCATCTCTCTCTCTTGGAGGTCACCCACTAGAATATCAATCCATGAAACAAAATCAGCATGGTGTTTGTCCACACAAGTGAATGGTACCAGGTGTCTACAACCCTCCTTCACCAGCACAACTGAAATCCTACACATCCACCTTTCCGTCTGATTTCACAGCACACATCACCAACTTTGAGCCTCAAACAAAGGTTCCATTAGCCCATTTTCACCAAAGATGTGAAGGTATAATGGAACATTACCATGCCAATGGCATGGAGGAATTGCCATGTGCTATTCTCAAGGAGTCAGGAAACAATGATATTTGTGTGACAGGGAACATGGTGCTCTCCAGGAAAGACCCTCAATAAAACCACAGATGAGGACACATATGTAAATCGAATTTTAGACAACATTGCTCTCATATACTTTCAGCGACATAAGTGGATTTCCCGAGTCATGTTCTGTGCATTTGCTGTATATCTAATTGTAACAATCCAAATTGCGGCTGAAAGCCCATGCAAACAAGATGAGCCCTTGACTCCATCTTTATTATTTTTTGTGAGACCACCATGACAACCAAGCCATCAGAAAAGTAGAACACTTTAGCAATTTAAAATCCACTGTAGAATAGTACACCATTATTTAGAGTTTAGTGTCCATAAAACAATTGCTTCCCCAACTATATTTAGAAACGAGTGAACCACCTTTTATTTCTGGTGAAGCTTCTGCTGACTCTAACAGCATAAACCTTAGACCAATGGCCTTAGGAACATTGGGCAACAGTGTCATGTAACTTTTTTCCTGTCTTGGACAACTAGGTAAAACCTGACGGTTTAGCATAAGAAAACATAAAAATTATCCACAGATCCTGTGAGAAAAGTCCCAGGGTGTCATAGTGCATGGAAATGGCAGCCTCTCTGCAAAGCTAGTGCCTTCAGAGGTGCCCTCGTGCCAGGGAAGTGGACAGCTTAAAACAAGGTGGGTGGTCATCCACCAGTTTGGTAGTGGCCATTAGCTCCATCGCCTTGGTGGGATGGTAGGACACCTGCCAAGTGTTAAGTAGGGCTATTAGGGCATAATTTAGAGTTTGTAGGAGAGGCTAATCCGTCACAAACATGAGTAAGTACCCTGTACTCCAAATAGGCGGGTCAACGTAGCATTAGTTTTCTGACAGCAGAGCTACCGCTGGCTCTTCCGTCGGAAAGCACACTCTGGCAGCTCAACAGAATGGTGGCCGTCGGAGTAAGGGCATCAAACCACCCACCCTATTTAGAGTGGATGGTCTGATTTGCTTTTTTTCTGTATGCCACTGCCAGGTAAAACCTGGTAGTCAAGATTTTGAAAAAAATTAAAATTAAAAAATATCTCCCACATCTAGGGAGAAACCTCCCAGGGTGGGAGGGCTATTAGTTTTTCTTTTTCAGAAACTAACTCCCAGAGTTTATTTCCGAAATCCAAAAAATGTTGGTGTGTGGCCATCTAAAAATGGCAGTTGTGCACCAATCTTTCAGTTCCTTCACAGGAATCACTAATGGTGCAACTCCTTTGAATGTACAGAGATCACCACAAGGCCAGTGGTGAACTCGAAATATGATGGTCTCCTGACCCGCAGGGTGACAGACATAATGTCAGCAGCTATATTCTCTGTGGTTAGCTAGTAGGACAGAAAAAAACTCCTCTTGAGGATGTTAGACGATTGTGCTTCTTTTTTTACTTCCAAATGTGGCAGTTTTTTCAATGTAAAAATGAAAACCTTACCTTCTACCATTAGCTTTTTCTCTCTAAAGCAAAAACAATTGGCAATTATAAGTTTGATGGGTTGTGGTGAATCGTTATTTCTCTTTAGGAAAATTAACCTCCCATTAGACACAATAGTTAAATGTATTGAACCATGGTATATTTATTTAAGGCTCACAGATTTTTCATTTGCACTGATTTTTACGGATAACAACTGGCAGAAAACTATTGTCCTGTATGTGTTTATTTATAAGTATGGATAAAAACAGAAATGTAGTTGTTTTTAAGCGACTCTAAATACTCTCAAATTGTGTCTGCCAGGCTAATAGCTGTGCTGTTGAGAGTAAAAGAAGAGAGTTGGGGGCATATTCTCAAGGAGCTATCGGCGAAATAACGGCACTTTATCGCAGCCAAAGTTGTGATAAATTTACCCCACCATTCACAAGCTGGTGCTAACAGCAGACATCGTCAGAATTCCCACGATAACAGTCCCAAAACCTAACACCACGGCGGACACCACCAATTAACGCTAATGAGGTGTAGAGTAGGCATTCCCATGCAGAAAGACAGAAAAAACAACACCACTTTCACAATGAAGTGACAGATCTGCGAAGCGAAAATAGGCGATAAGCCACAGTAGCCGCAGGTATTTAACACCTGCCTCAAGCAGGTGTAAAGGCGGAAGACTACCTGCAGTAGGCAATGGAGACCCGCACACAGCCACACCCGAAGAACAAGCGACGCCATGGAGTCACTCATCATGAAGCTCGGAGCCCCAACAGGGCCACAACACCCTCCGCCACCACCCCCGGGACTGTCACCATCCCCAGTACCCGGACCCGCACCACCCCAGACCACCACAGAGGCAGGGCAGAGTAAGACAGTGGACCTACTGAAAACGCACCCCTCTCACAGACCTGAAGCCCGAAGAAGTAATTGTCCACTACAGGCTCAAAAGGTCAACCATCCACCGCAGCATGACCTATATCGCCCACAGGCTGACGGTTACAACACAGCGGAGAACTAACATCCCTCTGCAGACAAAGCTGCTGACTGTGCTGCACCTGTTGGCATCTGGTACCTTCCAACCAACAACTGCCAGAGTCGGAGGGGTCTCACAGCCAGCCCTATCAAAGTTTATCACACCTGTCCTATATGCCATCATCAGCTTCATACCCCAGTACCTTCATTTCCCCAACACTGCGCAGGAACAGCTGGAGACAAAGCAAGGCTTCTACGCCATAGCCGGATTCCCGGCCTTGTTGGGGCAATCGACTGCACACATGTCCCACTTGTGCCCCCCTGCGGATACTGCACACCACTACAGCAACAGAAAGCACACGCATTGCATCAATGTGCAGGCAATAGTGGACCACCGGGGACTCGTCACCAATGTTGTCGCCAACCACCCAGGCAGTGTGCATGATTCCTTCATCTTCCGACAGTCCATCATCAACCAGCGCTTTCAGGATGTCACATACGGAACAGGACTGCTCGTTGGTAAGTACCAAATCAACACACCACACACCCCAAAGACTTCAACTCACAAAGCACAACTGTGGGAAGGCACACGTGACCAAGCCACATTCAACATGTCAAACTACACGACTACCTACCAGACAGACCACACCACTCCATGGTCATCCTGGCCTACCCCTGCACCCTAAACAGACATTTCATGGCACCACAGCCACACAGGAGTGTGGAGTGACGTGGAGTGGCGAAATGCATCCATGGCACATTTGAGGCACTGCTCTGCCCACATGACCCTACCCCAGTCTCCCGTAGGTCAGCGTCCCGTGGAGGTGTGCCCGTTTCACCTGCTGTGCATCCGGGGCCACTAGCCCTGTGCAAATCGGGTCACCCCCCCTTGTAGTTCTGTCATTGCATTTCGGGGTGCCTGCTGACTGTTGGTGTAGTTGCCAGCATCAGCTACTCCCTGTGGGCTGGGTTACACTCACCCCACACACAGCCAGCACAGGTGTCACTGGATTGGTGGACCTGCCATCACATTAGGCCGACCCAAGTATTGACTCTTTTCTCCCTGCACTGTCACAGGTGATCATGGATGAAGACACCCCTCCGAGATCTGAACACACCCGCCCAGAGGCAGTACAATGGGGCACACATACGCACCAGGCGCATTGTGGAACTCACATTTGTCATGCTGAAGTCACGTTTCGGGTTGCTGACCGGCACAAGTGGGAAGCTCCTGTACAGCCCGGACATTGTGTGCAAGCTGATCGTTGCATGTTGTGTGTTGCACAACATCTGTGTTCGCACCAGGGCCCCATGGATCCCAGTCCCAGAGGTACTGGACGATGATGGTGGTGATGGGACAGGTAGGCCACATCCCACTGCAGCAGCTGCAGGACTGGCCCGTAGGAATACCATCATTGACACTTACTTCTCATGAGTACGTAACAATGTGCCATTCGCTCCGGCGCGAACAAATGCTCAATGGTAATGTGATGCACTGAAAGTTGGTGAGCAGGAATAGCGGCCAACCTACCTTAAGATAATTCCGAAATGGTAAATGATCAGAGGGTAGGTCAGGCGCTAAGCATTCTACTCACCCTTTACATATACCATCCACATCATACGCACACACACACTTCGTCACTGGCTGAAATAACAGGTAAAAGACCTACCAGGAACTCTCCCCTCTTGTGTCCACTTCTATTCTTATCTTCATGGGAACATCATACCTCTGTTTTCTCATTTCTATGTAATCTAAATACATAAGGCACAGTGTATGTATTTCTCCTATTTCTAGGGAAAACCACATTTATTGGAGCACTGTGAGACTATGCAGCAGCATAGATGGAGGTCATAGCCCACTGCCCTTTACAGATTACAAGCAGAGCATTGGTAGAGCCCAGTAGACATACTTGTTCTTTGCTCACCACATCATCACCACTCTGGCCCATTTCTTACCACCTCAGGTCCCTTCTGCCCTCTAGGTAAAATCATGAATAAAGCATTGAAGGACACCTGCCAGTGGTTGATCCATTGGTTTATGGAGCTAGAACAGGCGTGTGAAACATGCCTTGTTCAATTGTGTAACTCTGCCCACTGGGAGGAGTTGTGGCTTGGACCCTAAAAACAATCTATTAAAGTGAAAGAACTTCATTATGAATAGCAAGTTTGTGTTTGTGCGGATGACTGAGGGTGCGAATAAATAGGTGTAAATGTTGGACGAATGTTTGAATAAGTGAATTAATGAGTGAATGACAGAATTAATTGAGTGCGTAGATGGATGAATGCATGGATGGATAGATGAAAGAACGAGTGAGTGCACGGGTATATTCCTGCATAAAAGACAGAGTGCCATGCTTCATAAATAAATGAGCGCAAAGATGAAAGAAAGGGGTCATATGACACTAGAGGTGAATGGAATTTATTTGCTGTATTTATATAGCCTTGAAGCATGGTTTGCCAATAACAGAGCAATATTTAAGGGGGAACAACCTGAAAATGCAGTTTAAACCACACAATTCCCTTATCACGCAGTCTGTACCACGCGTACATCTTTATCATGCATGTGACTACCACGCATAAGCCTATACACTACCACACACCATTACCATGCATTATAGGCAAATACACTTACCACACAGTTGTATGTTGGAAAAATGATAGGCTAAACAATGAAAGACTTTACACAAAAGTTTTTACCACAGATATGCCTTTGCCACGAAAATGTAAGTCTTTGGTGTGTAAATATAAACCCTTTTTCATTATACATCCATGCTAATATAATAAAGAGAGAGCCCAAACCTTTGAGGCGGGTAATCTCAGGAACCACAGCACCAATCACAACACCCAATACAGCGTTGGAAAGGGCAGTTGAAGCAGAAGGACATAGGCTATGCAGACGCCCACCATATACATTTAAAAGGTAAAAGAACCGTGCAATCAAAGTAGTCCCGTGTGGGCGTGTCTGCGTTGTGCAGTGGGCGTGTGCTGGGGGCGTAACAAACGCTGGGGGCGTGTGATACGTTCCGTCCTTCATGCCATGTCTCATATCATGTGCTAATCCCACCCAGCTCCCTTTAAATACCCCTGAACCCCATAATCATAACTCACCCGTACTCATTAAAATACCCCAACACCCTTAAACACTAACCAATCTTAACCCTATAAATATACCCTGTACCCCAAAACCCAAACCTATCCCTAAAACCTAAAAATACCCCTGTAACCCAAAACCCAAACCTAGCCCTGATTCCTATAAATACCCCTGTACCTCAAAACCCACACCTAACACTGAACCCTAAAAATACCACTGTACCCCAAAACCCAAACCTTCCCCTGAACCCTAAAATACCCCTGTACCCCAAAACCCACACCTAACACTGAACCCTAAAAATACCACTGTACCCCAAAACCCAAACCTTCCCCTGAACCCTAAAAATACTCCTGTACCCCAAACCACAAACCTAGCCCTGAACCTTAAAAATAACCCTCTACCCCAAAACCCAAACCTACCCCTGAACCCTAAAATACCCCTGTACCCCAAAACCCAAACCTAGCCCTGAACCCTAAAAATACCCCTGTAACCCAAAACCCAAACCTAGCCCTGAACCCTAAAATACCCCTATACCCCAAAACCCAAACCTAGCCCTGAACCCTAAATATACCCCTGTACCCCAAAACCCATACCTATCCCTAAACCCTAAAACTACCCATGTACCCCATAACCCAAAACTATATCTGAACCCTTAAAATACCCAAACACCCCAAAACATATACCTCAGTACCCCAAAACATATACCCCTATACCCATTCTTACCTTATCCAAACATTACAAAAAACATGCTTTTACCATTCATGCATTTTGTTGTAAATGTATGTGTGGTAAAAGCATATAAAATGTAATGCCATGCGTTGTAATGGCATTGCAGAGTCATGGTACTTTCGTAATGAAAGTATGCGGAGTGATGGTATGCGGAAAGAAAGTTGCAGAACAATGGGTGTTTACCCTCCCCCGGTAAGTACATTGGTGGCACGGCGGCCCACATCTCCAGCAACATACTCATATTTTTTCACCACCCATTTGAAAATTGCACAGGTCTCTCTCATTGATGGCCAGCACCGACATACACTTTTAGACACACCTCCCGCCACAAGTTCTAGAATTGCGAACTTTAGAGCTGGGGAGCTATGTTCGAATCTCGGCATCAGCTCAACATCCTGTGATTCCAGGCAATTCGCTTTGTCTTCCCGTGCCTGCCACAAATGAATGTGTTCTTCTGTAATGTAAATTGTGCTCATGCCATGTTGTCGAGTTCGCGCTATATAATATTGCAAGGAAAAATAAAGTAGGGAAACTCGAGTTCACACACTACTGAACGCGCACTCTTAAGTGCATCAGCAGTGCAGTGTGAATCGGAGCGTTCCACAGGCCTGTCACAGATAAGAAATGCTATCAAAACGAAATCCTACAAAACAATATACTACTGGCAAGCAGCAATTCATACCCGGACAACGTCGGGACGGGCTTCTAGTATTTATATAAGTGTGTATCATAAAAAAGGGTTTATTATTTTGATGTTTCCCTTATCTTGTATGCCTTTACCATGCATTATTAGGTAAGTATATTGGTAAGTAGATAGGTAAGTATATATCTTAGTACATTATATATTAATTTTTAAATAAAAATAGTTATAGGATTATCAATTTAATATACTATAATATGTGGATTTTAAAATTAATTTCAGGTATTTTTAGGGTGGAGACGTGTGTTAATACTCAAGTATTGATTATAATACTTGAGTATTCATTATAAAAGACAAATTAATTATTTTAAAAATGGTTGAAGACAATTTAAAATTTAAATTATAGTGCTATTACCTTTGCCTCAAATTGTAAAGCGCACTGATATCCTTTGGGATCAAGTTTGCGCTATATAAAACTTTATAAATAAAAAAATGTGGCCGTCCATGGCAATCAAGCGACAGTAGTAGATGTCCATATGCACTGCATGTGTGAATAAAACATATTTGCAGGTTTTGACTTGTACTTGTACATTTTGATAATACTTTTCCCTGCGATTTCAGATGTGATTTGCCAGGTCGTGCACATTTGTGGAATCAGTTGTGTCCTGTGTTCAAATGTGGTGAAGGTGCTGTTTGTACCGGGATGTTGTCAATGTCGAGGTGCACTCCTGCCTATGTGCATATGCTGCACGGTGGGTGTGTCGCTTGTGCGGCTCTGATTTGTCTGCCACTGTTCTTCCACGGTGCTTGGATGATGTGGTGTACATGTCCTCTGCAGTTGGCAAGGGTGCATCTGTGGTACTCCACAGTTGTTGGATTTTGTTCTGTGGCTTTTTCAGTATGCTGTCTTGTGCTTTTTCCCGCATTGCGCTTGTGTATTGCTGCCCTCGCGATGGTTGTCACTGTTTTCTTATCGCGCTTTTGCCCATTGCAGGTTTTTTGGTGTTGTGGTTTATGTTTTTGTCTCCATTGATGTGGTTGTATCGCGGACATTGTCCGCGGTTTCGGCAGACTATCGCATGCTACCGCCGTGTTGTTAGTTCCACGTTGCCAAAGGGTTATTTTCCCGTGATAGGCTGCGAAAGTTGCGTTACGCTACTCTTGCAGTAGTTATCACACGTTCTTGTGAATATACCCCAACGTTTTTTAACAAGGTTTAAATAGCTATAGATTTATCATGTATGGGCATTCATATCAGTGAAACTTGTCAGGTGTTCGAGTGTGACTGTACATTGGTTAAATAAATGTGGAAATAACCTAGGGGCATATTATCAAGCCTGTGCGCTAAAATTATCGCCGCTTTATCGGCCGAAAACGGCCGATAAAGCGGCGATAATGGGCTTGATAATATGCTCTATGGAATTCCAATCGAAGCACATGTTAGATGTGAAGACATCTAACATGGGCTTCGATTGGAATTCCACAGAGCATATTATCAAGCCCATTATCGCCGCTTTATCTGCCGTTTTCGGCCGATAAAGCGGCGATAATTTTAGCGCACAGGCTTGATAATATGCCCCCTAGTTTCTGTTTTTTTCACAAAGCCTTTAATAAATAAGGATGCATTCAGTTAAAAATAAAGAAAAAGAAAATGGATAAATAAAGACAGGAACGTAAAAAAAGTACCATAAAACTGGCAGCCCTATTTATAATCAGTGGGATTAACAAATATGGAGACTATTTACGTTTATTAAAATTCGAACTCCTTAACTCTCAGTTTAGCAAATATGCTCATGTGTCTCTGATCGAATATCCACAGATGATGATACAAATTCGTTCTTTCTAGCCTCTTTGCCAATTATTCTCAAAGGATAGAATATTTCTGCTTCTATTGTCCAAGTAGCGACGAGGCAAGTATGTCAACTCATAGATAGAACGTGATACAGTTTATGTGTGTGCGTGCGTGTGTGCGCGCCCATGCAAGCCCGGGGACGTTTGAATGTATGGGTGTGTTTTGCTGTTTTGTGCTAAATAAAGAAGTACGTTTTGGGTACGGTTAGGTGGAAGTACAATTTCCTTAAAAACAATAAGTAAATGTCATGAGGAAATATATTCTTCGTGTTCAAATACATTTGTTTTGTATTTAACAGTGCTATGTTGTTAACAGAATGAAAGGAACATACCGTAAGCTTTTTACCAGTAAATGGTTTTGCGAATCTACACAATGGCAAATAGAGACAACTTGTCACAGTTGACATCAGGTTAAAACAAACAGGTAGGAAATAAAACCCTCTGCACACACTAACGCGGTTATTCAAATCGAGGGTAATAGGAGGTGATGTTTAATCAGTGGGAAGAAAGAAGAGGGGTCTCTTTGTCCACAGATCTAGCAATCTCCTGGTGCCTCCTGAGTTTGGGAGCTTAAACGATATCTTTCTGTTCTGACGTGTCAAGGAGCTCCTGTTTCTATTTACTTAACAAATCTGGCCTAATATCTTGTTGATTTATACAGTAGCAGATAAAAGGTGCAATCTGTTTATAGTTATTGTAGAGAACTCCCTTTTCTCTTTTGTAGGAAACAGACTTAATACTGTCAAAGGTAATATATTCGATTCGTAATTAAATGTACCATACATAAATCATGAACTATGTTTACACATGTGTAAATTACTCCTTTATTCCATTTAACTTCCATGTAATTGTGAATTGTGAAATGTAAAATATGCATATCGTCTTGCCAGAAATATGGTAAGACATTTGGTTTTATAATTCTGCCCATACCCTGGACAGATCCTTCCTTAACACTTTATGAACAGGTGAAGACTCAGGGTCTTTCCATCGCTGTTGGAGTAAAAAAGTGATCCTCTTCCTGCCCTAATGAACTCAGGAAACCTAAATTATCACGTAAATGCTGAACTACTTTAGCCAATTCACTTCCTTGTACACAGTAGTTAAAAGGTCGATGATTACATTATAGGTTGACTGTTACTTGATGGTTCTACTTAGAAAATACAGGAAGAAGTTTAGGTAAATCATACCTTTATGGAACATGATAAGGAAGTTACGCCATATTGGAAGGTTATTTAAAAAAAAAAAAACGTTTTAAACAAAAACGTTTATAGTTATAAAATATAGGTGAATGCTGTATCAATGACAAGACAGAGCTTTTTGCGAGAGAAATGCGACGTGGAAGACTGACCTATAGATTCATCAAGCATCCATTTTGAGATTTCTTATTAGCGAAAAATAAAGATTCGCTAATAAGGAATAGCAAAAGGCTATGCATGAAGAACTCGCTAAAAAAATAGCGATTTCTTAAAATTCCTTTAAGGAATACCTCCCCATTCATTCCTATTTCTCTAGAGGCCCATAGGAATGAATGGGAAGACAATCTTAATGTGCGATTCTCAGTTAGAGAATCGCAAATTGAGATTGCAATTTCAAGAGTGCAAATGTGTCTAAAGGACACCCTGTTGCACCCCTCAAATCTGCATATGGGTACATCTTGCACATACTCATGCCCTAAAGGCATGTTTGTGTGTAAAATGGAACTTTGAAAAATGCACTTTAGTGCATTTTTCAAAGTTTTTGCAAATTACCATGAAGTTCAACTTCATGGTAATTTGCTCCCCCTATTAGCGAAATCGCGAATCTTTTAACTTTAATGCATTGCATTTAAGGAATCTCAATTTGAGATTCCTTAAATGCAATAGCAATTTAAGTAATCACAATTTTGTGATTTCTTAAATTGCGATTTTTGCATTTGGGATCATGCATCCCAAATGCAAAAATACCAGTCGCAAAGGGGCAGATTCTGAGAATCTGCCCCTTTGCGAGCGGTTTTTAGCTTGATGCATCTATGCCAAAAACTCTAACTAATAAAAAATACCAGTAAATAATCAGAGATGTTTGTAAATGGAGAGTTGTGTAATATATCTAATGCGCACATTGAGCATGCACTGATTTTAGGAAAATGCTCTAGTTTTCAGCATATTTATTTTAAAATTTATTTTCTCATTATTTAAAGCACATAGAGAACTCTGCACAATATAGCAAGGACTAGCTATCATGCAGCAGGTTGGTCCCATCCATACACATTTTTGAAAACTATAATGGATAACCTTCCTGGTTTCTCCAGGATCGTTGAATCTTTGGAGGTTCTTTCATGTGACCTATGTTCACACCTGGGCTTGTGCTTCAGAAGTCTGCTTGCAGTCTTGCCCCTTATTATGAAAGGGATTTGTCTCTTGTCATAGTTTCTCTTACAATGGTCTGTTGTTTGCCCTTCAGGTAGTAAAACCTTGTGTGCTATGCAGGCCGCATTGAAGTTGGCGTGTGCTTCTAAATGTAACTGGTGGAGTTGTTTTAGAATTGGGGTGATGTCATGAGATTTTAGGCATTGGAAGCCAGATGCATTACAACGATTAGGGTGCCACTGGGAGGCATTACGGATGTAATTTAGGGGCGGCCAGGTGTCGCTGCTGCTTGCAATGGTATGTCTCATCCCGTCCATGGCATTGCCTTTGCAAACCCTAGCTTCACAGGTGGCAAAATCAGTGCCAGGAACACAGGAGCCGCTCATACTTATGGACGTCAGTTGGGGCTCCACTTTCCTTGTTTTCAGGCTTTTTATTTTTCACTAATTGTGAATAACATCATATCATTCACTATTAGTGTAATAAAAAAAGGCATTTGCAATGCAATAGGTCTTGCATTTGTCAGAGTTAGAGCTATTGGCGTTGTTAATGACAATGTCTTTTACCTATATGTGTTGGTATTGAGTGTAGTGGATGTATGAACAGAGACACAGCTGCAGCACTGTCTAGAGCACTAAGAATGGAAAATTACCACTGGGAACAGAGACACAGATGCAGCACTGCCTAGAGGACTTAGAATGAGGAATTAGCACTGAGACCATAGAAGCAGCTGCAACACTCTCTAGAGGACTTAGATTGAGGAATTACCAATGGGACCAGAGAATCAACTAGCAGCACTGTCTAGAGGACTTAGAATTAGGAATTACTGACAGGACCAAAGAAGCAGCTGCAGCACCGACTACAGGACTTAAAATGTGGGAATTACTGACAGTACCAGAGAAGCAGCTCGCAGCACTGTATGGAGGACATAGCATGAGGAATTACCACTGGGACCAGAGAAGCAGCTGCAACACTGTCTAGAGGGCTTAGAATGAGGAATTGCTGATGAAACCAGAGACGCAGGAAGCAGCACTTCCTAGAAAATTTAGAATGGGGGAGTTACTGACAGAACCAGAGAAGCAGCTAGCAGCACTGTCTAGAGGACAAAGAACAAGGAATTACTACTGGGAACAGAGAAGCAGCTGCAGCACTGTATGGAGGACATAGAATGAGGAATTACCACTGGGACCAGAGAAGCAGCTGCAGCACTGTCTAGAGGGCTTAGAATGAGGAATTACTGATGAAACCAGAGGTGCAGGAAGCAGCACTGCCTAGGGAACTTAGAATGGGGGAGTTACTGACAGAACCAGAGAAGCAGCTAGCAGCACTGTCTAGAGGACTAAGAACAAGGAATTACTACTCGGAACAGAGAAGCAGCTGCAGCACTGTCTAGAGGAATTAGAATGAGGAATTACCAATGAGGCTAGAAAAACAGGTAGCAGCACTGTCTGGAGGACTTAGAATGAGGAATTACTGACAGGGCCACAGAAGCTGCTAGTAACACCGTCTACAGGACTTAGTATGAAGAATTACTGACAGACCAAAGAAGCAAGTGCAGCACGCCAAGAGGACTTAAAATGTGGGAATTGCCAACTGGAACAAAGAAGCAGATGTAGCACTGTCTAGAGGACTTAGAATGAGGAATTACTAATGAGACCAGAAAAGCAGCTAGCAGCACTGCCTAGAAGACTAAGAATGAGGAATTACCACTGGGACCAGAGAAGCAGCTGCAGCACTGCCTAGAGGACTAAAAATGGGGAATTGCCACTGGGAACAGAGACACAGTTACAGCACTACCTAGAGGATTTAGAATGGAGGGCTTACAGCCTGGGCTAGAAAAGCGCCTAGCAGCACTGTCCAGAGAACTTAAAATGAGGAATTGCCACTGGGACAAGAGAAGCAGCTGCAGCACTGTGTGGAGGACATAGAATGAGGAATTACCACTGGGACCATAGAAGCAGCTGCAGCACTGTCTAGAGAGCTTAGAATGAGGAATTACTGATTAAACCAGAGAAGCAGGAAGCAGCACTACCTAGAGAACTTAGAACGGGGGAGTTACTGACAGAACCAGAGAAGCAGCTAACAGCACTATCTAGAGGACTAAGAACAAGAAATTACTACTGGGAACAGAGACAGTGGCAGCACTGCTTAGATGACTAAGAATGAGGAATTACCACGTGGTCCAGAGAAGCAGCTGCAACACTGTCTAGAGGAATTAGAATGAGGAATTACCAATGAGGCCAGAGAAACAGGTAGCAGCACTGTTTAGAGAACTTAGAATTAGGAATTACTGACAGGGCCAGAGAAGCTGCTAGTAACATCATCTACAGAACTTAGTATGAGTAATTACTGACGGACCAAAGACAGCTGCAGCACTGCCTAGAGGACTTGAAATGTGAGAATTACCGACGGGCCAGAGAAGCAGATGTAGAACTGTCTTGAGGACTTAGAATGAGGAATTACTGATGAGATCAGAAAAGCAGCTAGCAGCACTTCCTAGAGGACTAAGAATAAGGAATTACCATTGGGACCAGAGACGCAGCTGCAGCACTGCCTAGAGGACTAAGAATGGGGAATTACCACTTGGGAGAGAGACACAGCTGCAGCGCTGCATAGAGGACTAAGAATGGGGAATTACCACTGGGAACAGAGACACAGTTGCAGCACTACTTAGAGGATTTGGAATGGAGGGCTTACAGATGTGGCTAGAGAACCTATATGTGTTGGTATCGAGTGTAGTGGATGTATGAACAGAGACACAGCTGCAGCACTGTCTGGAGGACTTAGAATGAGGAATTACCACTGGGAACAGAGAAGAAGCTGCAGCACTGCCTAGAGGACTAAGAATGGGGAATTTCCACTGTGGACAGAGACACAGCTGCAGCACTGCCTAGAGGACTACCACTGCGAACAGTGACACAGTTGCAGCACTACCTAGAGGATTTAGACTGGAGGGCTTACAGACGTGCTAGAGAAGAACCTAGCAGCACTGCCCAGAGGACTTAGAATAATAAATCACCACTGGGACCAGAGATGCAGCAGTAGCACTATCTAGAAGACTAAGAATGAGGATTTACCGCTGGAACCAGAGAAGCAGCTAGAAGCACTCTCTAGAGGGCTGAGAATGAGGAATTACCACTGGGAACAGAGATGCAGCTGCACCACTGCTAGAGGACTAAGAAAGGGGAATTACCACTGGGAACTGAGACTCAGCTGTAGCACTGCCCAGAGAACTTAGATTGTTACCGATGAGACAAGAGAAGCAACTCACAGCCCTGTATAGAGGACATAGATTGAGGAATTTCCACTGTGACCAGAGAGGCAGCTGCAGCACTGTCTAGTGGGCTTAGAATGAGGAATTACTGATGAAACCAGAGAAGCAGGAAGCAGCACTGCCTAGAGAACTTAAAATGAGGGAGTTACTGACAGAACCAGAGAAGCCGCTACCAGCACTTTCTAATAGACTAAGAACAAGGAATTACTACTGGGAACAGAGACAGCAGCAGCACTGTCTAGAGGTATTAGAATGAGGAATTACCAATGAGGCCAGAGAAACAGGTAGCAGCACTGTCTAGAGGACTCAGAATGATGAATTACTGACAGGGCCAGAGAAGCTGCTAGTAACACTGTCTACAAGACTTAGTATGAGGAATTACTGACAGACCAAAGAAGCAGCTGCAGCACTGCCTAGAGGACTTAAAATGTGGGAATTACTGATGGGACCAGAGAAGCAGATGCAGCACTGTCTAGAGGACTTAGAATGAGGAACTACTGATGAGACCAGAAAAGAAGCTTGGAGCACTGCCTAGAGGACTAAGAATGAGGAATCAGAGAAGCAGCACTGCCTAGAGGACTAAGAATGGGGAATTACCACTGGGGACAGAGACACAGCTGCAGCACTGCCTAGAGGACAACGAATGGGGAATTACCACTGGGAACAGAGACATAGTTGCAGTACTTCCTAGAGGATTGCGAATGGAGGGCTTACGGACGGGGCTAGAGAAGCACCTAGCAGCACTGTCTAGAGGACTTTGAATGAGGAATTACCACTGGGACCAAAGAAGCAGCTAGTAGCACTGTCTAGAGGACAATTAATGAGAAATTACCAGTGGGACCAGAGAATCAGCTGCGTCACTGCCTAGAGGACATAGAATGGAGGAATTACTGACAAGACAGGAGAAGCGGTTAGGAGCATTGACTGGAAGACTTAGAAAGGAGGAGTTACTGACAGGACCAGAGAAGATGCTTTTAGTACTACCTGGAGGACTTACAATGGTGAAATTAGAAATTAGACCAGAGAAGCAGCTACAGCACTGGATCCAGATTGACTCAATTTAAATGTCTGTACGCCATCTGTTTTACATAGAATAGATGTGGAACATGGACTCGAGCAAGAACAATACGTGTTTGAGGAGACAGACTAATCCGGAGCTGTTCAACCCTATATTCTAATTGGATACCAGTTCACGGGGTGCACAACCCTTCACTCTCATTTGATACCAGGTGAAGGAGGAGGTCTGATAAGGATGGAAGCAAGGGACAGAGGAGGAAGTGTGAAGCTGCTGCTATAGAAAATTCTGCAGGTAGCAACAGGCCACCGGGTCCTCCCTCCCCATGTTTACATCTGCAGATGCCAGTTTCTGGACAACCAGGGCCCGGCTGTGACTACCCCAGGGCATTGCTTTAAATTTAGGCTGGAGTCAGTGTTATGGAAAATTATATTTAAACCCTGTGCCTTCCCCTTTACATGCCCTTTCAATATGTATCTTCAATGGGCAAGCAGCAACCTGGGAGGGATGGTAGAGGAGGTTTGCAGAGACAGGTGAAGGTGCCATGCTGGCAACAAAATGCAACTGCAAACAAAAAAGAAGCCACATAAAATAAACAAGAGAAGATAAGCATGTTATTGTTCAAGCAGCCGGAAAGCCACACAAAGATATAGTGTTCACAGAGTATCATAAATACATGAAAATAGGAAGAGCACATGTAACAGGAGCAATTTCTGTGAGAGGTTACAAAAGCCCAAAAGGAGGGACTAGTAAGCTTTTTAACCAATCAAAAGCCAGCCTTTACGAAGGACAGAAAGAGGAATTAATTGTGGTGCTCCAAGCCTATATTCTAGATACAGCATGCCTCGCAGAGCAGCGCATGCATTGCCTAGGCTCGACATAAAATGGACTACACTTAGTTAGAATATGACCATATCTGACAGCTGAGGTAGGTAAAATATACTTTTAAATGTATGTTATGTGCGTGCTTGTGGGCGAGAGTGTGCTTATGTAAGAGTGTGTGTATGAGTCAATATGTGCGTATGTGTAAGCATGTAACTATGAGTGAAGGTAAAGGTCAAAAGGCATGGCATGTCACTTCTGCAACCTCTGACATTTTGGAGGAATTGACGTCCATGGGAGACATGATAGTGTTTTGGGGAAGGTGTAAATAGGTGGAGTTCATATGATGCACCTTTTTCCAGTTTACAAAATCATTCAGGTTGAGTTAACGATCACTGGTGCAATATAAAGATTTGGCAAATGGAGCCAGACAAACCGTTTTTGAACTGATGGGGGTGGGGGGATTATTGTTAAATTCAATAGATTTGAGACTTTGAAATATAGCTAAGTATCATCAGCATACTGTTGTATGGAAATGTCTTTGTTTTGGTTCATCGCAGCCAGGGATTCCATATAGATATTAAGTTGTTGAGGCGACGCAATTGAGTCCTATGGTATTTGGCAGACAACAGAGTAAGATAAAGTTCTATATAAGTAGCATGTTGCAGATGCAGTCTCACTATCAGGAAGGATTTAAACTAGTTTGCCTACCATATAGGTGTGGGCGGAAAATCCGTTCCGCTCGCGGATTTTGCGGATTTTCGGGAAATCCGCAATCCGCGAGATTTGCGAATTTCCTGAAAAATCCGCAAATCCGCGAGCAGCGGATTTTGCTCGCACTGCTCGCACTGTTCGCGTGAGTTCGCGCCCCGCGAATAAGTGCGAAATTGCAGAAATACGATTTTAGCAAAACTGAAAGTAACTACTTACCAGGTTCAAAAGTTCAGGCTCATCATTAGTAGCCATTTCCTGTAGTGCTTCCTGAGGGGCCCCTCCAGAGTTCAGTTGCCAGTTGCAACTATTATGTGACCCTGCTCTGAACCTCAGAATAGTTACACATATGCCACAAAGGTCCTGAATTACAGCTAAGGGAGACAAGCAGGAGCCAGGCTGGAAGTTAAAATCCATTAATCAGCCCCTAATTCATTATTGTCAGTTGGGGCAGGGCAGGTGTTGTAACTAATTTTGCAACAATGAAAGCACTTAGCAAGTGCAAAAGATCACTAATCAGGGCGCACTAAGGAAGCAGGTGCCAGCTAAAAAAATATTCTGTGACACATTAATCAGCCCCAAATTAATTCAGGTCACTTGAGGCAGGGAAGGTGTGCTTTGCTTTGCCAAAAATAATGTACACTGGACAACCAGAGGGTGTGGTGATGAAACAGAGGGTGGCATGGGTGGGCCAGAGGGTGGCATGAGTAGTCAGAGAGTGGCAGTGGTGACAGAGAGTGGCAGTGATGAAGAAGAGTGTCCCAAACAGGTTGGACACGTAGAAACAACAAGTTCGCAAAACTTGCGACCCGACAGGTAAGTTCGCAAATTGCGAAATTGTAAAAACCCTCGCGAACTGGCAGAAACACGGGCGAACACAAAAAAAAAAAAAAATCCGCAAATTCGCGGGAATTCGCGGATTTTGCGGATTGCGAGTTTGCAAATCCGCAAATTCGCGGATTGCCAATCCGCAAAATCCGCTCATGCTTACTACCATACCCATTCTAGAGGAACGAATGCTCAGGAGTAAAGAGTGGTCGATGGTGTCAAACTCTGATGACAGATCCACCAGGCTAGAAGACAGGCTTCACTTTTATCAATGGTTGTGAATATGTCATCTAGAATTTGAAGAATGACTATCTTGGTGCTGTGTTTTAACCTAAAAACAAATATAGCATTTTTTAATAGGTTGCTGTTGGAAATGTGAGGCAGCAGGTAGTTCAAGGCTTTCTCAATAATTTTTCCGTGAAGGGTAGTTTGATGACTTCCAAAACTTTTGAACTTGCCTCACATTTTGGAGACTTGGGGCCCCATTATGATGTCGGGCGGAAAACCACCCCGACCGACATGGAGGAGGAAAACAACTGTCCGCCGGGACCATGGATAAATCGGTGGCAGTAGCGGGTGAAAAAAAACAGCCCGACGCTGGCGGTGACGATCAAAAACCGACCGCGGCGGTTGGAAACGCAGCGGAAAAGCAACAACCTGCTGCTAGCATAGCGGACACACCGCACGGGAAATTAGGAAATCCCTGATGGTCCCGTGCTATGATCCTCTGTTTCCGACCACCGCGGTCACACACTGGAGTGAATGGGAGAGCCAGCGGAAGAGCTGCAGCATAGCCACCGCAGCGGACGATCCTCACAAAACATGGCGGACGATGCAAAAACACCACAACAAAGACAAACATTGCACAAATAAAAGTAGCCATGCCCCCCAAATACACCAAACACATCCCAATGACACAAATAAATGCCAAACATACAATTTCCAGGACAACTCCCACAACACACCTGACAGCAAAACTCTATTGGGACACACCCACATAGCTGAGTATTAAACCAGCCCCTTCACTGACCACAATCCTTTGCAACACTCCAAAAGAGAATGGGATACGCCAGACCTGACAGGAGAGGCAAGAGAACACAGCACACTCAACAAGACCACCAACACCATCACACCAGTACCAACAATCCCCCAGCACATAACACACCTCACACACAAACACCACACTCACCAACCACACCCTTGCACCCACAAACACTTTGCACACTACATACCATGCAATCACAGAAAATACCCAAATTCACAGAGAGTGAGTTGACAGTCATGGTAAATGAGATTGCAGAGTGGAACCACAACTGTTTGGTAGCCTGGTCCAACAGACACCATTAGCCACAAGGACCCAAATGTGGCAAAGGATAGTCCAAAGGGTCAATTCAGTAGAGAACACCCTGCAATCCAAGCAGGAGATCATGAAGCGGTGGCATGATCTCAAGAGGGTTGCCAAAGAGAGGAGAAGCAAGAACCGGGAGCTGGCTGACAGGACTGGCGGTGGCCCTCCCATTATACCAAATCCATTCAAACCATGGGAGGAGAAGGTGCTTGCCATATTGCATCCTGAGAGTCTCACAGGAGTATCCGGCAGAGTGGAGGCTGGTAAGTACAAACAAATGTTAACCAACACACTGATATGTTCTTTCTTGCACAACCCAAACCCCATTGCATTGTTCACCTTCACCTAACAGGTAGGTAGCCATCTTGCCTGGGAAGTCTGTGTGGGGGAGGGAGGCCTGTACCCCTCCTCCCACCAGGCCCCCTGTCCCACACCCCAGCAGGATGGATCACTATCTCACACAGAAGCACTTGGAAGTCATAGCAGTACACCAAACAAACTTACAGGTATGTAGCCATCTTCAAAGGCAGGGTGTTTGTGGGTGGGAGGCCTGCACTACTATGCCGTTCATGCCCCCTGTCCTACACCCCAGCAGGATGGAGCACTCCCTCACCCAGAAGCACTTGGAAGCCATTGCAGTACACCAAACAACTTACAGGTATGTAGCCATCTTCACAGGCAGGGTGTTTGTGGGTGGGAGGCCTGCACTACTACTCCCACCATGACCCCTATCCCACAGTCCAGCAGGATGGATCACTCCCTCACCCAGAAGAACTTGGAAGCCATTGCATTGTTCACCTTCACCTAACAGGCAGGTAGCCATCTTGCCTGGGAGGCCTGTCTGGGGGAGGGAGGCCTGTACCACTCCTCCCACCATGCCCCCTGTCCCAAACCCCAGCAGGATGGATCACTCCCTCACCCAGAAGCACTTGGAAGCCATTGCAGATCACCAAACAAACTTACAGGTATGTAGCCATCTTCACAGGCAGGGTCTTTGTGGGTGGGAGGCTTGGACTACTACTCCCACCATGCCCCCTGTTCCACACCCCAGCAGGATAGATCACTCCCTCACCCAGAAGCACTTGGAAGCCATTGCATTGTTCACCTTCACTTAACAGGTAGGTAGCTATCTTGCCTGGGAGGCCTGTTTGGGGGAGGGAGGCCTGTACCATACCTCCCACCATGCCCCCTTTCCCATACCCCAGCAGGATGGATCACTCCCTCACCCAGAAGCACTTGGAAGCCATTGCAGTACACCACACAAATTTACAGGTATGTAGCCATCTTCACAGGCAGGGTGTTAGTGGGTGGGAGGCCTGCACTACTACTCCCACCATGCCCCTTGTCCCACACCCCAGCAGGATGGAGCACTCCCTCACCCAGAAGGAATTGGAAGCCATTGCAGTACACCAAACAAACTTACAGGTATGTAGCCATCTTCACAGGCAGGGTGATTATGGGTGGGAGGCCTGCACTACTACTCTCACCATGCCCCCTGTCCCACACCCAGCAGGATGGATCACTCCCTCACCCAGAAGCACTTGGAAGCCATTGCAGTACACCAAACAAACTTACAGGTATGTAGCCATCTTCACAGGCAGGGTGTTTGTGGGTGGGAGGCCTGCACTACTACTCCCACTGTGCCCCCTGTCCCACACCCCAGCAGGATGGATCACTCCCTCACCCAGAAGCACTTAGAAACCATTGCATTGTTCACCTTCACCTAACAGGTAGGTATCCATCTTGCCTGGGAGGCCTGTTTGGGGAGGGAGGCATGTACCACTGCTCCAACCATGCCACCTGTCCCACACTCCAGCAGGATGGATCACTCCCTCACCCAGAAGCACTTGGAAGCCATTGCATTGTTCACCTTCACCTAACAGGTAGGTTGCACGTACGTGCAGCCACATATCTGTCACCAATGAAATGGTGCCATATGCCAACACCAGCCCTCCCTATGCACAAGTATGCACACCGACCCCGCTTGACACGCACAGTGTGCACACAGGTAAACAAAGGGAACAGTCACAGATAACAAAGAGTCACACTCCAATGGATATGCACAAGAAAGACTGTACAACCATGCACAGCACACACTGATGAGTGCAGTACCATGTGGCCCAATCAGCAAGGAGCATGTAAACTTAAAGAAAGCATGTGTGGGATCATAAATCCAAATATGTACATTACAGGTCAAAGTCATGCAGTACAATACAATGGCCACTCCATGGCCAGATGTGACGTCAGCCAGGGCATACGAATCAACATTGAGAGATTCATTAAATTCATTTGTGCTGGTCCCTACATCGCAACTGGTCCCTGTTAACATGATCACAGCACGATTTACATGCAATGCATCGACATCTGAGAACATGTACGAGTAATGTATGTACCTCTGCATCATGTCATGAGGCACAGTATTGAAGATAAAAAAAAATGTGAAGATCAGTCACTTGTGTACTGTGCAGACACTGGGTGACACACAGCTAACAGGATTCTTGCTGAGTGCACAACACTGACCATTCCCCATCTAATCCACAGGTGACCAAAAGCTCACTGCTGAGGACAACATCAATGACAAGCAGAGCAAGTCTCCACCCCCGGTACATGGACTCTCGGATGTAGACTCCCAGGATTTTGCAGACAATGAGCTCGAGGCCGGCCCATTTGGTGTGCCAGGGAGCACCAGGTCCCAGGACCCCATTCTCTCTACCACCATGTCTGCTGCAACAACAACAGCACAGCAGGGCCCTGCTGTTACGGCCTGTGCGTCCACTGCCACCGCCACCACCACCACCACCAGTGTCACCTGCAGCACCCTCCCTGTGCCAGGGGATGACCAGCCCACACCAACAACTGTGGACGGCAGGGACAGTGTGCGGGACCCACAGAGGTGAGGCAACAGGTCCGTGGCAGCAGGGCAGGTGAGAGGGCCAGGGTCACCCCCAGACATCAGGATATTGGAACCCCATACCTGGACCACTTGACCAGAGTCATTGGGGCCTAGGAACAGGTCCAGGGACAAAGTGGCCGGTCTGACGAACTATTACGCGAGCTCATCCTGCTGATGAGGTCCATCGACACACGCTTTGGACAAATGGTGGACTCATGGGCCAGCAAGTGGCGTTACTGAGGGACAGGCTTGCGTCCCAAACAACACCTCCGCCCCCCTCTGTTGTGCTGCAGGATCACAGTGCACCATCCTCCCCTGCGGCCACAGAGAGGGGTAAGTCCTCAGATGCCGCTGGCCATGCAGCAGGGCCCCGTCCGCAAGGGGCGTCCTAAGAAGAGCCTCTGGAGGCAAAGCGCCAGCCAAACACCATTCACGGAGCCAGCCCTGATGGCAACCCTCTTTCCCACTGCATTGACTGTTTGGACTGTCCTTCCCCACACTGCCTTGTGAATGGCAGTTGTCTGTTGGACTGGGTCACCACATTGATGTGGTGTCTGCTCTTTCATCTCATTTACCATGACTGTCAACTCACTGCTCCATTACCACCTTCATGTAAATCTGCCTGCACCCCTCACATGTCAACTCTGCAAATAAAATACCTTACACACTTTCATTGTGTCAGCATTGTCTTTAGTGCATTATTTACAGTGTTCCAAATGTCCAAAATGTATCTGAAAGATGTACCGTATGTTGACATTGAAAATGCTGAGGCACCTAGGGAAACACAACAGAACAACATTCACTGGTGTGAGTTTGGCATCACAGACATTACACGACATCAACCATGTATATAAGCCAACATGCAGACTACACAATGGGTCAACAAACACGTCCCATATACATTCACAGATGACATGTCACAGTCACATTTCCACACACAGGTGACTTCACATCTGGCAGTCTGTACCATTCGCACATAGCCCTTCACGACAACAGCAATCGCGCCAGACAATGCACATGTTGTACTTCGTCACCCACCGTCAAGTGAAGTAGCGGGTGATGAGCTGTTGACGCATGTCACCACCTTCCTCCTCCCCACTGTCCTCATCACTGAACTCAGGTTCTTGTGCAGGCGAGGGCCTTGGGTCCTGATCATCATCCAGGAGTAGGGGAATATCCTTGCGAATGGCTAATTTGTGGAGCATGCAGCATGCCACTACGATCTTACACACCTTCCCAGGCGAGTATGACAGTGCACCTCCGGTTCTGTCGAGGCAGCGAAATGTGACTTGAGCAGTCCAAAGTCCGCTCCACCACACGACGTGTCCTGCCATGGGCCTCGTATCGGATTTCCGATGGGGTCCTGGGATTCCGCAGTGGGTTCAGCAGCCATGGACGGCTGGGATATGCAGAGTCACCTAGGAATGACAAATACAATTTGCAATGTTGCACAGGCAGAGGGCACCAAGTCACACACCCAGCACGCCATACGACTAGGCATACTCACCCACAATCCAAGCATGCTCAGGAAGCAAATTACCCATCAGCCTGGGCACAATGCTGTTCCTCAGGATGTAGGAGTCATGGGCTGAGCTGGGGAATCTGGCACACACATGCAAGATGGTCAATTCGGCCAGGCACACCACCTGCACATTGATCGAGTGATAATGTTTCCTATTACGGAAAATGTGCTCACTCGCCTGTGGTGGCACAAGACTGACATGTGTGCAATCAATGGCCCCAACAACATGGGGGATGTGCCCAAGGGGATGAAGTCTCCCTTCACACCTGCCAATTCTGCTCCCCGGGAGGGGAAATGTATGTATCTGTCCTTGTTGATCATCATGGCTGCAAGAACATACCGCAGAACCATGCTGAACATGGGTTGAGACATACCAGCAGCGCTGGCCACGGTCTCCTGGAAGGATCCAGTGGCAAAAAATAGAGGGCTGCCATCACCTTGTAAGTTGGTGTGAAAACTGTTGGGTAGTGGTGACGAGGCTGCAGGTGGGCCTCCAACAGATTACAAAGGGTCTTCAGGATGGCTCTGTCGATACGGAACTTGCGAATGATCGCTATATCCTCCATGCCCTCCAGCAGTGTCAAGTGAGGTATCAGATTCGGCCTCCTCCTAGTTGAAATGAAATTGGACACATGTCTATGACATTCATCATGAGATGGCCACAGCATATCACGTTCAGGATGAAACAGAATGGACAAACACTGACTTGAGGGATGTGTGACACACCATGTTACATGGGTGTACGTTTGAGCCACACAGAGGGCACACCTCTCCATTTACAATACACCAGTGTGTGAAACACCACATAGGTCAATGTACATATTTTCAAGGCCACATTCCACATGTGCACGCCTGGGAGCGTGTCATCCAGCCATTGTGCAACAAAATCAACACAGCTGTCACATACTCATCTGCTGTACTTGTCACACTAAAATGCATCATTCAAACTTGGCACACAGTTGGCGGTGAATTGACAATTGCGTGTATGAGCACACAGATAAGCACAAGTAAGTAACAACATCATACAGTGAGACACGCCTTGCCGAGGTCATCACTGCCCAACAACACATTCATATGTGTACATATTGTAGAGTCCACTACAACACTGTCCTACCTCACCAACCATCTAATGCATTTGTGGCATGTTAGGGACTACAGACCAATACACGTCACATACACAACCATGGCCCATGTAGGCACCTGTGGAGTCAATGGAACATTGACATTGTGTGCAAGATGATGTGCACTTCACCATGTGGCCACTGTGCACTGTTGAAGTGATCCTGATGGACATTGACATTGTATGTACCACAAATTGTAGTCGCTACCGCCTGGCCCCGGTGGTGTGTCACCAGCACCACCCTTCACACAAGTGCGGTAGTGCTAGCCATTGAGACATGGGAAGATGGCGGTTGGCATGCTCCGCCACCCATCTCACGGTAGCTACCGCCTGGCCCCAGCAGTGTATCAACAGCACCACCCCTTACACAAGTGCGGTAGTCATTGGCATGGAGACATGCCCAAATGGTGGTGGGCATGCTCTGCCACCCTACTTGCTTTAGCTACCGCCTGGCCCCGGTGGTGTGTCACCAGCACCACCCCTTACACAAGTGTGGTAGTCATTGGCATGGAGACACGCCCAAATGGCGGTGGCATGCTCCGCCACTCTACTCTCGGTCACTACCGCCTAGCCCTGGTGGTGTGTCACCAGCAACCCCCATTCACACAAGTGCGGTAGTCATTGGCATGGAGACATGTCCAAATGGCTGTTGGCATGCTCCGTCATCCTACTCGTGGTAGCTACCGCCTGGCCCCGGCGGTGTGTCACCAGCACCCCCATTCACACAAGTGCGATAGTCATTGGCATGGAGACATGCCCAAATGGCGGTGGCATGCTCCACCACCCTACTCGCAGTAGCTACCGCCTGGCCCCGGCGGTGTGTCACCAGCACCACCCCTTACACAAGGACGTTAGTGCTAGCCATTGAGACATGGGAGGATGGTGGTTGGCATGATCTGCCACCCTACTCGCGGTAGCTACCGCCTGGCCCCGGTGGTATGTCACCAGCACCACCCCTTACACAAGTGCGGTAGTGCTAGCCATTGAGACATGGGAAGATGGCGGTTGGCATGCTCTGCCACCGTACTCACGGTAGCTGTCACCTGGCCCCGGCGGTGTGTCCTCAGCACAACCCCTTACACAAGTGTGGTAGTGCTAGCCATTGAGACATGGGAAGATGGCGGTTGGCATGCTTCGCCACCCTACTCACGGTAGCTACCGCCTGGCCCCGGCGGCGTGTCACCAGCACCACCCCTTACACAAGTGCGGTAGTCATTGGCATGGAGACATGCCCGAATGGCGGTGGGCATGCTCTGCCACCCAAATCACAGTTGCTAGCACCTTGCCCCCGCAGTGTGTCACCGCCATGGAGCATTGCCTACAGCCAATGGGAGCGATGATTGCGGTGGCATTATGCAATTTTGAAAATCGTGGTAGGCATGCTCCGCCACCGCGGAGGCAGTCATTGGATGCTTTTGAAAGATGCACCATCGCGGTAGCGCACCCGGGGCCCCTGTGGTGCATCACCACCATGGAGCATTGCCTACAGACAATGGGAGCGATGATTGCGGTGGCATGATGCAATTTTGAAAATCGCGGTAGGCGTGCTCCGCCACCATGGAGGCGGTCATTGGATACTTTTGAAAGATGCACCATCGCAGTAGCGCACCCCGGGCCCCTGCGGTGCATCACCGCCATGGAGCATTGCCTACAGCCAATGGGAGCAATGATTGCGGTGGCATGATGCAGTTTTGAAAATAGTGGTAGGCGTGCTCCGCAACCGCTGAGGCGGACTGTTGTATTCTTATAATAATTTATATTAAACACTGATTATAATGTATATTACACTGTTACTTTAATGTATGATTGTTAGAGGTTTACTCTTGAAAACTGCAAGGCAATCTGTTGCCATGGATGGAGGATTCTGATTCCATGCAACAGATCAGATGGACCTGCTTCACTGAGTGAAGGCTGTACTGCGTTCCTCTTCAATAAACCTTATATTTTTATATACATTTTTGCATCTGTTTACTACAAAATCGGCAACGATTTTGCTTTTGGTCTGCTACATCAGGAACACAGGAGCGACCAAAACCTCGAACCTACGTGAGATTTATTTCATCAATTCAGTTGGATCATTTCAGAGGTGTTTTGAACTTGGATTGGATTAACTATTCCATTATCTCTATTTATTATGGATTTGAATGCCTCTATTTTTAGATTATTTTCTACATTATTGGTATTTTTTGACCTTCAAGAATTCTTCACTTCATTGTTATTTTGGTCCGATTCCGAAGCAACCTATGACCAATATTGCCGATACTGTTTACAACTTTGCTTCATTCGACTAAGGTAACTCCGCATATTACTTTTCAATTACCTTACGTTTGTTGCCCCATTCATACCTTCTGTACTTTCGAAGCGCTCATCTCACGCCATTGATCACGAGCTTCCAATGGCAACAGAACGAACGCTTGCAACACTCCTCGTGCTTTAGCCTGCAACGACTGCTCTTCTCTATGGCTTCATGCAGCGCGTAACTTCATCACGCGTACGTGAAAGCAATTTTGGTTGTTGTTGTTTTCATAGCAACGACAGAGGAAGAATACGAGTTGGCAAATCTTCACAAGAAAGCTGACGAGCACTGAGGAACTTCAATTTAATAAAGTTCACTATTTCCATCGGCACAATAGGTTTGACCAATGTTATTATTTACTTCATTTAAAACTTATTATATTTATCGTTTTGATTTTTGAGAATATTTTTTACTCTTCACTTCATTTGTGACTTTGATACATATTTAATTGATTTGACTTCTGCGAATGGTTTACTCTTGTTAAGACTGTATATTTATTTATTTAAATTCTACAAATGTATATCTTGGATTTGCTTCTGTGAGTAAACATTGTTACTTCATTCTTCCAAAATGCAATTTGATCCCCCATCAACATTTTTACAAGTCAAAGGAGAACCTCCTATACCTTGGAATTCATGGAAAGAAGAGTTTTTGACCTTCCTAAAAGCGATAGATGGTGATAGGTTCTCTGCAGAAAGAAAAAAATATATACTTTTACATTCATTGGGTTCTGAAGGACTAGTCGTTTTCAGAACACTTCCACAATATGATGGAGATGGGGATAGGAATGTATTTGAAGATGCCATGATTCGTTTGAAAACTAGATTCAAACCAACATTCAGCATTGCTTTAAATAGATATTAATTCTACACAAGAGCCCAAGAAGAATCTGGAACTTTTGATGATTTCTTAACTGCTTTACGTTATCTCTCTACAAATTGTAACTTTGGTCCTATCACAGACAAAATGATTGGAGACCAGATTATTGTTCACACTAAAAGCAAAAAGATACAAGAACAACTATGGGTTATGGGTGATCTGGATTTAAAAGATGTTATTGTCACAGCAAAAGCTATGGAATAATCAGATAAATGGATGAAATCGTTAGACAAAAACTCCAAGGATAAAACTGATGACGTTTGTGCAGTTAAATCGGAACCTGCTCCTGAATCTTCAACTACCAACAATTTTCAACGTACTACTAATGGTTCTCAACGCACTTTCAAAAGAAATCACAGGGAATTTCATTGTTTTAGATGTGGTAGTACTAACCATGCTACTTCTTTTCCCAAATGTTCTGCTATAGGAAAAGAATGTAAAAAATGTGGTAGACGGGGATATTTTGCCAATGTGTGCAAAAATTATTCCGCAGGCAATACTTCCACAGGGAATAGTGGTCGAGGTAGAGTGTCTTATTTAAACAATGAGGAGGGATGTGTGAACAATATAGGAAATGGTGAGACAGTATGCGAGAGAGGAATAGTTGCATCTATCACTGATTGTGGTGAACAATGTAGTTCTCATAACTTTCTTAAACAACCTGAGTACTGTGTACAAACTCTTGGTGATTCCCTCAAACTCATGGCAGATTCTGGGTCACCTTGGACCATAATTACTAAAGAATATTTTAGTGAAGTATTTAAGGGAATAATCACCTTTAAAGACCTTAAGAAATCAGACAGTATTGCAAAAGTATTTGATGGATCAATCATCAATATGGAAGGATATGTTGGTATTGACATGCATTTCAAAGGACAGATTGCATTCGTGAAAATATATGTGGCTGTAAAAGGTGCGAATGTACTTGGATGGAGAGACCAGTGGAGTCTCACAATAATGCTCAATCCCAGGAAATGAGATCCTGTAATTGTCATGGATAATGAGCAAGATGGATGTCAGACAGTAAAGGGTGTGGTTAATGCTTGTGATCACATTGACAACATTATTAATTCATTTCCTAAAGTATTCTCTAAAAGTCTAGGGAAATGACACAATTCTCAACATAAAATTAGACTTAGAGAAGGAGCTCTTCCAGTCAGACAAAAATTGATAAATGTAGCGATCAATATCAGAGAGGATCTTAAACTTTTGTTGAAGAATCTCATTGATGAAGATATTATTGAGGAGATTGAGTCTTCGGAGTGGGTTTCTCCCATTGTTTTGGCTCGTAAGTCTGACAATAGTTTAAGATTGTGTGTAGACTTGAGAGCTTTGAATGCTACTTTAATTGTGGATTGCCATCCCTTGCCAAATATAAACAAGGTTGTATGTATGCTGGAAGGAGCGAAGGTCTTTTCCACTTTCGACTTAGGTTCAGCCTATCATCAAGTCATGTTAGCTGAAGATTCCAAACAATTAAATGCTTTTCTTACACCTGAGGGTCTATTTCAGTATAAAAGAATGCCCTTTGGGCTAGCCTCTGCGGCGAATGTCTTTCAACGCACTATGCATCACATTTTTAAAGATCTCCAAGGATTTGTCAAGTGTTTCCAAGATGATATTCTTGTGTTTTCTCCCAATGATATGTCTCACAAGGAACATGTAAAAGAAGTGTGTAAACTTTTGGAGTTGCATGGTCTCACATTGAAAGATAATAAATGCAAAATGTTTCAAGGATCTGTAGAATATTTGGGACATACTCCATCTGGAGATGGAGTTGTTCCCAAAAAATCTCTTGTGGAGACAATCGTGAAAGCTCCATGTCCTGACAACAAAGAAAAACTTTTATCTTTCAATGGATTGTGTGAGTACTATAGTAAGTTCATTAAGGGTTTTGCAACTAAAATGGAATCTTTAAGAGAACTTACCAGACAAAAGGTTGAGTTTCACTGGGGGGAGCAACAAGAGTCAGCTTTTCAGCTAATCAAAGATGAAATTGCTCATGCTCCTATATTGAAGACGTTTTGTGTCAATAAAAAGTGTGTTGTCACGGTTGATGCCAGCGAGTATGGTCTTGGAGGAGTTTTATCCCAAAAATGTGGAAAGGATGAATGGTGTGTTGCGTTTGCCTCGAGAACTCTCAAAGAAACGGAGAGAAAGTACTCGGTTATAGAGAAAGAACTGTTGGGATGTGTGTGGGGAATAGAACATTTTTGGTATTTTTTATGGGGAAGTCGGTTTCTGTTGAGGACAGATCATAAACCATTAATTTCAATATTATCCCCAGGTGGTGGTCGTAATGCCACCGCACGCATTGGTAGAATGATGTCCAGATTACAAGAGTACAATTTTGATGTTGCGTATGTTCCGGGAAGGAATAATGTAACGGCAGATTGTCTTTCCAGGTTACCTTGTGACTCTGGAACTGAAAGAGTGAAAGATGACGGGAATGATGTAGAAATTGTTGCTTCCTTAGGAGGTTCTGTAGCCAATGAATTTTCTGCAATTTCAGAACTTGCATGGAAGAGTTGTATCACTAGAGACAAACATTGGGAGTTGTTAAAAAAAATATTGTGGAAGGTTGGCCTAAGGGTAATATGGTCCCTCCTGAGTTGAGGCCTTTTCATCAAGTATTGGATGAAAAAGAAATAGAGAATGATTTAATTTTCAAAACGGGGAAATGTGTTCCTCCTGAGGAGATGCAGGATGAAATTATTATAATTGCACATGAGAGTCATCTAGGTATGTCGTCTATGAAAAGACTGGTAAGAACTAGCTTTTGGTGGGCTGGCATGGACAAGATGATTGATAGAGCAGTTAGAGTGTGTCCTCTTTGCATCAACAGTGACAAAATGTTGAGAGTTCATCCAGCTCCTCTCGCACCTATTGCATGGCCAGAAAATCCTCGGAGGAAATTAGCGTTTGACATTGCCGGTCCTTTTAACTGTTTGCCTCAAGATGCTCAATTTGCTTTAGTCTTGATAGACTATCATTCGAAGTGGCCTGAAGTCAGGTTTGTTTCTTATGCTACTTTACAAGTAATTGTGGAATTCTTCAGAGAAGTTTTCGTTCTGGAGGGAGCCCAGAAGTTCTTATTACTGACAATGGAGTGCAGTTGAAATCTAAAGAGGTAGAAGATTTTCTTAGTTCTTGTGGTATTAAACATATTACCACTCCATTGTATGAACCACAATGGAATGGCCAGGTGGAAAGATTTAATTGTGTGTAAAGATTGTATTGAGTGGGCCAGGAAGAGTCCTAATGTGTGGAAACGTGTTCTACGTGAAAGATTGTGGATATATAGGATTACTCCTCATTCTGCCACAGAACGTAGCCCGTTCCATTTGTTGAGAGGGAGAGAACCAGTTTCCAAACTATGTCCTTGGTGGATTAAAGAGAAACTTAATTGCTCTATTTCTACTGTTCTTCGTTGAGGGTCAAACGTCATCAAGATAAAATGAAAGCGTACCGTGATGCAAAATATAATGTGAAAGTCCCTGATTTCTCAGTTGGTGACTTTGTTAAAATACGTAAACCTGGTTTTTTGATTAAGGGTTCTTCAAAGTATAGACCCATATGGAGAGTTGTGAAGGTCAATCTTCATAGTATTGTTACTAATGATGGAAAAGTATGGAATGTCAGGCGAGTTGTTAAATGTCAAAATGCACCTGAAACTGTTGTATCTCCAAATAGTAATGGAACATTTCATTCAAGAAATGTATCTGAAGAAGATACTGTATCTTCAAGAGTTAAATCAGACATAAGGATTATAAAAACTCCTGTTAGATTTAGAAACTAAATGTGTTTTATTGCTTTATTTGTATTTATTTTATTTTTCCTTTTTAGGGATAAGATGTGTGTATTCTTATAATAATTTACATTACACACTGATTATAATTTATTTTACACTGTTACTTTAATGTATGATTGTTAGGAGTTTACTCTTGAAAACTGCAATGCAATCTGTTGCCATGGATGGAGTATTCTGATTCCATGTAACAGATCAGTTGGACCTGCTTCACTGGGTGGAGGCTATACTGTGTTCCTCTTCAATAAACCTTATATTGTTATATACATTTTTGTATCTGCTTACTACATGGATATTGGATGCTTTTGAAAGAGGCAGACCTGGACAACCAATTGTTGCAGCTTGGCACCTTGGAAATGACCCCAGGCGGCTATATATGTGTGGGAGTGAGCCTCACATTTCCACTGCTCACAGAGCCTGCTGCCAAAGACCCTCATCTGCTGCTGCCTCCAGAGCCTGCTGCCAGAGACCCACATCTGCTGCTGCCTCCAGGGCCTGCTGCCTGGGACCCTCACCTGCTGCTGCCTCCAGAGCCTGCTGCCAGAGACCCTCATCTGCTGCTGCCTCCAGAGCCTGCTGCCAGGGACCCTCATCTGCTGCTGCCTCCAGAGCTTGCTGCCTGGTACCCTCGCCTGCTGCCAGATATCCTCATCTGCTGATGCCTCCAGAGCCTGCTGCCTCGGACCCTAACCTGCTGCTGCCTACAGATCCTGCTGCCAGAGACCCTCATCTGCTGCTGCCTCCAGAGCCTGCTGCCAGAGACCCCTTACCTCCCAATTCCACCACAGGTGTTCCATGTCCACAGGGATAGCAAGGACAGAGAAGATCCATGCCAGTTCATTCACAAGCGAGGAGCTCGAGGTCCTGGTGGACGAGGTGCTCGCACAGTACTCAAGGCTGCATGGTGCCCCTAATGTCATGGTAAGTCATCGTAAAGGGAGGTGTAGGGCAGGGGAGGCTGACATGTAGTTGTACTGCTGCAGTATATGCCTGAGGGTGTGGGGTTGTGTCATACACTGACAAACATGCTGTCTCCAGGGGGAAGAAGTGTGTGTCCCAATGTCATGGTTTTCCCTGCCTGTAGTTGTATGTCTGGGTGGAGTGTGCTACATTGTCAGCCATACAGAGCCACAGGATGTTGGACATGCAGGTGCCAGGACAGTAATTGCTTGGCTGAATGTCTCTGTGAGCCCCTGTTGTCCGACTCAGTGTGAACCCAGATGCTCTGCACAGTGCCCGCCCACCAAGACGAGATCACATCACTGCACTTACTGTGTCCTTACTCTTGTTCATTCACACTGAAAACCAAATATGCACCATCTCAGCCCTGTATAATTGCACACGACCATACTTGTGTAGATGTATATTTTGTTGGTGAGTCCATGTACCCCAATGCAACACACATGACATACAGATATGCTGACAGGACATGCTCATTGAATGCTGCCCAGTCACAGACACAGGTCGATATGTGATGTATGTAGTGGCCAGACATGCATAGGACTGGAGATGTGTGCAAGCCACAGAGGGGGTTCAGTGCAGTCCTCCTGCATGTGTGTGAGATTAGCAGGGACTCTGTACGCCCTCATAAATGCATGCAATTACATCCGCTTGGCCCATGCAGATTGCCCATGTGAGGTGTACCCCAGGGTGGGATGGACAGAGATTACATTTGCTAATGAGTCTGTGTCTTGCTACTGTACTGATAGATGTTGGTACATGACACTGTGTCACTGATCATTTCCCCCTCTTTTCTTCCATGCCTGCAGCTCAAGGTACACCAGCGTAAGGCCGTGTGGAGGGCCATTGCAGCAAAGGTGCTAGCCCTGGGGTATCTAACCGATGACCCACCCACTCCCACAAGAAGTGGGACAACATCAGCCAGCTGGCAAAGAACGTGGCATAGATGACCTTGGGGCTGCTATACGCACTGGGTGTTTGGCACGGCGCAACATGGCACCACTGATGGGCCACATCTTGGCAGTGACTCATCCTGAGCTGGATACATGTCTGAAGGAGCATCAGCAGCAATGCAGGGGTGAGTATTTGGGAGGGTGACTTTGGCAGGGAGCCAATGCATGTTCACAGGGCCTGTGGCAGCGGTGGACTATGTGATGTTCGTGGGGTGGTGCTGTGCTGTGTCATGTGAGTGGCTGCTGGGATGGGTGCCAGTGTCATGCATTGGCCCAAACTGGCCTTACAAAGGTGATCCTCCCTGCTGTGCATTCCCATAGCCAGATGTGTTAGGATCTACATGGTCATTCAGCATTGGGATAGTGTGAGGATTCTATTTGGGGGTGAACAGCCGTGTCCACTATCTGAGTGTGACTTCATGAATGCGTACTTTGCATGCACCATGATCGCTGAGGCCCACACATCTGACAACAATGTGCCCCAGAGTGCAACATGGTGTTTGGCATGGGCTACTTGCCATTGTGGACTGTCATGTCCTAATAGGTGTCTGTGTTGTCCCCTCCTGTTCCCTCAAGGTCTGTCAGTGGAAATAAGTGGTGTGCCCACATCATGTCCCCAGGTGTGGGCAGAACAAGTTGTGTTTCTGGTAGACTTCATCCACGAGCAGGGTGTTGTGCTGTGTGGTCTTAACATGGCTCAGTCATGGCAGGTATTCAGGGTTACAGGCACTGTTGTGGTCGGTGTAGTGAGTTGCTGCAATGTAATTGCAGAGTGTGGTGGTCACCATGTAGATTTGGTCATCTTCTGTACTGCATTGATGGATTTGCTTTGTCCAGTTGATGACACTAACCCAACCCTGCATCTCTCTCTCATGCAGATTCGACAGTGGACACGGAGGGACAGGAGCCGGAAGCCAGTGGTGGCGAGAGTAGCACTTCAGCTGCACAGGAGCACAATGACACAGAGGTCACCAGCACATCGGACGGGGACCGTAGTATGCTGAAGTAATCCCTGCCTGAGACACAAAGTACAACATCATCTGATGCCAGCGATGATACATCTATGTTGGCAGGCATAGGAATAGGGACTCTGCATCATCTTCTACCCCACAGCGGCCAGTGCCCACCCTCCCATCTACTTCCTCTGGTGCTGCCCATGTCCGTGTCAGTAAGAGGGGACGAGTAACATTCACACCTGACACCGCTGAGCCTGCACCTGTCCCCCCTGCTGCCCTCAGTGCTGAGTCTGTTGAGCTCCTGCGCCAGCTTCGTGTGGGCCAGACAGCCCTGCTCAATGCCTTCAGTGACCTTGACAAAAAAATTGGCCAGGTGGTTGCCTACATGGAGGGCATACACTCTGACGTGGGTGGGCTACACCATACTCTCCAGGCTTTGTCGTCCACAGTGACTTCTGCCTTTCAACAGGCACATACTCCCATTCCTGCTCCAGTGCCTCTGTCCACCCCCCAGTCAGTGGCCACATCGGATGATAGTGACCACGGTTCCCATGCGTCACAGTCACAAGAAGCACCCAGCAGAAACAACCTACGTGGGCCCGCCTGCAGACACCATCGCCACAGAAGAGCAGAGCCACTCCAGAATGCAAAGACAAGAGCCCGTCAGGGAAGAGCAGGGCCGAAAAAGCAATGTAGCAGACATCAGGCTCACATGCCTGAGAGGCATCACCAGCGAAGGACTCTACTGTCCCTAAAACTTCAGCAGAGCTAGGCGTGCAGTGTCTAAGTCCACTGAGGAGGTGTTGTATGGCAAGGGTCCACCTAGGAAGGGCTCAGGGCCACATTCCCCCGCCACATCAACTCCAATTCCAATCCCAGTAAAGTAGGCAAAGGAGGGCACTGTAGGGGCTTCCCCTGGCAAACAGGCAAAGGAGGGCACTGTAGGGGGGCACCTGGTAAACAGGGGAAGGAGGGCACTGTAGGGGATACACCTGGCAAACAGGGAAAGGTGGTCCAGAGGCTTAGCCAGACAAAGCGTTCCACAGGATCCAGCATGTCGCCAGAGGGAATGCCAGTGTCTGCACCTGATGTGGGTCTGTTGGTGTGTGTGCCTGTTGTGTCATCACCAGTTCCCATTGACTCCAGTACAAGGAAGGCATTTAGAATTCCCAAGAAGTGGAAAGGCACCCCTCAAACCTCTCCCACCCACACTGTGTCACAGGTCTGCATGACTCCACCTCCACGTGCCACTACACCACCTGGTCCAAACAGCCCTCTAGCTTGCCAAGCCACTGATAGCCCTATATCACCTGGTCCTCTCTCTCCCCAGTCAAGTGGTCCTGCTGTCCCCGACACACAGCCAGCTCCAAGTCCGCCTAACAGCCAAGAGTGAGTGGTAGTCCCCCTCACACACCTGTCTCTCATACAGGTATACTAGTCCTGCCCATTGTTTACCACCTGGGTGTGTTGCTGGCCATGGAAGGGTACAGTCAAACAAACTCACTGTGCAGCTTCTCATGTCCTGAGTCTGCACTTTGCCATGCCCACTGGCCTTGTCATTCACTGCTGTTCTGCCCTTGACTGTGCAGATTCTCATGTACTCACTCTACACTTTGGCATGCCTACTGGCCCTCATGTTCTGCCCTTGCCTGTGCAGCTTCTCATGTCCTGACCCTGCACTTTGCCATGCCCACTGGCCTTGTCATTCACTGCTGTTCTGCCCTTGACTGTGCGGCTTCTCATGTCCTGACTCTGCACGTTGCCATGCCCACTGACCCTGTCATTCACTGCTGTTCTGCCCTTGCCTGTGCAGCTTCTCATGTCCTGACTCTGCACTTTGCCATGCCCACTGGCCTTGTCATTCACTGCTGTTCTGCCCTTGACTGTGCGGCTTCTCATGTCCTGACTCTGCACGTTGCCATGCCCACTGGCCCTGTCATTCACTGCTGTTCTGCCCTTGACTGAGCAGTTTCTCGTGTACTCACTCTGCACTTTGCCATGCCAACTGGCCTTCCTGTTCTGCCCTTGCCTGTGCAGCTTCTCATGTACTTGCTGAGAATTTTTCCCTGGACACTGGCCCTGTTGCTCTGCTGTGTTGGACTCTCCCCTGTGCAGCCTCTCTTGTACTTGCTGTGCACCCTGCCATGGACACTGGCCCTGTTGCTCTGCTGTGTTGGACTCTCCCCTGTGCAGCCTCTCATGTACTTGCTGTGAACCCTGCCATGGACACTGGCCCTGTTTCTCTGCTGTGTTGGACTCTCCGCTGTGCAGCCTCTCATGTACTTTGGCCTTCTTGCTTAGAGTTTGCCTGTGCAGATTATCTTGCATATGATCAGCATTTTGTGCCTTGCTCTTGCCTACTGTTGTTCTACTGTCACATCTGTGCAATATGTGAATAAAGACAGGTACTCCTGTTGTCTGTTTTGTTAGTTTCCTTGCTGATTAAAGTTATTTTGGTGTGTGCATTTGGTTGACTGTGCCACATGCTCTATGTGTCACTTCAACATTGCCAAGCTCTTTACCCGCATCACATTTTTTAACAGGGATGATAGGGTCTTCAGTCCATTCAGACACTGATACTTGTGTTATCTGTGATGTCTATTTTACCTGTCATGCAGTTCTCTTTTTCGTGCATTGCTATTGTTGGTCACATTGTTCACATGTCAGGTTGGGGGACACTCCCAGCACAGGGTGTGATGCTGTGCACAGGTTTGTATGTAGGCTGGGCCAGTCATCATGTATGTGTGTTATTCCTTTATGTGTGCCCACCTGTGTATGTGTGTGGTCATCTTGTGATGGCCCTTAGTCCTGGTCCCATGGCCTACATGAGATGCGTGCTCTTGGGTAGTCAAGAGGTGTGAAGGGTGTGACTTTGTAGGGGGTGTGGATGTGTGTGTGCCCCTGGATTGTGAAAGACACACATGTGTCACACAGGAGTTGTGTGCCTGTTGTTTGGAGTGTTCTGAACTGTGGATATGGTTGTATGCACATGTATGAGTTGTCTGTTGTGTACTGTGCAGTGTGCTGTTGTGTCCGTGCTGTTCTGTCTGACTCCTACTTGTTGTTTTAGTCACTTATGAGCGTGCAGAGTGTGTGACTTGCACATCAGTGTTGTGTTTGTTTGATCATCCATGTGTCTTGAGTCTGTTTGTGTAGACTGTGCAGCCCTGCTGCTCCACACTGCCATGGTGGTTGTGTTTCTCATGCACTGCAGGCACATGGTGCCTTTTATCCTCCTGTATGGCATGGTGTTTGCGGTGTAATGCCATCCCCTATGTGTGCCACTTATGCCTACCCATTGTGAGTCTTCACTCCCTCTATTTGAGTATGGTACACCCCTTACATGTCGACTACTGACATGCAAGACAGTTCACTTTGATGTCAGCTGTCTCCTTGGTTTACATGTGTGTGTGCCTCCCCATCACTTCATTTGTGACACTGTGCTTTGCGGTGCAGTTCTTGGGCCAAGAGTGATGTTCCACTATGGACATTGCCCCAATGTTTTATGTGTGATGTTCTTGTGATATTAATCAGTCAGGATTGCTCATGTGCACTTCAGCTGAGTGTTCTGCCCAGTGCTGTGGTCAAGATTGTTCTGCTCTTGTATCCCAGAGTGGTGCATCTCTTGTTGTAGTGTTGGATGTATGTGTGTTGGCTGTGGTATTGCTTCACTTCCTGGGTGTGCTGTTGTGTTTGTGCTGTGCTGATTTGTGTTGTGTGTGTTGAGGTTGTGTCCGTCATGTCTGTGTGTGACTATTATACTTGGTGTGCACACACTGCTTGTTGTGCATACAGTGCTGTGTGTATGTGGCCTTGGCGTTGCCTGATGTGCATCCTCTGATGTCCTATAGTATTTGTTAATTTTTGATTTCATGTGCATCTGTAGTTGGTTTCATATGGCAGTGTAGTTCTGTGATGGTGCACTTCTTGTGTGATTTGTGGTATGTTGTGTGTGTTTAGTTCCTGAGTGATGAGGTTGTGCACTCCTGTTGTGTCTGTGCTCCCATTGCCTTTCCACAGATTGGCTGACACGGTATGTCTGTTTCTGATGGGGTTCTGTGTGTGTTTCTGTAGTGTTTTGTGTTTGTGTGATGTTTTTGGGCAAAAATCTGTTCAGGCATCCCTGTGTGTGTGTTATGTTTGTGGCTACACCCAAGGTGTGTGTTTGTTTGTGTGTGTATGTACTGACAAGTATTGGCAGCCTTCAGTGTGTGTGGCACTGGTGTTGTGTGTTCCTGTGCAGCCACTCCTGCAGTGGCTGTCTCCCTGTTTGTTTGTTGTGTTGTGCAGGGTATGGATTGAACTTGCTTGTTGATGTGCATGGGGGTGCACAGGATGGGCACCTGGCCTGTGCCTTCATGGAGTGTGTTGATGTGTGGTGGGGGAGGTGTGTCCCTGGGGTCTTTGTGTCCTGCCCATGCCTTGGACTGGCCCTGCCTTCTACATTGTGCGCATGTGTTCACCGCTGCGGTGACGTGACCGGGACGATGCTGCAAGTTCACAGTCGATGTGTGTCCAGGATGCAGTGGGGTGGCATGGTGGCAGGTGGGTCATGTGTGGGTGCCCTTGCGGATGTGATGATGCCCCCAGCAGGGTGTCTGTTGTGGATTTGGACCCTGTGTCAACCCGTGTGTTGTGTGTTGTATTTGTGTAGTTGCGTACCTGTGGCGGCGTCCGCGGCTGCCCATGAGATGATAGTGTTGTAGCAGGTACAGCACCGGGAACACGTGTAGGGCACGGTCCATGGCGGTCGTGACCAGGTGGAGAGGACCGGGACCGTGGTATCGCGCTCCGCTGTCGAGTTTCCGCCGTCTCTGGTTGGGCGGTGTCTCTGCTTGTTTGGGCCATCCTAATTTATGGAGCGGGGAAACGTCATTCCGCACGGCGGGGAGTCTCCATTGGCTCACACTGCCGTAGTGGCGGGCGCACTTTGATGGCCACGGCAGATGGGAATTGACCTATGTTTTGCAATACTAATATGGTGGACGTGTTTCCTGCTACTCGTGGGTGGAAAAAGGTGTTTTTCCGCCCCGCCAGCACCACCCGACATCCTAATGGACCTGCTGGTTTCTTGAGGAAAGGGATAACTTGGTAAGGCTTGCGGGCAGAAGGTAGTATGTCTTCTTCCAGAAAGGTGTCTACAGTTTTGAGTAAGAAATGAGAAATTAGCATGGTCGGGCTACAGTTACTAGCTGACATTTATCAATGATTGGTTGTGATGAAGATGTGTTATAATATATCTACATCCATTACTTGGAAGGAAGAGCATTTAGTGACTGTTCTACCTCACCTTATGGATGAGAAGGGTTAACAGAAGAGTTCCATGCCTTTCTGGTTCTTTTGAATTGCCATTGAGAAGAATTTCCTTACTATATGTTTTTTGAATGGTTTACTGTTTCAGTCATATTTTGCTTAAATGAGTTAGCTTTGAGTAGATGGATAAGGGCTTTGTGAATTGTCCTTATATTTTTACGGGCAATGATTGTGCCTCAGATTTGCTCTAGGTTCCTGGCTGTTCTTTTACTTGTATTTAGGTCTTTGGGTTACCATGATATATGAGGCCAGTTTCGGATGGATTTAAGGATGACACGTTCAGCATTTTTGATTGTATTCTTAGTCAGCCAGACAGAGTAGTCTAAGAAGAAATTGGTAGTATTCTTAATATCAGAAGTCTGATTGATGGCTTCTAAGTGCCTATAAAAGATACTGTATCAATGTATTCTAATGGTGTCTTTTACAAATCATCAGCTGCTTTGATTGACCTCTTTTCTGTCAAGCTAGAGAACAGATGGAGAGGAGTCGCAGACACAGAAAGAGCAGAGCAGGAGAGTAGACACGAGTGAGTGAGCTGGCTGAGCGAGAAGTCACTTGTCTCACAGCTCAGCAATTTTGACCCTTACCCATCTCTAGATCCCTCGGGCCAGACTGCAACACTGCTTACTGTTGCTGAAACCGCCACAACAGGGGTAGCAGTGACATAGCTGTTGAAGTAGCTGAACCACCAGGGACCGCTGCTCTTGTCTAGCTGCTGGTTTGCAAGAAGACTGCACGACCGGCCTGCTACAGTCCCATACGCGGCTCCGCTGAGAGTGCTATGGGAAAGTCAGGCAGCAGTGTCTCCTAGACCTTCGTAGCGAATCAGCACATAACCCCCTACGTTCCACAGGCTCATGATGCATTGGAAGTGATTCATTACAGTCGAATTTAGCGACTATATATCATACTGTAGGTACACAACTTGTCCTGCACTTTAATTTCACTTTTTGTAAATATCCTTCATGTTTTAGGTAGAAATACGTGAGTAAGGTGGGGTTTTGTGTACCCTGTCCTGAAGAAGGAGCTCAGTCTCCGAAACATGTCGACACACACACAAGGGATGTAGTGCACATAGCCCTGCACTTCGAACCTCCGTTTACTGCACGCTTTTAATAGAGCCAGCCCGGGGGCAGATTAAAATTCTTTTTTTCCCCACTAGCCAGGCCCTTTTTAAACTTCACTCGCCGTTTATAACCTCACCACTCACATAAGATACCCTCACATACACCACACATAATCTGGTAAGTGCGCCCGCGTAGTCGTAGGTGGTAGCATGCTGCATCCCGTAGAGGGGTGCGAAGACCCCAATGATGAAGAATGACACCAAGGGTCCTTTTGGTGTGTGAGGGGTATTTTACAACACAGGGTGTTCCCAACCAATGTTAGGGAAACCCTTCCTTAAGTGTATTCCTTTTGTTTATTAATACTGACCAGGGGGTATGAATCCACCTATAAACCCTCTCTCCCCTTCTTGTTAATTTTGTTGTTTTACTACTACATTAAATTGTTTTTTATTGCTACATGCTAGTTGTTAATACTACCACAAAGTGCTCCTGAAAGTCTGGGGCAAAGATGGAGACTGCTGTGTGACAGTCATAGAGTGCCTGAAAAGGGAGTCTCAGGGTTATCCATCTGCCTTGGCTGCTTCTGGAAGCATCTGGACGCCTTCTCTCATGTTAGTACGGGCAGGGGCACTCATTCGCACCACTACATGTCCCATGCACATCAGTACTTCCTTCAGCACTCAGCATACCCATGAGGCTCTCCAAAACTAGCGCTGACCAGGACCTGCTAAACATCGTGAAACCATAGTGAACTGATTTCTGATTACTGTCACTGCTTCCTTGCCTCTTACTCCAACCACTTTGTTTTTTTAGCTATTGATACTGTTCCAACCACTACAACCACTAGCAGGGTCTATAATATTGACCATCGAGATTTGGAAGTAGGAAATGATACATACATTAGGTTGGTACAGCAGACTGATGAAGCAACTATGAGCCCACTTCAAGTTGGCAGAGGGTGGTCCCAAGCAAGCCAGCGGTACTAGAGGAAAGGAGAATCTTTGGTTTGATTACGACTGTCGGGAGGGAAGAAAAGCGGTGATAAGAGACGTCGATGCTTCAATTTTATTCCAAATAATAGTAGTGTAAGAGAAGCCATTGAGGCTTCAAAAATTGCATATAGCAAATTATGTGCCATCAAAAAAGAGAGTTTTACAAGTTAAATTGGGAACTAATGTTAGCTACCATTGTAGAGAAGAATAGTAAGCACTTTTGGCAGCTGGTGAATTCGGCAGTTCTCACTTCACCAACTTCCCTTGAAGCACAGATAAGTGAGGAAGATTAGTACACCTTTATTTATTTTCTATATAGTGGTGGAACTCTGAAAATCTGTCAATGACCACGGTTAGCTCCCAAGTTTATAGTGAGGCTATCGCAAACTACCCGTTGGCAGTAGTACTGTCTGAATATGAAAGCCTCTAGGGGCCGTTGGTCCAGATGGACTCCCATCTGTTATCTTTAAAAAAGATTCCTCGGAGTGGGGCCTTATTTTGAGTTAGTTTGCTAAATTGGTAACAACAGCAGGCCGGCATCCTTCCAGATGCATGGATGGGAGCCATAGTGAAACCTATCCATATAAAAAGCAAAACAGACCAGTCTGCTCATTTATTTTTATTTGTTTGGTGGATATCACTTCTAAGCTATTTGCTCAAACTCTACTAAAGCACTTAGATACCTGGGCTTTTGATATCGGACTGATCCCTATGAAGCAGGGAGGTTTCAGGCCGAAAGACTCAACAATGGACCACTTGTTTATGCTGTGGGGTGTTGCAAGGAGGTCAATGGAGCTGGTAGGTGGCCTATGCTGCTGCTTCGCTGACTTCTGGGCGGCATTACACTGGGTGGATAGAAGCATGCTTTGGTGAAAGCTTCGACAGAGGAATATATCCGAGGCCCTGTTACATCTCCTGGTGAAACTACATAGTGATAACTGGGTACAGGCTGACCTTGACGGGACAGGTGTACTGTCGAGGAAAATCCCGGTAGAGAATGGCCTACACCAGGGATGTGTTTTAGCTCCTCTGCTGTTTAGCTTACTTATAGCAGACCTCCCCCGGACATTAAGTGCTATGCACAGTTTTTCTCCTAATTTTGGGCTTAGGCACATCAGTTGCCTGATGTATGTAGATGACCTGGTAGTGATGCATCTTATCCCTATTTGGCTCAAATGCATATTAAGCACACTAAGCTCTTAATGCCTCGAAAACAAATTAACGATCAACATTGAAAAGGCAAAAAAAAGTAGATTCACCTGGTTTTTAGGCAATGCGAGTTTGGAGCAGGTCAGAGAATATAAGTATTTGGGGATGATTTTCTCAGATGATTTAAGAATGGACAAACATCTGGCCATTTGGAGGCTTGTATTGACAACTGAAGTAAATTGCTTGAAACTGTTTGACTGCAAACACGACACATATACATTTGAGCCATTAAGTAAAGTCATGCAAGGTAAATGAATCCCCCAGGCCCTATATGCAGCAGAGGTGCTAGCAACGGATAGAAAGGTTAGAATGTAGGATTTGAAAATCCCTCCTTGACATACAAAAAAATGCAATGGTTCAAGGTATAAGGAGGGTGTTGAGAGTTGCATCCTAGAGTGCTGTGGCGGATGCAAGAGCCCTGGATTTTTTTATGTTTTATAAAAATGTAGTCCCCTGAGATAAATTATTAGTGTTTGCTCTCCCCGAGGTAATGTCCCTGGTAAGAGGAATCCAGTGACTGTAATGTTGGAGCGCCTAGGAGTTCCAGATATGCGCCTTGAAGGGAGCAAAGCAAAACAAATCAGTGAAAAAAGAGCACACTTGGGTGCTGTGCTGAGGAAACTAGCTGGAGTGAGAACCTTCAATATTGGAGGAAAAATAAATCTGTTGTGCCCTTCTTAATGTCTCAGGAGGGCATGGACATTTTCTTGTGTCTATACAGTATCCCATATAGTATTCTTTGAAATGAAATGCTGTGGCTGAAGCTAAGAATTGACCCGAAATGGCAGATGCCAGGGCTAAAAGCAAAAATAGGTGGAAATCGTGGTCAGTGTCTATGTAATCAGAGTACAAAATACTCAGTGAGCCACCTACTGTTGGACTGTGTATTCTTCCTAGAGGAAAGGAAGAGATGCTATGTCCTGTCTTAAAAAAATATGGAAAAGGTTAGAGAGAAATGGGTCTAAACTGGTACGTGTTTTGAGATACCAGGATATAGCCCTTGCCATCAATCAATATTTGAGGGAAATGTTATCATCTCATGCCAGGATTTCTCCTCCCTAGCTGTCTTTGACTGGAATTGTAATTCCATTTAGCTTTACAGGAATGTTTCTTGAACAATTAGGTAGATTAGATCAAATTAGGAAGAGGCCCTGGAGAAGGATATTGACCCTGAAATTGGTTAATTGGGTCTATTAGTGAGGTCAGACTGATTAAGACTTTGATAATTATGATAGTGATGGCCTTGCACAATTCACTTAACTTCTTATAATTGAGTTGTGAGCCCTGATTACGATGTCGGTTGGAACCATGGTTGATCCCATTGAGAAATCTGAGTTTGTGAACATCCCTGCCCCTTGTGGCAGGCACCATGAGGAGCCTGCCACACAGTGCAGCGATATTTCAAGGGGGCACCTGTGGTGCCCCCCAACCCCAGAGGTCCAGGGGGAAGGAGGACCTGCTAGGGGCCTCAAATGTAGCTTTCCAACAGCCTTTCCATGTCAGAAAGGACGCATGGAAAGACGGTTGGAAACCGATATCATAATCCCAACTGCGGAAATGCCGTCCTTAAGGGATTATGGTGTGTTTCCGACCAACCAACAGGTTCCATGAGCCCACCAGAAAGAGTTGGTTGGTCCCTTCGACTGTTGCCTCCGACCGTACGTGTCGCAATGCGTCGGTCGGACCGCAGAAATAGATGCAGTTCGGACCTCAACCAACAAGCCGTCGGTTGTAGTCCAAACTGCATCGTAATTAGGCCCTTGAGGTTTATGCTCCAGCAGGACTAACTGTCCTATGATGATAATGCATTTTTTATATGCATTGTCTCTCTGCCAGTTTACGCTACGTTGGCCTGTGCAATGCCCTTTAGTTGCCCAAATAGAGAAAATTATTTTCGCCAGTTGTTGGTTAAAGTGATGCGCTTTCAGACATTTTGATACGAGTGGGTTAAATGGGCTGCAATTCGCTCATTGAGCTTTAGTGAGAAGATATTTTATTCTACGTACCATTTTATACTTGTTTTAGGATGGTGTTCTGTGTTGACTGTATTGATTTAATTAAGTGATATTTCTTGGTGATTCTGTGATATTTATAATTGTACTATGTCAATGAACTGGGTAATATGCAATATTTCTCTGAGAATGTATTTCCTGGAAATAAAAAGCATCTTAATCTGACCTCTTTTCTGGGAGTAGTGTTTAGAGAAGCAAAAGGGACTGGTGTGATAATTGGACCAATTAGGAATTATGTGGTCATCCAGTGAAATGAGGCGGAATTCAAAATTAGTTGGTCGAGGATGCTTCCTTCAGAATGGGTTGAAGAGATGATATGCTGGAGGAAGTTGTGCGAGCACAAATTTACTTTGTTTGTCTTCCAGACGTTTTTATCAACAGTCCATTAGCTGTTAAAATCACGAATGAATATGTTGGTGGAGTATAGCAATTCTATTATTATGTGAATTCATCGAAAAGATGGATTAAAGCATCAGGAAACATTAGATAACAAGAGAACACCATGTGTTATTGTGACTTGAGTTGATTGTGATTAACAGAGATTCAAAGGATGAGGAGGCAGGGGCTATGGTAGAGAAGACATTTCAGGTACCTTTGTGGATTATAGCTACTCCACCTCCTTTCTTGTGTTTTTGATCTTTGTGGAGGATGGACTATGTTTTAGGGATTATGATGTCAAAAGACGAATGTGAGGTGAGAGAGCACCAAAGCTCTATGATGAACAGTAATGTAGTGAGTGAGGGCGGTTAAGACATCAACGATCTTGCACGCCTGTGCTTGGGCCAATCTAGAGTTGATAAAGATGTATTTAAATTAACATGGTGAAATGAGGGGAAATTGAAGTGTTGGCAGTTTCAATTTGAATTTAGTGGCAACCGTGAATTCCTTGCCAGGGCTGGTCTTTGGAGTGGGGCATAGGTAACACTGCCTGAGAGTTGTGAAACACTGCCTGAGAGTTGAAATGAAAGAGTAGGTTTTACCTAGAAAGGGCATATTGAGTTGATGATTTGTCAAAGTTGAGAGATCCATTTGAGAGCAATAGAGAGGCCTAAGCTTAGTACACACTAAAGAAATGGTGTTGTGTGAGATTGCCAGGACTTGTATGTTATCAGCCATGTTCATGCTATTATGTTTTTTGTTCTGTGAGTTGTTGGTAAGTGTGTTTTGGGGCTTGGCAAACAGCCTCTCAGGTCATTAAATAGGCTACATAGCAAGTTGTTGGCATACCAATATGGTTATACACACGTACAGCAACGGGAAACTCAACACCTCTATGGAGATTACTCTTACAGACAGTCACTCTGTGAACCCCATAAAACAAGAGGGGCAGCAGATGTGATTCTGCGTCTGGACCATAGGGCACAAATATGCATTGTACCTACATGCATGAGACAAAACCCAATGCGTCTAGCTGAGCAACAGTGGAAATTCTCGAGGAAATAACAGTATCACATAATTAAATAATAAAATAATAAATAATTAAAGCACTTGAGGCTACATGTAACACAAGGCAAAGGATGGGATAGTGATTGTCTCATGAAATCCAGAAGCCAATCCCTGTACAAAAGGAATATATTTCTACACAGGTGAGGGCAAAATTATATTTTTTAAATGGATTTAAATCCCAAAATGAGTACAAAGTGAGCAGCATAGAGAAAACTGTTGTCAGTAAACTAGCACAGAAAAAGCACAATAAACTGGAATGCAAGCATAGGGATAGTTAGGCAAAAGGAGAAAACTAGAGATTGAATGGAACAGAGTGAGCGCCATGAATCTATAAATTGTAGCAAACACTGAAGAATGAACTAAGCCGGACAATCGCAAAAATCCTAGGAACTGTAACACGCTATATAGGGCAAATCTAAAAACTACATACACCAAGACAAACACGAGAATGCTATGAAGTGTAGCAAGCAAGAGACATGGACTATAAAGTAACTATAGACTGTAAAAGGGAAACACAAGGAAAGAGCAGATAAAAAGAGGGAGTGTGGGGAACAGATACCTATGGAATACGCATTGGAACCTAGTTATCAGAAACAGAGATACAAGACAGGAACACATTCGGAGAAAATTAGGGAGGGAAAAGCCCAGGGTCTGCGTCTGATTGGAGACTAAAAGCAGGAAAAAAGCAAATGCAAAAAGGAATGCAAGGCAGATGAAAATCTGCAGCAAGCTGTACTGTAGCACGACACAAACTGGGGCAGAAATAAGGCAGGGATAGGTCAGCAAACAGACAACAGGACATCTGGTACACAGAGGTTCAAACACCAATACCTCATCAAGAAGCTTTAGGAAGTGGCAGAGTATAAGCAGTTTGAGGCAAAAAAGTCCAAGGTGGAGTCGCAGGATTGGGCTGCACAAGACTAACCATAGGTGAATGTAATACCATTCTCTCACTAGACCTGGATGAGAGAGTCCAAAGGTGAGGACTGGCAGGACCAGCACTAGAAAGACTAGCACTAGAAAGCACTGCACAGTAAATTCAGGGTCATTGTCAGTGGCGGCTCCTCCATAATGGTGGAGGAGCCTTTCGCCACTCACTGCAGATTAAAAAAAAACGATGGTAAAACAATTGTATTATTGTTTTATTTGTCACTTACAGCCGATGCTGCTGAGTCAAGGGTGAGGCGGGCATCCTGAGTGACAGCAGCAGCTACAGCAGTGGGAGGAGGAGTGTTGCGCACTGTAAGTGTACATGACCATTTGGCCGGCCGTGTTAGGCCAGCCAAATCAACATGCGCACTTTGATTTCTCCAACCCAGCAGTATTGTACAGCCGGAAGGTGAAACAGCAAAGGCTACCAGTCCTTAATGAGCGCCTAACCAGGCCGCTCAGTACAATACTGGTGCTGCTCTCATTCTGAGAGCAGCATCTGGATTGGATGGGAGTGGCCCATGGATTTCAAGACAGGTTCCCTTCTCTTATGATTTTAGCGTGAGGTCCACTTTCCTCTAGCAGTGCTATGTCGATCCAGGGGGTACATGTTGCTACCCGCCAGCACAAACACTGTTTTTTTCACCCCCTCTTCATGTTACTTTTTCACCAAGGTGGCTGGCTGCGGCAGCAGGAGGTAAGTGTTTTTGTATTATTATTTGCCCTCCCCGCGCTGCCGCACCGCTTTCTTATGGCTGCAGCCTCCCTTGGTCCTTGTGAAGACCTGGCACTGCATATTGAAGTCTATAATCCATGGAAACAAATGAAGGTCTTGAAGTCTCTCCAAGACTGAAATGGCTTGCAGGAAGAAGTGATATGACAACATAGGATGCGCTCTGATGGTGACTTTCAAGCTCCACTAGGTGCATGCACGACACCCCCAGAGGTAAAGAGATGGATTCATAACAACGTGTGGCCAGTGCAAACAATTCCTGTGAGAGTGTTCAAATTCACTGGTCAAGGCAGAGTTGTCACTTGGACCGTACAGTAGTAATTAGACACGCTGCTCAGTTGAAAGTGCTCTGTGGCAGGTTAATGAACATAGATGGTACAATATTGGTTGAAAGCACCATTAATTTACATGAGTCACATATAATTCATATAGGTGACATTTTCAATTAGCCAGCTGACTGAGAGGTAGTTTCCAGAATGTTTAAATTACAGAAATTCTTTACCTATTTCTGAAAGAAACAATGTAATTATCAATTAAAAGTTTAGCGTGCCAAGTGATGATTTAACTTCAGATTTGCCCTTGAAATGATGAGTGAATGAGTTATGTGTTTCATTTACAATGAAGGGCCAACTGTGGGTGAAAGGATTTTTATGGTAAACAGACAGGAAAAAAGGACATCTGACCAGCAGACATGAAGATCAGTCGAACTGCCAAAGATTAACCTATGGTGTATTTGGGTTATTAACATCCAGTACTTTTAAAATGTCTGCCATCTAGCGTATCAGGGAGGGTAGCCTCAGGGAGCTTGGGGGCGAGTCAATCAACGTTAGTGAGCCTCAGTCAATCATTACCTCAGATTTATCAGGAGGACAATTATAGAAAGCGATAATCATAGGGGCATATGGATGATTAATGTGAACACAGAGCTGCAGACCTTTGATAGCATAGAGAGGCAGCTGACAATATGGCTACTATTGAAGGGCAGCATATTGGGGAGGCAGCTCAGTTTGTCAAAGTTCCAGTTATTTGGGGGTGTTCCCTTGGTGACATACAGTCTTACCAGAGTCCCGTTATCAATAGATGTTTCAACAAAATAGATGGCAATAGTATGACCAGGTAAGCATTTTAACTTGTGGCTGTTTTAGGGAATGATTCAGAATTTGTCAGAATCCAGTTGATTTTAGAACGGTATCCTGGGAATAACATGCAGATTTTGTTCTTGACGAACCAAAACCTCATGGTACAGTAAACACTGTACAAATACTGTACACTTTCTCCTGTTAAACTACGGCAGATTTCATCTGGTGAAATTTAACAAAAGGGTGAGAAATGTAATGGGCATGTAAGTACTTGATTCGGATAGATGAACCTAACTCGTAATTCCGACTCTTACACAAACAGGGGTTTACGCAGGGGCTGGAACCAATCAACCTGCTCATAAACCGAGCCTTAGACTGCAAGGGGAGGCAACTTTCAAAACACCGAATGGCTCACTTACATTTCATGGTCCTGTTAGGTGTATGACTGATCCTTGATAGCAGCAGCTTCTGGCACAATTTCTGACATCTGACATATAGTAATTTATGCACACACCCAACTGATGAAAGGCACTGGACTCCTCCTCTTTAAACAATTAGGCCCAGCGGCGGCCAACCTGCAAGTAAGAACCCAGTTTCAGGATCTTTTTTTGTTAGATTACATGCAGCCTTTGATCAGGTAGGAGATGAAAGAGTATGTTACATAATCTGTTTAGAGAAAAGTGTTAATCTGCGTGTTCTGTTAATTATGATATGACACAAGAGGTTGTGAAGAAGCAAATGTAGATATCCATACATATAGAAGCCGCCTGAGTCTCCGACCACAAACTCCAGTGACTATTTGGAGAGGATGTTTTGACGCTTCATAAGATTAAGGGCCAGATGTGCGGCCCGTTTTTGCATGGGCAAACGGGTTTGCAGCCCGTTTGCACATGCAAAATCCTACAGGGCAATGTACAAAGCCTATTTCACAAGTCGCAATTTATTTACAACTCACTAAGTAGGTTTTGCGACTTGCTATTAGGAAGGGGCGTTCCCATCCTAATAGCAACTCACAAGCCATGTATGAATGTTTTGCGCCTGCAATTGCAGTAGCAAAACACTCGCAATTTACCCCCCCACCCCTTTTCAAGAGGGTGGTAATGGAGTCGCAAATGGGAAGGGTTCCCCGGGGACCCCTTCCCCTTTGTGACTGCCTCTGAAAATATTTTTTAAGGGCAGGCAGTAGTCCCAGGGACCTGCAAATAGATATGTTCTGTCAAGTATTTTGATTTCAGTTACTGACCGCTTCCTTTAGTTCTGCTCTTCATCTCAAACTATTCTCTCTGAGGGTGCTATGTTACCTCTCTCGACCTCTGTAATCTCCCTTAAGCACTTCAAAGTGGCCTTCAGTCAGCGGCATCTCTATATAAATGAAATAAAATTAATACCGAAAATATTTCTTTTTCTATTGCTCAGCACCTACATATATATACATGTTATAAATACCTTATGGGCATGTGCACTTTCTGCACAGAATGTACGTTTTTTTGCATGTTCAGTGCTCAGATAGGCGTAGGAAGTTGTGGTTACATCTGTGTGAACCCCCAAGAAGGTATTACTGTGGAAAAAACAAGAAATGTGCATTGTAGGAACGTATCCCATTTTCTGACACTCCCTTGCACGTACTTTTGGACGGCATTTTTCAAATTGCGTACAGGCAATACTTTCATGCATAGTTTACATATGGACACATACACATTTTGGACTTCCCACTTTTTTTCTGCATGGGGCGTGGATTATGCACTGAGACTTTAGGTTCTTTTTCAGTCTCCCAGCAAATTTGCTTATTTACATTTTGTGTATAGAGTAAAATACCGCTGTGACTGGCTTTCATCCCATTTCACGAAACTTCTAAAACCACGAGCTGCACATCCCACATACTTTCCCCGGAAGAAGGGCAATAAAAACAACCAAATACAAGCTAATTCGTAAAATATAATTAATTGAATAACATACCCTTGAAAGGAGGACTGCCCACGGCGATGGGAGACTGAATGCCTGCTGGTCACAGGCTGTGAACCATACCTTGAGGTTGCGCCCGTATAGGAATTCCCACTTCCACTTCTATTTAATTACAGGGAGCTTGAGAGCCTGAAAGTACGGACGGGACAAGGTTCAGTGATCAGGAAGGAATGTCAGACGTGGGCTCACCGACCGCACAATATGGAATTTGGAATTAATCATTCCTCGAGTGTCAGGCCCCGCGGTGGCGGCTCTCCAGACTAATTGGGGTTTAAGTGGCTGCGGGTTTGTGAATCTACAAAGTCGGCTTCGCACTCCACCGACTTTTTTACATGGGTGTTAGGCTATGGTCAGACTTCGGATGGCGGGAAAGGGGTTAGAGGAGGAATGCGGGGGAGGGCGGGAGAGCTGAGCTGGCAGCAGAGGAGAGATGCTGTTACTACAGGCATGCAGGACGGTTGCAGTAATGTGAGCTTTAAAAGCTCTCAACCAAACTCTAATTTGTATTGCTCAAACCCAAAAACTAGTTTGCCTTTGGTACTCAAATAAACTCACATTGACAACGCCGCACTGCTGTACAACATGGCTAAAAAACATATTTACAAAGTCAATATGTCTTGAATAGGAGATACCTATTGGCTTTGCCAATGCTTAGGATAAAAAGCTCTATGAAAGCTTTTTTTATGATGGGAGGGCAGTAAAAGGGGCAAGCAACAATATGGTGAAAGGATCAGGGGGATGGGGCAAGCAACAGTTTGTGTAATGGGGTGGGGATACAAGCCGTGCAACGACGGGGAAGGGGACGTGGCAAGCAACAACAGGGAGAGGTGTTGGGGGGAAGAGGAAGCAATGACCGTCAGAGGGGGAAGGAGAACAGCTCACGCAACAATGCAGGAAGGGGACAGTGAAAGCAAAGATTAGGTGTAGGAGGGTGGGGAAACGCGTCAAGCTACAATGTGGGAGGGGAGATGGGAACAGGTCAAGCAACTACAACAGGGCACAACACAGGGGTGACAGGCAAGCAATGGCGTGGAGGGGGACGAGAGAGGAAGGGAGACAACCTGCAAGCGCATGCATTCTAATGGAGTGCTAGAACTTAAATTTAAAAAGTACCTCCTGGAAGCGCACAAGGAGTTGAAGGACACTGGCTGCCAGGAGGAAGCAGTCCTTTGGTCCATGCTCCATGTAATGGAGAAACACATGAAGAGAAATTGAAACCGGCATGCGCTGACCAATGAGAAGCAAGGGAATGAGAGCGACAATGAAGCTAGCCAATGGTAAGCAATGGGTGGGGATCTAAGCTCCTTGTAAGTAAACAAAATGTCTTGCAAGCCACAGAGAATGCTCTGTCTCAGGCAAGACCTAAAAATGGGTTGGTAATATAAGGGAGTTGTAAATCCCTGTATAACGCCCCTCTCTAATTTTCGGTTACAGGCAAGTTATGATTTCGCTAGTCACCTGCAATGAAGAAATGAGAATGGAGTAAGTTATTACAGTTGAGCTGTGAGGTCATAATGCCTCCTGCTAGCTGCCAAGGTGGCAGGTCACACACATGCAGTTGCAGCTGCAGTTTAATCAAAGCAACACTGGTTTTTAGGTCAAGCTTAGCGCAGCGACCATGCAGTGCTCTAGGAGATGACCTTTTGCAATCGGTCTCCTCTTTTGGAACACTCATGGGTGTGGTGGCATCCACCTTGCGGGAGCGAGTAGCGGCGCACAGGGGTCATCTGTTTATCTAACTAGCTTTCACTTTCGTGCTTTTTTTTTTCTTGTTTTCGTTTCGCGTCTGCGCTTGTTAAAACCTCCTCCCCTTCCCCTTCCTTCCCTCCCCTGGCTCCTTTGTGCCTCTTTCAGGAGCTGGCTGAGACGGGAGGAGACGAACAACTCAAATCTTTCTGGCTGACAAATGAGCCATGCGCTTTAGAGTTATTTTTTTGTTTTTCTCTGCAGCCTGTACCTAATGCCATCTTCTTTTTTTATGTTTTTTGTGTTTGTGGCTCTTGCGATAGCAAAGCATGTTTTTCAGTCCCGCCTCTGCTAACCCTGCTAAACATGTCCATGAGCAGAGGGACCCTCTCTGCCCCTAACCCTACAGAACCTCTTGCCCTCCTAGGTTGGGCCACGTCTGCAGTCTTAGAAAAGAGGCCAAGGCGTTGTGCATGGGACTGTGTCCGGCGAGGAGTGTCAGGAACCCATTCCTCAATGACGCATTCAGAGTGATGCACACCGCGACACTGCCCTCTGCAGCCGCACAGAGGGATTGCACCACTGAGGCAGGGGCTGTCATCAGTTTCTCCTCACCCTGACTGTCGATCCGACGCCTGGTCACCGCTCTCTTTCCTTCTCCCGGTAACCTGTACCCAATAATGGCCCTGTCTCTCTGTCTTGTACTCTCTTGCAGGCTGTCTCTCCACTCCAATCTTATCTCTTCCTGCACACAGACTTCCTCTCTCGCTCTATCAACCCAGAACTCTCTCCCTCTCACATCCTGGTAATGTCTCTGTGACAAAACAGTGCCTGTCTCTCCTCCCCCGACTCCCCATTCAAAGCAACCTCCCTGTGCCTACACACACCACAGGCCCCTGCCTGCCCTTTCCTGCTCCTGTTCCTCCATCACATGTTTCTACTCCTCACTCTCTCTCATCGGTTATTGCAGGCTGTCATTCTGTCCTCACTGCCCCTTCACGCTCCGGATCTGCCTTCCTCACTCTGCCCTGCTATTCATTTAATTGCATTTATATAGTGCATAGTACCACTGACGAGGCGCTGCAGGTCTTCATCCTCTTTCATCCTGTTCCTTTACTCAGTGCATGCTGTACGTATTTCATTGCCCCTCCATTCTCCAGAGGTCTCCTCTGCCTTTTCTCATCCTGTCCATCCATTCACTGTGAGCACTCTGCTTTCCCTACCCTTAGCTCCCTTAATTCATCATGAGACTCTCTGCTTCTTTTCCTAACTCCGACCCTCCTTTCATCTTACGCTTTTATTCTCCGCTTCTCACTCGCTCCCAACTGCTCATCATAGGTTCTCTCCCCTTTTGTCATTCTGTCCCTCCTTTCAGCAGAGGCTCTTTGCTTCTTACCCGGTCCTTCCTTTTATCTCAGGCTTTCAGTGTCTCCTAATGGCACTCCACACTGGTTATTCGCGGCTGTCTCTCCTGTCTCCTTGTAACCCTGACCCTCCTTTCACCAGAGGCTCTCTGTTTCTTACCCGGTCACTTATTTCATCTCAGCCTTTCAGTCTATCCTTGTGGCACTCACCACCGCCACTCCAGGCTGCTTCCGCGCTCTCCTGGTCACCCTGCCCCTTCCTTCACCAGAGTCTCTGCTTCTTACCGGTCTCCTCCATTCACTTCACCCCTTCAGTCTCTCCTAATGGCCCTCCGCATGGGCTGTATCTCCCTCTCGTCGTCACTCTGTCCCTCCTTTCACCAGAGGCTCTCTGCTTCTTAGTGGACTCCTCCTGCCACTGTCTTCTAGTGGCATTGCCATCCTGTACTACACAGTCTATCTCTCCCCTTGTCATTCTGTCCCTCCTTGCAGCAGAGGCTGTCCTTTTCTCAGCAAGTCACTCATTTCATCTTAATCTTTCAGTCTCTCATGGAGAGGATGGGGATGGAAGTAAGACTTGATGGGACACCAGGGAGGAATAAAGTGATAACGTTTGTGAACCTACATCATTCCAGTGCAGAGAAGCAAGGTGACTGGCCACCTTCACCAGCTGGCATCTCTTCATGCCAGTGCAGAGAGGTAAGGTAACTGGCTGCCTTCAGCAAATGGCATCTCACTCTGCCAGTGCAGAAAAAAGCAGGATGGCTGGCTGCCTTCAGCAGCTGACATCTCATCATGCCAGTGCAGAGAAGCAGGGTGACTGGCTTCCTTCAGTGGGCATCTCATTATGCCAGTGACTGGACACCATCATCAGCTGGCATCTCACTGTGCCCGTGCAGAGAAGCAGGGTGACTGGCCGCCTTCAGCAGCTGGTGCAGAGTGACTGGCTGCCTTCAGTTGGCATCTCATCATGCCAGTGCATAGCAGCAGGTGACTGGCTGCCTTCTAGATGCTTTGGACACACATCAATTTAATATTGAAAAAAAGAGTACTCCAAATTTAGTTTACTCAAACCATCTTGTAAATCAATGGCCATTAATTTCCCATTTAATCCAAAGATCATACATCACCTGAGTGCATGCATTTGTACATGAGGCCTGTTGCATGGTTCAAGTCACCATCTCCTGTTTGATGGACCAGGTTCCCGGCTTGGCTGGCACCCCTTGCCTTGCTGACTTCCATGTCTCCTTCGCACCCACCACATCTCTGTCATTAATGCTCTTGCTTAATCCTTCTCACAGGACATGCAGGGTGGAATTATTCTGGTCCTGCCGCTGATTCATGAAATGTGACCGGCTGCTTAATGTACTTTCTGATGTTTGTAACCTCGCAGCTTGTGTGCTGCATGGCAAACACTTATAAGATCCCAAAGGCGAGACCTATTGGCTATGCCCATGCTTGTTCATTCTTATTTTTTGCTTTTCAGAAACAGTGATGAATAGAAAGGAGATATATATGGTGTCATGCACTCAACTGGTCCCAACCGCAGACACATCACTGGAACCGATGCTGGACCTCCTATAGGATGCTGGAGAAACAATACAAGTCACTGAACCAAAACCTCAGATCTCACAGTGTCCTCCTGGTGGTAAGGGGGAGTTTGAATAAAATAAGGAAAGAGATTCTAGTGGTACTGGACCTGCTCAGTGGCTGTGCGACATTGCATAACCGGATTTGTTATTTTTAAGAACTTCTACCTTTGTGAGGTAGATGTGCACTGGACCAGAACCTCTTGCTTTGTGATGACACAATGCACTAGAAATAACAAGAGGAGACAGTTAAAAACAGTGTATGTGAAAAAAACTCCTAGGCAGTAACAAATGGAGAACAACCAACATGAAATGACAGCAAAAGCAAACTAAAATTAAAATATCAGTTTAATAAACATATTTAAAAATCATACAATTTATAGTACGATAGTTGCCCTATGACAATAAAAAAGGGAATTAAAACATAATCCATACATAAAAATACAAACAGTTTATACACATTTGGGGGTTTCTAAACATAGAAACCAAATAGTCAGTGGCAAATGGAGTCGACGCGCGTTTCGGCGTAGGACACGCCTTCTTCAGGAGCCACAAATTTTGTACCTACAATAATCTGAAATATGTATAAAGAAAATTCCCAAATTAATCAATCACTTTATTACATATACAAGTATACTTCAAAGCTTATTAATAAAATATTTCATATACTATAAAAAGCAATCCCATGCTCATAACTGTCAATTCATTACAATACATTTCGTGTTGTTTTCCAAGACCTATTTAAATAGAACGTGTTGATGTTCAATTAGAGAGTACCCACACTTTCAGACATACTGATAACTACAGTGGGGGGCGCGGAAATGAGAAGGGGGAAAAGGATGAATACAGGAAATCAATAAATCAAATGATAGATTCACATATATAATATATTAAAATAATTTCTCTAAAAAAATAAACGATATATATTGCTGTTTTCATCAAGTACAAATAAAATTCATATTTCTTCATTAGTTTCACATAACTGATGATAGCGAATTCATATATCGACAGAATAAATGAGAGACTTACAATTAAGTTAAAACACTCTGTATATATCGATAACCTCAAATTAAGTTCTGACGATTAGGCTAGACCAGCAAACTGATAGGGTCCTAGCTCTGTAACAAATATAAAAAATACAGCAACTTATTCCTTATCCATCACAACTACTACTGATGAGTACGATAATAAAAAATATAATTTTAACAAATGCCTCGTAAATGTCATGGTGTATAGAGACAGATAGAAGTACTAGCTGATCAGATGTTGAAGATACAACCATATTTTGGCTAAAATAGCCAAAATATGTAATTTATGTAATTATCTACGATATAAGTTCTTCGTGGGATGCTAGAAATCTATTTCACAGTGCGTTGCCAACTCAGCGGAGGAGTTAGGGGTATCAAATAATGACAAGTGTAACTACAAGGTATATCCACAGTTGAGTCCTCCATGAAAACTATTAAGAGCGATATAAGTTAAAAACAGTACATTAACAAGTCTTCACATACAGTGAACATGCATTCATTTTAAACATAGGTGGGAGTTCCTTGCACTTCTCAGGATACACTTGTAGCAATGGTTGGAGTTACTTGCACTCCTAGAGATACACTAGGAGACAAGGATCGAGTTACTTTCACTCCTAGGGTTTACAATCAAAACACTGGGTGGGGTACAAGGTTGATGCATTTAGCAAAGACTCTGAAGTGCTTTCTCTTTGTACTACTGTTCATCAGAGAAACACATAACTAAAGCCTTTAATCCTTGAGCGGTGACAGTTCTAGCATCAGGTTTTTATGGAGGGTCTAGAGTATAAACACACAAGAAACACTGGAGTAATTCACAGAGAGAACATGGAGGGTAAGTCTATAGTCTATGAATATGGGGATACTTCGTCATGCTTACTACTGTAGGAGGTTTAGTGCACACTAACCTGATATCAAGTACTTAGTCTAATTCTTCCACTTGACTTGAAGTTCTCAAGGCCTTGATTCAGGGAGTCAGGAGATGTTCAGAGAAGCTGTGCAGGAGGGAACAAGAAGGAAGACGTCAAGGGAGTGGGTGCCACAGGAACCACCAGTTCGGATGGACGTTAAGGAGACTGGAGCCCTTCTTGGTTCCAGCAGGATTCTTCAGGAGAATAGGAAGGTTGAAGCTTGTTCTGCAGGGAGTGAGGCCAAGCCATGATTCGGGCTTGGACAGGGTTTATATACCCTCTCGGAAGGTCAGTGGATGTGGCTAGATCACATGTGGTAAGTAGAGCACACAGCTGTCTGGAAGGTTCTTGAATCTTGTCAAAAACGCGTGTTGGTACACTCTCTTTGAACTAATAGAATGGAGAGGTGCAACTTTTTGATAGAAACAAAATAATAGGAAACAAATATATTGTTTTCACTCGAACATGCATAATGGAAAACAACCCCTAGGCCCCAGTTACAGAGAGGGCAAGGCTCGCCATTTGCTCACCAGATTCTAGGGGAAGTTTGCAGGGAATTAATGGAAACCCACACCAAGGCTCTGGGAACAATGAAAGCAGTTCATCTATTGGTTCATGAGATTTGGGGAAAGCTTGCAAGGGTTCAAGCGTAATGGAAATTACGGGTGATGGGGCAGCATCGTTCATGAGGGTGCTGGAGGAGCATCACTCATGAGGGTGCTGGGAAAACATCGGTCATGACTCATGAGGATGCTGGGGAAACATCAGTCATGAGGGTGTTAAAGGGGACAAAAGTTATAAGGGCGCTGAGGGAAACTTTGGTCATGAGGATGCTAGTCATGAGGGTGTGGAGAGACATTGGTCCTAAGGATGATGGGGAAACATCAGTCATGATATCATAGCATGACAGAGGGTGCACTAGGGGTAAAGCAACATGGGTTTTGCATTCTAGACCACTATGTAGAGGATGCAAGAGGGTGTTGTGACAGAGAGGGAGCAGGAGTAGGGTTACAGCATATGGCAGTGTGAATATTTTACAAAATAAATGTCAATACAGGAAAAATTTAATATCTTCTGCCTTTTTCTACACATTCTGCGCCTCTGAACTTTCTTAATCTCACTTACAATAAACTGATTCTGATAACTTCTTTGCAGAAAATTGCTAACTGCTTTTCTATGTGTTTAATTTCAAAATAGATTTTCCATGTATTCCTGATGTCTGCAATCATATTACCTCTTTCATTTGAAAGAGCAAGGTTTGTGAGGAGGGTGATGGTGTGGCTATGTATTATATGGAATAAGATGTCCTCTTTGTACATTTTATGAGTATTGTAAGTCAGTTAGGAGTTGATTGACCTTATAAGGGAACAAAGCCTTTGCCTCTATGTGGTCACGGAACTCCTCCATGACTTGCAATATCAATATAATGTACATCAGGGTATTATATCTCATATTTTGCAAGACAGTCCTAGTTGTATCGACTTTGCAAAAATGAAAGACAGAGTAGGATTCATTGCCTCTTTTCATGAGCCCCACATTTACATTACACCAAGGTTAGAGTACTAATTTTAGGCAAGGGGGGATTACTAATTTAATTTGCCCTGAATTACAGGATGTTGACTGCTGGTGGACTTAGCCCTTTGGGCAAGGTTATCCTTCAACATTTTGCCTTCTTTCTCCTATTTCTTCTGACCTGTGTCTGTTGGTTTTAGTGCTCTGGGCACTTTACCACTACTAACCATTGCTAAAGTGTCTACGTTGTATTTGTGATTGTTATCCATGATTGGAATATTTGATTTACTAGTAAATCCCTAGTAAAGTGCGCCAGGTGTGTCTAGGGCCTGTAAATCAAATGCTACTAGTGGGTATGCAGCACTGATCGCGCCACCCACATGAGTAGCCCTGCATACATGTCTCAGACCTGCCACTGAAATGTCTGTGTGTGCAGTTTTAAACTGCATTTCAACCTGGCAGGTGCCCCCACTTGCCAGGCCCAACCCTTCTCTTTTATTACATGTAAGGCACCTCTGAGGTAGGTCCAAGTTATCCCAATGGGCAGGGTGCAGTGTATTTAAAAGGTAGGACATGCACTGTTGTGTTTACTTGTTCTAATAGTGAAATACTGCAAATTTTGTTTTTCAAAATTGCAAAGACTATCTCTTCAATAGGGTAACATGGCGATTGCTTTGAATTATCTTTTAAGTGTAATTTCCTATTGGGGGCAGTTAGAGATTCAAAGTTTGGGGTTTCTGAACTCACGTTTTAAATATACATCTTTTGGTGACGTTGGTTTTTAAATTGTGTGTCGGAAAATGCCACTTTTAGAAAGTGGGCATTTTCTTTCTTAACCTCTCTGTGCCTCTGTGTGCCTGTAGAATCCACATTTGGGTTAGGATGACAGTTGGGCTCTTGTGCATTCACTCTAGAGAGTCACACGAAGGGAGCTGAGGTGTGCCTTGCATAACCTGATAGGCCATCACCAGGCTGATGTGCTTTCCTGAGCCAGAGAGGTGGGAGGAGTTGTCACTGACACCTGAATAGCGCTGTGCCTGTCCCCACACAAAGCTTTCTCCACCTCTATGTAGTGTGTTTGGAGCCAGGTCAGGGAAAGGCAGGGTCTTGTGCACTACAAAGACTTTCCTTTGAAGTTTGCCTACTTTAAAGGCAGAAACTGGTATAAGCACAGGAGTTGTGACACCATAACTTCAGAACACTTCTAGACTAAGGACATTCTGCCAGGAAGAAGTGCTGAATGCATTAGGAGGAACCAACACTCTGTTGCTTTGTTGTGCTGGCATGCTGCTTGCTACTTCTGTCCTCGGAGTGAAAGGATTAGACTTTGCTTTCTGAATCCTACTTCCCATGTTCTCTGAGTGCTGGTGTGTGCTTGCCTCCTGTTAAGAAGTCTCAGGGCCATCAAAGACTTCTCCTCTCAGTGCCTGAGCTCTTCTACTGAGAGCCCTGACTTGCCCACTGGTACCAAATCCAATTCCTAGGCCCTTTAAAGTGAAACTGGTGAGAAGATCTATGCATCGATTCTGAGCTCCCGTTTTCTCAGAGCAGTACCGCTGTGCGGCTGAAAAATCAAAGCAGCCTGAGTCCTGAGGACCGTGTCACCGACGTCTGTGGCACCTGCTCTGACTCCGACGCAGCCCTGCTTTTCAGCTGAAGAATCAAATCATTTCCTTCTTCATGCCTGTAAAATCGACGCAGCGCCTGTTTCGCTGCTGCCGCATCAACACAGCGCATCTGAATTTTTGATGCATCATACTTCAACACTGTCTCTTCATCGATGTTGCACAGCAGTAAGGAACCGAGGCCGAGTGTCCAGAGATCAACGCATCCACTCCCCTTCCAGTAAGGATCTGACACAACACCTCCCCTGACAGTAAGGAACCCACGCATCACCTTCCCTGCTTAGCAGTAAGGAACTGACGCATCACCTCCCCAGGCAATAAGGAACCGATTTTAAATCATTCATATTTTTAATATCATTTTAAACTTTTATCATAAATTAAAAAGATTAGTTTATTAACTGTTTTAAAGTAAATATGTATGTATAAATGATTATGTCTTTTTTATTAAGTTTAATTGTTATAGTTTATTAAAATGTATATTACAGGGGGGCGTGGCTAGTGCCTGCAGGAGATGGCGGCGTTTCTGTGACTCTCCCGGGCAGCGGCGGTGACGGAGGGCATGGCGTGACTCCTTCTGGCAATTTGTAATGCTGGAACCGCAGGTCTAATTATCGGAAGGCATGCTGAGTCAGAATAGCCCACTACATGGAGCCTAAGAGGTCTCGAGGGTCTGTTTCCATACTTCAAGCTCTCTGTGGAACCTGGTGAGATTGCGGCCCTTTTCCGGTCCCCGCTGACGGAGCCTCGCTCCTAGCGGCATTTCGGTTTCCTCACGCTGCTGTAAACAGCTTCTCTGGCTATTTCTTCCCTTCTGTTCAAGCGCTTGACTGGCCCAATTTTATGTGGAAAACTAACTCTGCATGCGCAGCTTCTTCATTGCCATCCTACGTATTAGCTCAGCTCTGAGGTGACGCAGCTGCCATTTACTGAGTCCCGCTGACGGAGCTCGGCACCTAGCGGTAGCTCGGTGTTTTTGCTGAGGGCTGCGCGCTTGACCAGCTCTACCTAATTTCTATTGCTGCCTATTTGAGAGATGGTCCCTGCTGCCACATGTTAATTATCCTACAATGTGACTCTTCTAAATGAACGGTTGAGGCTATTCCTTTTTTCTTCGTCACAGCAGCCTGTTTCATTTCATAACACAGCTTCTGAATTTCACATGAGGAGATCGTTTACTTATGATTCATCACTTCCTATGCACTGCTTCAAGCCTCAGCTGGTTTTCTATCAACGTTCAATTTTCTGGCCACAGCCTTGATGGTTATTTATGCATTAGCCTGTGTTTAATGCTTCACCTTCATTTTTATTTCTGACTTTTTGACGCCTTTTACTTCATATCCATTCAAGTTGATGCTTGTTTTTTTTTTCTACATGCTTACTGACTTTTATTACAGCCAATTATTTGTAATGTTCCTCACAGTTTCTTTCTGCATGGTTTAACACACTGCAGTTTCTGCACAATGTTCTCATGAGTATTTGCATGCATGTTTTTCCTCGCATCCTCTTTTATTATGCAATGGTTGGCTTATGTCTTAAATGTTTGCGATTTGCCCTCTGATTACATTATGCTGTGTTTTGTAAAGTTATTACCATATGCATAGTAGGATTTTGAATTCATTCTATCTGCATAAGTGGCACTTGCATCCTCACTCTAACTTATTGTTTCATCATTGCACTCCTCGCATATTTCTGTAAGCAGGAATTCTGATATTACATTGGCTTTTCTATAGTGCTTTTTTGAACTCACTCTCTTCTTAATGGGCAGATTATCCAAGGATTTGCATAAACCCTCATCCTCTTCACGCAAATTCCTAATTCATACGAGCTCCAGATATCAGTGCCTTGCAATGGAGGATTCGTTGGAGTCATCTTCTAAACATTCATCATCATCGTCAAATCCGTCCATGTCTTCAACTGTTAAAGGCCTTATGAAAAGGTTAAACAAGCATTTGAAATGCAATCGGGCTCGGATTTATTTGAGTGTGAGCTAATGGCATTGTAAATGCCAATGTATTGTTGCTATGTGTTATGGAGTGTGTTCATGTGGTGTGTACTGCCAGTGATCTCCTTGTGAGTGTGAGAATATTGCACCGTTACTGCCTGTGATGTCCTTCTTGTGAGTGTGAGAAGCTTGCACCTCTGCTGCCTGTGGTCTCCTTGTGAGTGTAAGAAGCTTGCACTGCTGCTGCCTGTGATGTCGTTCTTGTGAGTGGGAGAAGATTGCACCTCAGCTGCCTGTGGTCTCCTTGTGAGTGTAAGAAGCTTGCACAGCTGCTGCCTGTTATGTCCTACTCACTACTCTACTCACTACTCTACTCACTACTCTGCACTCACTACTCACTACTCTGTACTCACTACTCACTACTCTACTCACTACTCACTACTCTACTCACTACTCACTACTCTGCACTCACTACTCTCTACTCACTACTCTACTCACTACTCTGCACCCACTACTCACTACTCTGCTCACTACTCACTACTCTACTCACTACTCTACTCACTACTCACTACTCTACTCACTACTCTACTCACTACTCTGCACTCACTACTCACTACTCTACTCACTACTCTACTCACTACTCTGCACTCACTACTGTACTCACTACTCACTACTCTACTCACTACTCTGCACTCACTACTCACTACTCTACTCACTACTCACTACTCTACTCACTACTCTGCACTCACTACTGTACTCACTACTCACTACTCTACTCACTACTCTGCACTCACTACTCACTACTCTACTCACTACTCACTACTCTACTCACTACTCACTACTCACTACTCTGTACTCACTACTCACTACTCTACTCACTACTCTACTCACTACTCTGCACTCACTACTCTACTCACTACTCACTACTCTACTCACTACTCACTACTCACTACTCTACTCACTACTCTACTCACTACTCTACTCACTATTCTACTCACTACTCACTACTCTACTCACTACTCACTACTCTACTCACTACTCTACTCACTACTCACTACTCTACTCACTACTCACTACTCTACTCACTACTCAGCACTCAATACTCACTACTCTACTCACTACTCTACTCACTACTCTACTCACTACTCTACTCACTACTCTGCACTCACTACTCTACTCACTACTCACTACTCTACTCACTACTCTACTCACTACTCACTACTCTACTCACTACTCACTACTCACAACTCTACTCACTACTCACTACTCTACTCACTACTCTGCACTCACTACTCACTACTCTACTCACTACTGTACTCACTACTCACTACTCTACCCACTACTCACTACTCACTACTCTACTCACTACTCTGCACTCACTACTCACTACTCTACTCACTACTCACTACTCACTACTCTACTCACTACTCACTACTCTACTCACTACTCTGCACTCACTACTCACTACTCTACTCACTACTCTGTACTCACTACTCACTACTCTACTCACTACTCTGCACTCACTACTCTACTCACTATTCACTACTCTACTCACTACTCTACTCACTACTCACTACTCTACTCACTACTCACTACTCTACTCACTACTCACTACTCTACTCACTACTCTGCACTCACTACTCACTACTCTACTCACTACTCTCTACTCACTACTCACTACTCTACTCACTACTCTGCACTCACTACTCTGCACTCACTACTCACTACTCTACTCACTACTCTACTCACTACTCACTACTCTACTCACTACTCTGCACTCACTACTGTACTCACTACTCACTACTCTGCACTCACTACTCACTACTCTACTCACTACTCTACTCACTACTCTACTCACTACTCTACTCACTACTCTACTCACTACTCTACTCACTACTCTACTCACTACTCACTACTCTGCACTCACTACTCACTACTCTACTCACTACTCTACTCACTACTCTGCACTCACTACTCTACTCACTACTCACTACTCTACTCACTACTCTACTCACTACTCTACTCACTACTCACTACTCTACTCACTACTCTACTCACTACTCTGCACCCACTGCTCACTACTCTGCTCACTACTCACTACTCTACTCACTACTCTACTCACTACTCTGCACTCACTACTCACTACTCTACTCACTACTCTACTCACTACTCTGCACTCACTACTCACTACTCTACTCACTACTCACTACTCTACTCACTACTCTGCACTCACTACTGTACTCACTACTCACTACTCTGCTCACTACTCTGTACTCACTACTCACTACTCTACTCACTACTCTGCACTCACTACTCACTACTCTCCTCACTACTCTGTACTCACTACTCACTACTCTACTCAGTACTCACTACTCTACTCACTACTCTGCACTCACTACTCTACTCACTACTCACTACTCTACTCACTACTCTACTCACTACTCTACTCACTACTCTACTCACTACTCACTACTCTACTCACTACTCACTACTCACTACTCACTACTCTACTCACTACTCTACTCACCACTCACTACTCTACTCACTACTCTACTCACTACTAACTACTCTACTCACTACTCTGCACCCACTACTCACTACTCTGCTCACTACTCACTACTCTACTCACTACTCTGCACTCACTACTCACTACTCTACTCACTACTCTACTCACTACACTGCACTCACTACTCACTACTCTACTCACTACTCACGACTCTACTCACTACTCTGCACTCACTACTGTACTCACTACTCTGCACTCACTACTCTACTCACTACTCACTACTCTACTCACTACTCTACTCACTACTCTACTCACTACTCTGCACTCACTACTCACTACTCTACTCACTACTCTACTCACTACTCTACACTCACTACTCTACTCACTACTCACTACTCTACTCAACACTCTACTCACTACTCTACTCACTACTCACTACTCTACTCACTACTCTACTCACTACTCTACTCACTACTCACTACTCTACTCACTACTCTACTCACTACTCTACTCACTACTCTGCACTCACTACTCACTACTCTACTCACTACTCACTACTCCCTACTCTACTCACTACTCTGCACTCACTACTCACTACTCTACTCACTACTCTGTACTCACTACTCACTACTCTACTCACTACTCTGCACTCACTACTCTACTCACTACTCACTACTCTACTCACTACTCACTACTCTACTCACTACTCTACTCACTACCCTACTCACTATTCACTACTCTACTGACTGCTCACTACTCTACTCACTACTCTACTGACTACTCACTACTCTACTCACTACTCTACTCACTACTCACTACTCTACTCACTACTCAGCACTCAATACTCACTACTCTACTCACTACTCTACTCACTACTCAACTCACTACTCAACTCACTACTCACTACTCAACTCACTACTCACTACTCTACTCACTACTCAACTCACTACTCAACTCACTACTCACTACTCTACTCACTACTCACTACTCTACTCACTACTCAACTCACTACTCACTACTCTACTCACTACACACTACTCTACTCACTACTCTGCACTCACTACTCTACTCACTACTCTACTCACTACTCTACTCACTACTCACTACTCTACTCACTACTTTACTCACTACTCACTACTCTACTCACTACTCTACTCACTACTCACTACTCTACTCACTACTCACTACTCTACTCACTACTCTACTCACTACTCACTACTCTACTCACTACTCACTACTCTACTCACTACTCACTACTCACTACTCTGCACTCAATACTCAATACTCTACTCACTACTCTACTCACTACTCACTACTCTACTCACTACTCACTACTCTACTCACTACTCTGCACTCACTACTCTACTCACTACTCTGCACTCACTACTCACTACTCTACTCACTACTCTACTCACTACTCTGCACTCACTACTCTACTCACTACTCTACTCACTACTCTACTCACTACTCTGCACTCAATACTCACTACTCTACTCACTACTCTGCACTCACTACTCACTACTCTACTCACTACTCACTACTCTACTCACTACTCTACTCACTACTCTACTCACTACTCTACTCACTACTCACTACTCACTACTCTACTCACTACTCTACTCACTACTCACTACTCTACTCACTACTCACTACTCTACTCACTACTCACTACTCTACTCACTACTCTACTCACTACTCTGCACTCACTACTCTCCTCACTACTCACTACTCAACTCACTACTCTACTCACTACTCTACTCACTACTCACGACTCACTACTCACTACTCTACTCACTACTCTACTCACTACTCACTACTCTACTCACTACTCACTACTCTACTCACTACTCAGCACTCAATACTCACTACTCTACTCACTACTCTACTCACTACTCTACTCACTACTCTACTCACTACTCTGCACTCACTACTCTACTCACTACTCACTACTCTACTCACTACTCTACTCACTACTCACTACTCTACTCACTACTCACTACTCACAACTCTACTCACTACTCACTACTCTACTCACTACTCTGCACTCACTACTCACTACTCTACTCACTACTGTACTCACTACTCACTACTCTACCCACTACTCACTACTCACTACTCTACTCACTACTCTGCACTCACTACTCACTACTCTACTCACTACTCACTACTCACTACTCTACTCACTACTCTGCACTCACTACTCACTACTCTACTCACTACTCTGTACTCACTACTCACTACTCTACTCACTACTCTGCACTCACTACTCTACTCACTACTCACTACTCTACTCACTACTCTACTCACTACTCACTACTCTACTCACTACTCACTACTCTACTCACTACTCACTACTCTACTCACTACTCTGCACTCACTACTCACTACTCTACTCACTACTCTCTACTCACTACTCACTACTCTACTCACTACTCTGCACTCACTACTCTGCACTCACTACTCACTACTCTACTCACTACTCTACTCACTACTCACTACTCTACTCACTACTCTGCACTCACTACTGTACTCACTACTCACTACTCTGCACTCAACACTCACTACTCTACTCACTACTCTACTCACTACTCTACTCACTACTCACTACTCTACTCACTACTCTACTCACTACTCTACTCACTACTCACTACTCTGCACTCACTACTCACTACTCTACTCACTACTCTACTCACTACTCTGCACTCACTACTCTACTCACTACTCACTACTCTACTCACTACTCTACTCACTACTCTACTCACTACTCACTACTCTACTCACTACTCTACTCACTACTCTGCACCCACTGCTCACTACTCTGCTCACTACTCACTACTCTACTCACTACTCTACTCACTACTCTGCACTCACTACTCACTACTCTACTCACTACTCTACTCACTACTCTGCACTCACTACTCACTACTCTACTCACTACTCACTACTCTACTCACTACTCTGCACTCACTACTGTACTCACTACTCACTACTCTGCTCACTACTCTGTACTCACTACTCACTACTCCACTCACTACTCTGCACTCACTACTCACTACTCTCCTCACTACTCTGTACTCACTACTCACTACTCTACTCAGTACTCACTACTCTACTCACTACTCTGCACTCACTACTCTACTCACTACTCACTACTCTACTCACTACTCTGCACTCACTACTCACTACTCTCCTCACTACTCTGTACTCACTACTCACTACTCTACTCAGTACTCACTACTCTACTCACTACTCTGCACTCACTACTCTACTCACTACTCACTACTCTACTCACTACTCTACTCACTACTCTACTCACTACTCTACTCACTACTCACTACTCTACTCACTACTCACTACTCACTACTCACTACTCTACTCACTACTCTACTCACCACTCACTACTCTACTCACTACTCTACTCACTACTAACTACTCTACTCACTACTCTGCACCCACTACTCACTACTCTGCTCACTACTCACTACTCTACTCACTACTCTGCACTCACTACTCACTACTCTACTCACTACTCTACTCACTACACTGCACTCACTACTCACTACTCTACTCACTACTCACGACTCTACTCACTACTCTGCACTCACTACTGTACTCACTACTCTGCACTCACTACTCTACTCACTACTCACTACTCTACTCACTACTCTACTCACTACTCTACTCACTACTCTGCACTCACTACTCACTACTCTACTCACTACTCTACTCACTACTCTACACTCACTACTCTACTCACTACTCACTACTCTACTCAACACTCTACTCACTACTCTACTCACTACTCACTACTCTACTCACTACTCTACTCACTACTCTACTCACTACTCACTACTCTACTCACTACTCTACTCACTACTCTGCACTCACTACTCACTACTCTACTCACTACTCACTACTCCCTACTCTACTCACTACTCTGCACTCACTACTCACTACTCTACTCACTACTCTGTACTCACTACTCACTACTCTACTCACTACTCTGCACTCACTACTCTACTCACTACTCACTACTCTACTCACTACTCACTACTCTACTCACTACTCTACTCACTACCCTACTCACTATTCACTACTCTACTGACTACTCACTACTCTACTCACTACTCTACTGACTACTCACTACTCTACTCACTACTCTACTCACTACTCACTACTCTACTCACTACTCAGCACTCAATACTCACTACTCTACTCACTACTCTACTCACTACTCAACTCACTACTCAACTCACTACTCACTACTCAACTCACTACTCACTACTCTACTCACTACTCAACTCACTACTCAACTCACTACTCACTAATCTACTCACTACTCACTACTCTACTCACTACTCAACTCACTACTCAACTCACTACTCACTACTCTACTCACTACTCACTACTCTACTCACTACTCAACTCACTACTCACTACTCTACTCACTACACACTACTCTACTCACTACTCTGCACTCACTACTCACTACTCTACTCACTACTCAGCACTCAATACTCACTACTCTACTCACTACTCTACTCACTACTCAACTCACTACTCAACTCACTACTCACTACTCAACTCACTACTCACTACTCTACTCACTACTCAACTCACTACTCAACTCACTACTCACTACTCTACTCACTACTCACTACTCTACTCACTACTCAACTCACTACTCACTACTCTACTCACTACACACTACTCTACTCACTACTCTGCACTCACTACTCTACTCACTACTCTACTCACTACTCTACTCACTACTCTACTCACTACTCACTACTCTACTCACTACTTTACTCACTACTCACTACTCTACTCACTACTCTACTCACTACTCACTACTCTACTCACTACTCACTACTCTACTCACTACTCTACTCACTACTCACTACTCTACTCACTACTCACTACTCTACTCACTACTCACTACTCACTACTCTGCACTCAATACTCAATACTCTACTCACTACTCTACTCACTACTCACTACTCTACTCACTACTCACTACTCTACTCACTACTCTGCACTCACTACTCTACTCACTACTCTGCACTCACTACTCACTACTCTACTCACTACTCTACTCACTACTCTGCACTCACTACTCTACTCACTACTCTACTCACTACTCTACTCACTACTCTGCACTCAATACTCACTACTCTACTCACTACTCTGCACTCACTACTCACTACTCTGCACTCACTACTCACTACTCTACTCACTACTCTACTCACTACTCTACTCACTACTCTACTCACTACTCACTACTCTACTCACTACTCTACTCACTACTCACTACTCTACTCACTACTCACTACTCTACTCACTACTCACTACTCTACTCACTACTCTACTCACTACTCTGCACTCACTACTCTCCTCACTACTCACTACTCAACTCACTACTCTACTCACTACTCTACTCACTACTCACGACTCACTACTCACTACTCTACTCACTACTCACTACTCTACTCACTACTCACTACTCTACTCACTACTCACTACTCTACTCACTACTCACTACTCTGCACTCAATACTCACTACTCTACTCACTACTCTACTCACTACTCACTACTCTACTCACTACTCACTACTCTACTCACTACTCTGCACTCAATACTCACTACTCTACTCACTACTCTACTCACTACTCACTACTCTGCACTCACTACTCTACTCACTACTCACTACTCTACTCACTACTCTGCACTCACTACTCTACTCACTACTCACTACTCTACTCACTACTCACTACTCTGCACTCACTACTCTACTCACTACTCTACTCACTACTCACTACTCTACTCACTACTCTACTCACTACTCACTACTCTACTCACTACTCACTACTCTACTCACTACTCACTACTCTACTCACTACTCTACTCACTACTCTGCACTCACTACTCTCCTCACTACTCACTACTCAACTCACTACTCTACTCACTACTCTACTCACTACTCACGACTCACTACTCACTACTCTACTCACTACTCACTACTCTACTCACTACTCACTACTCTACTCACTACTCACTACTCTACTCACTACTCACTACTCTGCACTCAATACTCACTACTCTACTCACTACTCTACTCACTACTCACTACTCTACTCACTACTCACTACTCTACTCACTACTCTGCACTCAATACTCACTACTCTACTCACTACTCTACTCACTACTCACTACTCTGCACTCACTACTCTACTCACTACTCACTACTCTACTCACTACTCTGCACTCACTACTCTACTCACTACTCACTACTCTACTCACTACTCACTACTCTGCACTCACTACTCACTACTCACTACTCTACTCACTACTCTGCACTCAATACTCACTACTCTACTCACTACTCTACTCACTACTCTGCACTCAATACTCACTACTCTACTCACTACTCTACTCACTACTCTACTCACTACTCTGCACTCACTACTCACTACTCTGCACTCACTACTCACTACTCTACTCACTACTCTACTCACTACTCTACTCACTATTCTACTCACTACTCACTACTCACTTCTCTACTCACTACTCTGCACTCACTACTCACTACTCTACTCACTACTATACTCACTACTCTGCACTCACTACTTTACTCACTACTCACTACTCTACTCACTACTCTGCACTCACTACTCTGCTCACTACTCACTAGTCTACTCACTACTCTGCACTCACTACTCACTACTCTACTCACTACTCTACTCACTACTCTACTCACTACTCTGCACTCACTACTCAGCACTCACTACTCTACTCACTACTCTACTCACTACTCACTACTCTACTCACTACTCACTACTCTACTCACTACTCTGCACTCACTACTCTGCACTCAATACTCAATACTCTACTCACTACTCTACTCACTACTCACTACTCTACTCACTACTCACTACTCTACTCACTACTCTGCACTCACTACTCTACTCACTACTCTGCACTCACTACTCACTACTCTACTCACTACTCTACTCACTACTCTGCACTCACTACTCTACTCACTACTCTACTCACTACTCTACTCACTACTCTGCACTCAATACTCACTACTCTACTCACTACTCTGCACTCACTACTCACTACTCTGCACTCACTACTCACTACTCTACTCACTACTCTACTCACTACTCTACTCACTACTCTACTCACTACTCACTACTCTACTCACTACTCTACTCACTACTCACTACTCTACTCACTACTCACTACTCTACTCACTACTCACTACTCTACTCACTACTCTACTCACTACTCTGCACTCACTACTCTCCTCACTACTCACTACTCAACTCACTACTCTACTCACTACTCTACTCACTACTCACGACTCACTACTCACTACTCTACTCACTACTCACTACTCTACTCACTACTCACTACTCTACTCACTACTCACTACTCTACTCACTACTCACTACTCTGCACTCAATACTCACTACTCTACTCACTACTCTACTCACTACTCACTACTCTACTCACTACTCACTACTCTACTCACTACTCTGCACTCAATACTCACTACTCTACTCACTACTCTACTCACTACTCACTACTCTGCACTCACTACTCTACTCACTACTCACTACTCTACTCACTACTCTGCACTCACTACTCTACTCACTACTCACTACTCTACTCACTACTCACTACTCTGCACTCACTACTCACTACTCACTACTCTACTCACTACTCTGCACTCAATACTCACTACTCTACTCACTACTCTACTCACTACTCTGCACTCAATACTCACTACTCTACTCACTACTCTACTCACTACTCTACTCACTACTCTGCACTCACTACTCACTACTCTGCACTCACTACTCACTACTCTACTCACTACTCTACTCACTACTCTACTCACTATTCTACTCACTACTCACTACTCACTTCTCTACTCACTACTCTGCACTCACTACTCACTACTCTACTCACTACTATACTCACTACTCTGCACTCACTACTTTACTCACTACTCACTACTCTACTCACTACTCACTACTCTACTCACTACTCACTACTCTACTCACTACTCACTACTCTGCACTCAATACTCACTACTCTACTCACTACTCTACTCACTACTCACTACTCTACTCACTACTCACTACTCTACTCACTACTCTGCACTCAATACTCACTACTCTACTCACTACTCTACTCACTACTCACTACTCTGCACTCACTACTCTACTCACTACTCACTACTCTACTCACTACTCTGCACTCACTACTCTACTCACTACTCACTACTCTACTCACTACTCACTACTCTGCACTCACTACTCACTACTCACTACTCTACTCACTACTCTGCACTCAATACTCACTACTCTACTCACTACTCTACTCACTACTCTGCACTCAATACTCACTACTCTACTCACTACTCTACTCACTACTCTACTCACTACTCTGCACTCACTACTCACTACTCTGCACTCACTACTCACTACTCTACTCACTACTCTACTCACTACTCTACTCACTATTCTACTCACTACTCACTACTCACTTCTCTACTCACTACTCTGCACTCACTACTCACTACTCTACTCACTACTATACTCACTACTCTGCACTCACTACTTTACTCACTACTCACTACTCTACTCACTACTCTGCACTCACTACTCTGCTCACTACTCACTAGTCTACTCACTACTCTGCACTCACTACTCACTACTCTACTCACTACTCTACTCACTACTCTACTCACTACTCTGCACTCACTACTCAGCACTCACTACTCTACTCACTACTCTACTCACTACTCTACTCACTATTCTACTCACTACTCACTACTCTACTCACTACTCACTACTCTACTCACTACTCTACTCACTACTCACTACTCTACTCACTACTCACTACTCTACTCACTACTCAGCACTCAATACTCACTACTCTACTCACTACTCTACTCACTACTCTACTCACTACTCTGCACTCACTACTCTACTCACTACTCACTACTCTACTCACTACTCTACTCACTACTCACTACTCTACTCACTACTCACTACTCACTACTCACTACTCTACTCACTACTCACTACTCTACTCACTACTCTGCACTCACTACTCACTACTCTACTCACTACTGTACTCACTACTCACTACTCTACCCACTACTCACTACTCACTACTCACTACTCTACACACTACTCTGCACTCACTACTCACTACTCTACTCACTACTCACTACTCACTACTCTACTCACTACTCACTACTCACTACTCACTACTCTACTCACTACTCTGCACTCACTACTCACTACTCTACTCACTACTCTGTACTCACTACTCACTACTCGACTCACTACTCTGCACTCACTACTCTACTCACTACTCTACTCACTACTCACTACTCTACTCACTACTCACTACTCTACTCACTACTCACTACTCTACTCACTACTCTGCACTCACTACTCACTACTCTACTCACTACTCTCTACTCACTACTCACTACTCTACTCACTACTCTGCACTCACTACTCTGCACTCACTACTCACTACTCTACTCACTACTCTACTCACTACTCACTACTCTACTCACTACTCTGCACTCACTACTGTACTCACTACTCACTACTCTGCACTCACTACTCACTACTCTACTCACTACTCTACTCACTACTCTACTCACTACTCTACTCAGTACTCACTACTCTACTCACTACTCTTCTCACTACTCTACTCACTACTCACTATTCTGCACTCACTACTCACTACTCTACTCACTACTCTACTCACTACTCTGCACTCACTACTCTACTCACTACTCACTACTCTACTCACTACTCTACTCACTACTCTACTCACTACTCACTACTCTACTCACTACTCTACTCACTACTCTGCACCCACTGCTCACTACTCTGCTCACTACTCACTACTCTACTCACTACTCTACTCACTACTCTGCACTCACTACTCACTACTCTACTCACTACTCTACTCACTACTCTGCACTCACTACTCACTACTCTACTCACTACTCACTACTCTACTCACTACTTCACTCACTACTCACTACTCTACTCACTACTCTACTCACTACTCACTACTCTACTCACTACTCACTACTCTACTCACTACTCTACTCACTACTCACTACTCTACTCACTACTCACTACTCTACTCACTACTCACTACTCACTACTCTGCACTCAATACTCAATACTCTACTCACTACTCTACTCACTACTCACTACTCTACTCACTACTCACTACTCTACTCACTACTCTGCACTCACTACTCTACTCACTACTCTGCACTCACTACTCACTACTCTACTCACTACTCTGCACTCACTACTCTACTCACTACTCTACTCACTACTCTACTCACTACTCTGCACTCAATACTCACTACTCTACTCACTACTCTGCACTCACTACTCACTACTCTGCACTCACTACTCACTACTCTACTCACTACTCTACTCACTACTCTACTCACTACTCTACTCACTACTCACTACTCACTACTCTACTCACTACTCTACTCACTACTCACTACTCTACTCACTACTCACTACTCTACTCACTACTCACTACTCTACTCACTACTCTACTCACTACTCTGCACTCACTACTCTCCTCACTACTCACTACTCAACTCACTACTCTACTCACTACTCTACTCACTACTCACGACTCACTACTCACTACTCTACTCACTACTCACTACTCTACTCACTACTCACTACTCTACTCACTACTCACTACTCTACTCACTACTCACTACTCTACTCACTACTCACTACTCTGCACTCAATACTCACTACTCTACTCACTACTCACTACTCTACTCACTACTCTGCACTCACTACTCTACTCACTACTCACTACTCAACTCACTACTCACTACTCTACTCACTACTCTGCACTCAATACTCACTACTCTACTCACTACTCTACTCACTACTCACTACTCTGCACTCACTACTCTAATCACTACTCACTACTCTGCACTCACTACTCTACTCACTACTCACTACTCTACTCACTACTCACTACTCTGCACTCACTACTCACTACTCACTACTCTACTCACTACTCTGCACTCAATACTCACTACTCTACTCACTACTCTACTCACTACTCTGCACTCAATACTCACTACTCTACTCACTACTCTACTCACTACTCTACTCACTACTCTGCACTCACTACTCACTACTCTGCACTCACTACTCACTACTCTACTCACTACTCTACTCACTACTCTACTCACTATTCTACTCACTACTCACTACTCACTTCTCTACTCACTACTCTGCACTCACTACTCACTACTCTACTCACTACTATACTCACTACTCTGCACTCACTACTTTACTCACTACTCACTACTCTACTCACTACTCTGCACTCACTACTCTGCTCACTACTCACTACTCTACTCACTACTCTGCACTCACTACTCACTACTCTACTCACTACTCTACTCACTACTCTACTCACTACTCTACTCACTACTCTGCACTCACTACTCAGCACTCACTACTCTACTCACTACTCTACTCACTACTCTACTCACTATTCTACTCACTACTCACTACTCTACTCACTACTCACTACTCTACTCACTACTCTACTCACTACTCTACTCACTACTCACTACTCTACTCACTACTCACTACTCTACTCACTACTCAGCACTCAATACTCACTACTCTACTCACTACTCTACTCACTACTCTACTCACTACTCTACTCACTACTCTGCACTCACTACTCTACTCACTACTCACTACTCTACTCACTACTCACTACTCTACTCACTACTCTGCACTCACTACTCACTACTCTACTCACTACTCTCTACTCACTACTCACTACTCTACTCACTACTCTGCACTCACTACTCTGCACTCACTACTCACTACTCTACTCACTACTCTACTCACTACTCACTACTCTACTCACTACTCAGCACTCAATACTCACTACTCTACTCACTACTCTACTCACTACTCTACTCACTACTCTACTCACTACTCTGCACTCACTACTCTACTCACTACTCACTACTCTACTCACTACTCACTACTCTACTCACTACTCTGCACTCACTACTCACTACTCTACTCACTACTCTCTACTCACTACTCACTACTCTACTCACTACTCTGCACTCACTACTCTGCACTCACTACTCACTACTCTACTCACTACTCTACTCACTACTCACTACTCTACTCACTACTCTGCACTCACTACTGTACTCACTACTCACTACTCTGCACTCACTACTCACTACTCTACTCACTACTCTACTCACTACTCTACTCACTACTCTACTCAGTACTCACTACTCTACTCACTACTCTTCTCACTACTCTACTCACTACTCACTACTCTGCACTCACTACTCACTACTCTACTCACTACTCTACTCACTACTCTGCACTCACTACTCTACTCACTACTCACTACTCTACTCACTACTCTACTCACTACTCTACTCACTACTCACTACTCTACTCACTACTCTACTCACTACTCTGCACCCACTGCTCACTACTCTGCTCACTACTCACTACTCTACTCACTACTCTACTCACTACTCTGCACTCACTACTCACTACTCTACTCACTACTCTACTCACTACTCTGCACTCACTACTCACTACTCTACTCACTACTCACTACTCTACTCACTACTCTGCACTCACTACTGTACTCACTACTCACTACTCTACTCACTACTCTGTACTCACTACTCACTACTCACTACTCTACTCACTACTCTGCACTCACTACTCACTACTCACTACTCTACTCACTACTCTGTACTCACTACTCACTACTCTACTCACTACTCACTACTCTACTCACTACTCTGCACTCACTACTCTACTCACTACCCACTATTCTACTCACTACTCTACTCACTACTCTACTCACTACTCTACTCACTACTCTACTCACTACTCACTACTCTACTCACTACTCACTACTCAGTACTCTACTCACTACTCTACTCACCACTCACTACTCTACTCACTACTCTACTCACTACTAACTACTCTACTCACTACTCTGCACCCACTACTCACTACTCTGCTCACTACTCACTACTCACTACTCTACTCACTACTCTGCACTCACTACTCACTACTCTACTCACTACTCTGTACTCACTACTCGACTCACTACTCTGCACTCACTACTCTACTCACTACTCACTACTCTACTCACTACTCTACTCACTACTCACTACTCTACTCACTACTCACTACTCTACTCACTACTCACTACTCTACTCACTACTCTGCACTCACTACTCACTACTCTACTCACTACTCTCTACTCACTACTCACTACTCTACTCACTACTCTGCACTCACTACTCTGCACTCACTACTCACTACTCTACTCACTACTCTACTCACTACTCACTACTCTACTCACTACTCTGCACTCACTACTGTACTCACTACTCACTACTCTGCACTCACTACTCACTACTCTACTCACTACTCTACTCACTACTCTACTCAGTACTCACTACTCTACTCACTACTCTTCTCACTACTCTACTCACTACTCACTACTCTGCACTCACTACTCACTACTCTACTCACTACTCTACTCACTACTCTGCACTCACTACTCTACTCACTACTCACTACTCTACTCACTACTCTACTCACTACTCTACTCACTACTCACTACTCTACTCACTACTCTACTCACTACTCTGCACCCACTGCTCACTACTCTGCTCACTACTCACTACTCTACTCACTACTCTACTCACTACTCTGCACTCACTACTCACTACTCTACTCACTACTCTACTCACTACTCTGCACTCACTACTCACTACTCTACTCACTACTCACTACTCTACTCACTACTCTGCACTCACTACTGTACTCACTACTCACTACTCTACTCACTACTCTGTACTCACTACTCACTACTCACTACTCTACTCACTACTCTGCACTCACTACTCACTACTCACTACTCTACTCACTACTCTGTACTCACTACTCACTACTCTACTCACTACTCACTACTCTACTCACTACTCTACTCACTACCCACTATTCTACTCACTACTCTACTCACTACTCTACTCACTACTCTACTCACTACTCTACTCACTACTCACTACTCTACTCACTACTCACTACTCACTACTCTACTCACTACTCTACTCACCACTCACTACTCTACTCACTACTCTGCACCCACTACTCACTACTCTGCTCACTACTCACTACTCTACTCACTACTCTGCACTCACTACTCACTACTCTACTCACTACTCTACTCACTACTCACTACTCTACTCACTACTCTGCACTCACTACTCTGCACTCACTACTCACTACTCTACTCACTACTCTACTCACTACTCACTACTCTACTCACTACTCTGCACTCACTACTGTACTCACTACTCACTACTCTGCACTCACTACTCACTACTCTACTCACTACTCTACTCACTACTCTACTCAGTACTCACTACTCTACTCACTACTCTTCTCACTACTCTACTCACTACTCACTACTCTGCACTCACTACTCACTACTCTACTCACTACTCTACTCACTACTCTGCACTCACTACTCTACTCACTACTCACTACTCTACTCACTACTCTACTCACTACTCTACTCACTACTCACTACTCTACTCACTACTCTACTCACTACTCTGCACCCACTGCTCACTACTCTGCTCACTACTCACTACTCTACTCACTACTCTACTCACTACTCTGCACTCACTACTCACTACTCTACTCACTACTCTACTCACTACTCTGCACTCACTACTCACTACTCTACTCACTACTCACTACTCTACTCACTACTCTGCACTCACTACTGTACTCACTACTCACTACTCTACTCACTACTCTGTACTCACTACTCACTACTCACTACTCTACTCACTACTCTGCACTCACTACTCACTACTCACTACTCTACTCACTACTCTGTACTCACTACTCACTACTCTACTCACTACTCACTACTCTACTCACTACTCTACTCACTACCCACTATTCTACTCACTACTCTACTCACTACTCTACTCACTACTCTACTCACTACTCTACTCACTACTCACTACTCTACTCACTACTCACTACTCACTACTCTACTCACTACTCTACTCACCACTCACTACTCTACTCACTACTCTGCACCCACTACTCACTACTCTGCTCACTACTCACTACTCTACTCACTACTCTGCACTCACTACTCACTACTCTACTCACTACTCTACTCACTGCTCTGCACTCACTACTCACTACTCTACTCACTACTCACTACTCTACTCACTACTCTACTCACTACTCACTACTCTACTCACTACTCAGCACTCAATACTCACTACTCTACTCACTACTCTACTCACTACTCTACTCACTACTCTACTCAGTACTCACTACTCTACTCACTACTCTTCTCACTACTCTACTCACTACTCACTATTCTGCACTCACTACTCACTACTCTACTCACTACTCTACTCACTACTCTGCACTCACTACTCTACTCACTACTCACTACTCTACTCACTACTCTACTCACTACTCTACTCACTACTCACTACTCTACTCACTACTCTACTCACTACTCTGCACCCACTGCTCACTACTCTGCTCACTACTCACTACTCTACTCACTACTCTACTCACTACTCTGCACTCACTACTCACTACTCTACTCACTACTCTACTCACTACTCTGCACTCACTACTCACTACTCTACTCACTACTCACTACTCTACTCACTACTTCACTCACTACTCACTACTCTACTCACTACTCTACTCACTACTCACTACTCTACTCACTACTCACTACTCTACTCACTACTCTACTCACTACTCACTACTCTACTCACTACTCACTACTCTACTCACTACTCACTACTCACTACTCTGCACTCAATACTCAATACTCTACTCACTACTCTACTCACTACTCACTACTCTACTCACTACTCACTACTCTACTCACTACTCTGCACTCACTACTCTACTCACTACTCTGCACTCACTACTCACTACTCTACTCACTACTCTACTCACTACTCTGCACTCACTACTCTACTCACTACTCTACTCACTACTCTACTCACTACTCTGCACTCAATACTCACTACTCTACTCACTACTCTGCACTCACTACTCACTACTCTGCACTCACTACTCACTACTCTACTCACTACTCTACTCACTACTCTACTCACTACTCTACTCACTACTCACTACTCACTACTCTACTCACTACTCTACTCACTACTCACTACTCTACTCACTACTCACTACTCTACTCACTACTCACTACTCTACTCACTACTCTACTCACTACTCTGCACTCACTACTCTCCTCACTACTCACTACTCAACTCACTACTCTACTCACTACTCTACTCACTACTCACGACTCACTACTCACTACTCTACTCACTACTCACTACTCTACTCACTACTCACTACTCTACTCACTACTCACTACTCTACTCACTACTCACTACTCTACTCACTACTCACTACTCTGCACTCAATACTCACTACTCTACTCACTACTCACTACTCTACTCACTACTCTGCACTCACTACTCTACTCACTACTCACTACTCAACTCACTACTCACTACTCTACTCACTACTCTGCACTCAATACTCACTACTCTACTCACTACTCTACTCACTACTCACTACTCTGCACTCACTACTCTAATCACTACTCACTACTCTGCACTCACTACTCTACTCACTACTCACTACTCTACTCACTACTCACTACTCTGCACTCACTACTCACTACTCACTACTCTACTCACTACTCTGCACTCAATACTCACTACTCTACTCACTACTCTACTCACTACTCTGCACTCAATACTCACTACTCTACTCACTACTCTACTCACTACTCTACTCACTACTCTGCACTCACTACTCACTACTCTGCACTCACTACTCACTACTCTACTCACTACTCTACTCACTACTCTACTCACTATTCTACTCACTACTCACTACTCACTTCTCTACTCACTACTCTGCACTCACTACTCACTACTCTACTCACTACTATACTCACTACTCTGCACTCACTACTTTACTCACTACTCACTACTCTACTCACTACTCTGCACTCACTACTCTGCTCACTACTCACTACTCTACTCACTACTCTGCACTCACTACTCACTACTCTACTCACTACTCTACTCACTACTCTACTCACTACTCTACTCACTACTCTGCACTCACTACTCAGCACTCACTACTCTACTCACTACTCTACTCACTACTCTACTCACTATTCTACTCACTACTCACTACTCTACTCACTACTCACTACTCTACTCACTACTCTACTCACTACTCACTACTCTACTCACTACTCACTACTCTACTCACTACTCAGCACTCAATACTCACTACTCTACTCACTACTCTACTCACTACTCTACTCACTACTCTACTCACTACTCTGCACTCACTACTCTACTCACTACTCACTACTCTACTCACTACTCTACTCACTACTCACTACTCTACTCACTACTCACTACTCACTACTCTACTCACTACTCACTACTCTACTCACTACTCTGCACTCACTACTCACTACTCTACTCACTACTGTACTCACTACTCACTACTCTACCCACTACTCACTACTCACTACTCACTACTCTACTCACTACTCTGCACTCACTACTCACTACTCTACTCACTACTCACTACTCACTACTCTACTCACTACTCACTACTCACTACTCTACTCACTACTCTGCACTCACTACTCACTACTCTACTCACTACTCTGTACTCACTACTCGACTCACTACTCTGCACTCACTACTCTACTCACTACTCACTACTCTACTCACTACTCTACTCACTACTCACTACTCTACTCACTACTCACTACTCTACTCACTACTCACTACTCTACTCACTACTCTGCACTCACTACTCACTACTCTACTCACTACTCTCTACTCACTACTCACTACTCTACTCACTACTCTGCACTCACTACTCTGCACTCACTACTCACTACTCTACTCACTACTCTACTCACTACTCACTACTCTACTCACTACTCTGCACTCACTACTGTACTCACTACTCACTACTCTGCACTCACTACTCACTACTCTACTCACTACTCTACTCACTACTCTACTCAGTACTCACTACTCTACTCACTACTCTTCTCACTACTCTACTCACTACTCACTACTCTGCACTCACTACTCACTACTCTACTCACTACTCTACTCACTACTCTGCACTCACTACTCTACTCACTACTCACTACTCTACTCACTACTCTACTCACTACTCTACTCACTACTCACTACTCTACTCACTACTCTACTCACTACTCTGCACCCACTGCTCACTACTCTGCTCACTACTCACTACTCTACTCACTACTCTACTCACTACTCTGCACTCACTACTCACTACTCACTACTCTACTCACTACTCTGCACTCACTACTCACTACTCACTACTCTACTCACTACTCTGTACTCACTACTCACTACTCTACTCACTACTCACTACTCTACTCACTACTCTGCACTCACTACTCTACTCACTACCCACTATTCTACTCACTACTCTACTCACTACTCTACTCACTACTCACTACTCTACTCACTACTCACTACTCACTACTCTACTCACTACTCTACTCACCACTCACTACTCTACTCACTACTCTACTCACTACTAACTACTCTACTCACTACTCTGCACCCACTACTCACTACTCTGCTCACTACTCACTACTCTACTCACTACTCTGCACTCACTACTCACTACTCTACTCACTACTCTACTCACTACTCTACTCACTGCTCTGCACTCACTACTCACTACTCTACTCACTACTCACTACTCTACTCACTACTCTACTCACTACTCACTACTCACTACTCTACTCACTACTCAGCACTCAATACTCACTACTCTACTCACTACTCTCGTCACTACTCAACTCACTACTCAACTCACTACTCACTACTCTACTCACTACTCACTACTCTACTCACTACTCAACTCACTACTCAACTCACTACTCACTACTTTACTCACTACTCACTACTCTACTCACTACTCAACTCACTACTCTACACTCACTACTCTACTCACTACTCACTACTCTACTCAACACTCTACTCACTACTCACTACTCTACTCACTACTCTACTCACTACTCACTACTCTACTCACTACTCTACTCACTACTCTGCACTCACTACTCACTACTCTACTCACTACTCACTACTCACTACTCTACTCACTACTCTACTCACTACTCTACTCACTACTCTGCACTCACTAATCACTACTCTACTCACTACTCTACTCACTACTCTACACTCACTACTCTACTCACTACTCACTACTCTACTCAACACTCTACTCACTACTCACTACTCTACTCACTACTCTACTCACTACTCACTACTCTACTCACTACTCTACTCACTACTCTGCACTCACTACTCACTACTCTACTCACTACTCACTACTCTACTCACTACTCTGCACTCACTACTCACTACTCTACTCACTACTCTGTACTCACTACTCACTACTTTACTCACTACTCTGCACTCACTACTCTACTCACTACTCACTACTCTACTCACTACTCACTACTCTACTCACTACTCTACTCACTACCCTACTCACTATTCACTACTCTACTGACTACTCACTACTCTACTCACTACTCTACTCACTACTCACTACTCTACTCACTACTCTACTCACTACTCACTACTCTACTCACTACTCAGCACTCAATACTCATTACTCTACTCACTACTCAACTCACTACTCAACTCACTACTCACTACTCTACTCACTACTCACTACTCTACTCACTACTCAACTCACTACTCAACTCACTACTCACTACTCTACTCACTACTCACTACTCTACTCACTACTCTACTCACTACTCAACTCACTACTCACTACTCTACTCACTACACACTACTCTACTCACTACTCTGCACTCACTACTCTACTCACTACTCACTACTCTACTCACTACTCTACTCACTACTCTACTCACTACTCACTACTCTACTCACTACTCTACTCACTACTCACTACTCTACTCACTACTCACTACTCTACTCACTACTCTACTCACTACTCACTACTCTACTCACTAATCACTACTCTACTCACTACTCACTACTCACTACTCTGCACTCAATACTCAATACTCTACTCACTACTCTACTCACTACTCACTACTCTACTCACTACTCACTACTCTACTCACTACTCTGCACTCACTACTCTACTCACTACTCACTACTCTGCACTCACTACTCACTACTCTACTCACTACTCTACTCACTACTCTACTCACTACTCTGCACTCACTACTCTACTCACTACTCTACTCACTACTCTACTCACTACTCTGCACTCACTACTCACTACTCTACTCACTACTCTACTCACTACTCTACTCACTACTCTACTCACTACTCACTACTCACTACTCTACTCACTACTCTACTCACTACTCACTACTCTACTCACTACTCACTACTCTACTCACTACTCACTACTCTACTCACTACTCTACTCACTACTCTGCACTCACTACTCTACTCACTACTCAACTCACTACTCTACTCACTACTCTACTCACTACTCACGACTCACGACTCACGACTCACTACTCTACTCACTACTCACTACTCTACTCACTACTCACTACTCTACTCACTACTCACTACTCTACTCACTACTCACTACTCACTACTCTGCACTCAATACTCACTACTCTACTCACTACTCTACTCACTACTCACTACTCTACTCACTACTCACTACTCTACTCACTACTCTGCACTCACTACTCTACTCACTACTCACTACTCAACTCACTACTCACTACTCTACTCACTACTCTGCACTCAATACTCACTACTCTACTCACTACTCTACTCACTACTCACTACTCTGCACTCACTACTCTACTCACTACTCACTACTCTACTCACTACTCTGCACTCACTACTCTACTCACTACTCACTACTCTACTCACTACTCACTACTCTGCACTCACTACTCACTACTCATTACTCTACTCACTACTTTGCACTCAATACTCACTACTCTACTCACTACTCTACTCACTACTCTGCACTCAATACTCACTACTCTACTCACTACTCTACTCACTACTCTACTCACTACTCTACTCACTACTCTGCACTCACTACTGTACTCACTACTCACTACTCTGCACTCACTACTCACTACTCTACTCACTACTCTACTCACTACTCTACTCAGTACTCACTACTCTACTCACTACTCTTCTCACTACTCTACTCACTACTCACTACTCTGCACTCACTACTCACTACTCTACTCACTACTCTACTCACTACTCTGCACTCACTACTCTACTCACTACTCACTACTCTACTCACTACTCTACTCACTACTCTACTCACTACTCACTACTCTACTCACTACTCTACTCACTACTCTGCACCCACTGCTCACTACTCTGCTCACTACTCACTACTCTACTCACTACTCTACTCACTACTCTGCACTCACTACTCACTACTCACTACTCTACTCACTACTCTGCACTCACTACTCACTACTCACTACTCTACTCACTACTCTGTACTCACTACTCACTACTCTACTCACTACTCACTACTCTACTCACTACTCTGCACTCACTACTCTACTCACTACCCACTATTCTACTCACTACTCTACTCACTACTCTACTCACTACTCTACTCACTACTCTACTCACTACTCACTACTCTACTCACTACTCACTACTCACTACTCTACTCACTACTCTACTCACCACTCACTACTCTACTCACTACTCTACTCACTACTAACTACTCTACTCACTACTCTGCACCCACTACTCACTACTCTGCTCACTACTCACTACTCTACTCACTACTCTGCACTCACTACTCACTACTCTACTCACTACTCTACTCACTACTCTACTCACTGCTCTGCACTCACTACTCACTACTCTACTCACTACTCACTACTCTACTCACTACTCTACTCACTACTCACTACTCTACTCACTACTCAGCACTCAATACTCACTACTCTACTCACTACTCTCGTCACTACTCAACTCACTACTCAACTCACTACTCACTACTCTACTCACTACTCACTACTCTACTCACTACTCAACTCACTACTCAACTCACTACTCACTACTTTACTCACTACTCACTACTCTACTCACTACTCAACTCACTACTCTACACTCACTACTCTACTCACTACTCACTACTCTACTCAACACTCTACTCACTACTCACTACTCTACTCACTACTCTACTCACTACTCACTACTCTACTCACTACTCTACTCACTACTCTGCACTCACTACTCACTACTCTACTCACTACTCACTACTCACTACTCTACTCACTACTCTACTCACTACTCTACTCACTACTCTGCACTCACTACTCACTACTCTACTCACCACTCTACTCACTACTCTACACTCACTACTCTACTCACTACTCACTACTCTACTCAACACTCTACTCACTACTCACTACTCTACTCACTACTCTACTCACTACTCACTACTCTACTCACTACTCTACTCACTACTCTGCACTCACTACTCACTACTCTACTCACTACTCACTACTCTACTCACTACTCTGCACTCACTACTCACTACTCTACTCACTACTCTGTACTCACTACTCACTACTTTACTCACTACTCTGCACTCACTACTCTACTCACTACTCACTACTCTACTCACTACTCACTACTCTACTCACTACTCTACTCACTACCCTACTCACTATTCACTACTCTACTGACTACTCACTACTCTACTCACTACTCTACTCACTACTCACTACTCTACTCACTACTCAGCACTCAATACTCACTACTCTACTCACTACTCAACTCACTACTCAACTCACTACTCACTACTCTACTCACTACTCACTACTCTACTCACTACTCAACTCACTACTCAACTCACTACTCACTACTCTACTCACTACTCACTACTCTACTCACTACTCACTACTCTGCACTCACTACTCACTACTCATTACTCTACTCACTACTTTGCACTCAATACTCACTACTCTACTCACTACTCTACTCACTACTCTGCACTCAATACTCACTACTCTACTCACTACTCTACTCACTACTCTACTCACTACTCTACTCACTACTCTGCACTCACTACTGTACTCACTACTCACTACTCTGCACTCACTACTCACTACTCTACTCACTACTCTACTCACTACTCTACTCAGTACTCACTACTCTACTCACTACTCTTCTCACTACTCTACTCACTACTCACTACTCTGCACTCACTACTCACTACTCTACTCACTACTCTACTCACTACTCTGCACTCACTACTCTACTCACTACTCACTACTCTACTCACTACTCTACTCACTACTCTACTCACTACTCACTACTCTACTCACTACTCTACTCACTACTCTGCACCCACTGCTCACTACTCTGCTCACTACTCACTACTCTACTCACTACTCTACTCACTACTCTGCACTCACTACTCACTACTCACTACTCTACTCACTACTCTGCACTCACTACTCACTACTCACTACTCTACTCACTACTCTGTACTCACTACTCACTACTCTACTCACTACTCACTACTCTACTCACTACTCTGCACTCACTACTCTACTCACTACCCACTATTCTACTCACTACTCTACTCACTACTCTACTCACTACTCTACTCACTACTCTACTCACTACTCACTACTCTACTCACTACTCACTACTCACTACTCTACTCACTACTCTACTCACCACTCACTACTCTACTCACTACTCTACTCACTACTAACTACTCTACTCACTACTCTGCACCCACTACTCACTACTCTGCTCACTACTCACTACTCTACTCACTACTCTGCACTCACTACTCACTACTCTACTCACTACTCTACTCACTACTCTACTCACTGCTCTGCACTCACTACTCACTACTCTACTCACTACTCACTACTCTACTCACTACTCTACTCACTACTCACTACTCTACTCACTACTCAGCACTCAATACTCACTACTCTACTCACTACTCTCGTCACTACTCAACTCACTACTCAACTCACTACTCACTACTCTACTCACTACTCACTACTCTACTCACTACTCAACTCACTACTCAACTCACTACTCACTACTTTACTCACTACTCACTACTCTACTCACTACTCAACTCACTACTCTACACTCACTACTCTACTCACTACTCACTACTCTACTCAACACTCTACTCACTACTCACTACTCTACTCACTACTCTACTCACTACTCACTACTCTACTCACTACTCTACTCACTACTCTGCACTCACTACTCACTACTCTACTCACTACTCACTACTCACTACTCTACTCACTACTCTACTCACTACTCTACTCACTACTCTGCACTCACTACTCACTACTCTACTCACCACTCTACTCACTACTCTACACTCACTACTCTACTCACTACTCACTACTCTACTCAACACTCTACTCACTACTCACTACTCTACTCACTACTCTACTCACTACTCACTACTCTACTCACTACTCTACTCACTACTCTGCACTCACTACTCACTACTCTACTCACTACTCACTACTCTACTCACTACTCTGCACTCACTACTCACTACTCTACTCACTACTCTGTACTCACTACTCACTACTTTACTCACTACTCTGCACTCACTACTCTACTCACTACTCACTACTCTACTCACTACTCACTACTCTACTCACTACTCTACTCACTACCCTACTCACTATTCACTACTCTACTGACTACTCACTACTCTACTCACTACTCTACTCACTACTCACTACTCTACTCACTACTCAGCACTCAATACTCACTACTCTACTCACTACTCAACTCACTACTCAACTCACTACTCACTACTCTACTCACTACTCACTACTCTACTCACTACTCAACTCACTACTCAACTCACTACTCACTACTCTACTCACTACTCACTACTCTACTCACTACTCTACTCACTACTCAACTCACTACTCACTACTCTACTCACTACTCTACTCACTACTCACTACTCTACTCACTACTCTACTCACTACTCTGCACCCACTGCTCACTACTCTGCTCACTACTCACTACTCTACTCACTACTCTACTCACTACTCTGCACTCACTACTCACTACTCACTACTCTACTCACTACTCTGCACTCACTACTCACTACTCACTACTCTACTCACTACTCTGTACTCACTACTCACTACTCTACTCACTACTCACTACTCTACTCACTACTCTGCACTCACTACTCTACTCACTACCCACTATTCTACTCACTACTCTACTCACTACTCTACTCACTACTCTACTCACTACTCTACTCACTACTCACTACTCTACTCACTACTCACTACTCACTACTCTACTCACTACTCTACTCACCACTCACTACTCTACTCACTACTCTACTCACTACTAACTACTCTACTCACTACTCTGCACCCACTACTCACTACTCTGCTCACTACTCACTACTCTACTCACTACTCTGCACTCACTACTCACTACTCTACTCACTACTCTACTCACTACTCTACTCACTGCTCTGCACTCACTACTCACTACTCTACTCACTACTCACTACTCTACTCACTACTCTACTCACTACTCACTACTCTACTCACTACTCAGCACTCAATACTCACTACTCTACTCACTACTCTCGTCACTACTCAACTCACTACTCAACTCACTACTCACTACTCTACTCACTACTCACTACTCTACTCACTACTCAACTCACTACTCAACTCACTACTCACTACTTTACTCACTACTCACTACTCTACTCACTACTCAACTCACTACTCTACACTCACTACTCTACTCACTACTCACTACTCTACTCAACACTCTACTCACTACTCACTACTCTACTCACTACTCTACTCACTACTCACTACTCTACTCACTACTCTACTCACTACTCTGCACTCACTACTCACTACTCTACTCACTACTCACTACTCACTACTCTACTCACTACTCTACTCACTACTCTACTCACTACTCTGCACTCACTACTCACTACTCTACTCACCACTCTACTCACTACTCTACACTCACTACTCTACTCACTACTCACTACTCTACTCAACACTCTACTCACTACTCACTACTCTACTCACTACTCTACTCACTACTCACTACTCTACTCACTACTCTACTCACTACTCTGCACTCACTACTCACTACTCTACTCACTACTCACTACTCTACTCACTACTCTGCACTCACTACTCACTACTCTACTCACTACTCTGTACTCACTACTCACTACTTTACTCACTACTCTGCACTCACTACTCTACTCACTACTCACTACTCTACTCACTACTCACTACTCTACTCACTACTCTACTCACTACCCTACTCACTATTCACTACTCTACTGACTACTCACTACTCTACTCACTACTCTACTCACTACTCACTACTCTACTCACTACTCTACTCACTACTCACTACTCTACTCACTACTCAGCACTCAATACTCACTACTCTACTCACTACTCAACTCACTACTCAACTCACTACTCACTACTCTACTCACTACTCACTACTCTACTCACTACTCAACTCACTACTCAACTCACTACTCACTACTCTACTCACTACTCACTACTCTACTCACTACTCTACTCACTACTCAACTCACTACTCACTACTCTACTCACTACACACTACTCTACTCACTACTCTGCACTCACTACTCTACTCACTACTCACTACTCTACTCACTACTCTACTCACTACTCTACTCACTACTCACTACTCTACTCACTACTCTACTCACTACTCACTACTCTACTCACTACTCACTACTCTACTCACTACTCTACTCACTACTCACTACTCTACTCACTAATCACTACTCTACTCACTACTCACTACTCACTACTCTGCACTCAATACTCAATACTCTACTCACTACTCTACTCACTACTCACTACTCTACTCACTACTCACTACTCTACTCACTACTCTGCACTCACTACTCTACTCACTACTCACTACTCTGCACTCACTACTCACTACTCTACTCACTACTCTACTCACTACTCTACTCACTACTCTGCACTCACTACTCTACTCACTACTCTACTCACTACTCTACTCACTACTCTGCACTCAATACTCACTACTCTACTCACTACTCTGCACTCACTACTCACTACTCTGCACTCACTACTCACTACTCTACTCACTACTCTACTCACTACTCTACTCACTACTCTACTCACTACTCACTACTCACTACTCTACTCACTACTCTACTCACTACTCACTACTCTACTCACTACTCACTACTCTACTCACTACTCACTACTCTACTCACTACTCTACTCACTACTCTGCACTCACTACTCTACTCACTACTCAACTCACTACTCTACTCACTACTCTACTCACTACTCACGACTCACGACTCACGACTCACTACTCTACTCACTACTCACTACTCTACTCACTACTCACCACTCTACTCACTACTCACTACTCTACTCACTACTCACTACTCACTACTCTGCACTCAATACTCACTACTCTACTCACTACTCTACTCACTACTCACTACTCTACTCACTACTCACTACTCTACTCACTACTCTGCACTCACTACTCTACTCACTACTCACTACTCAACTCACTACTCACTACTCTACTCACTACTCTGCACTCAATACTCACTACTCTACTCACTACTCTACTCACTACTCACTACTCTGCACTCACTACTCTACTCACTACTCACTACTCTACTCACTACTCTGCACTCACTACTCTACTCACTACTCACTACTCTACTCACTACTCACTACTCTGCACTCACTACTCACTACTCATTACTCTACTCACTACTCTGCACTCAATACTCACTACTCTACTCACTACTCTACTCACTACTCTACTCACTACTCTGCACTCACTACTCACTACTCTGCACTCACTACTCACTACTCTACTCACTACTCTACTCACTACTCTACTCACTATTCTACTCACCACTCACTACTCACTTCTCTACTCACTACTCTGCACTCACTACTCACTACTCTACTCACTACTCACTACTATACTCACTACTCTGCACTCACTACTTTACTCACTACTCACTACTCTACTCACTACTCTGCACTCACTACTCTGCTCACTACTCACTACTCTACTCACTACTCTGCACTCACTACTCACTACTCTACTCACTACTCTACTCACTACTCTACTCACTACTCTACTCACTACTCTACTCACTACTCTGCACTCACTACTCAGCACTCACTACTCTACTCACTACTCTGCACTCACTACTCACTACTCTACTCACTACTCTACTCACTACTCACTACTCTACTCACTACTCTGCACTCACTACTCACTACTCTACTCACTACTCTACTCACTACTCTACTCACTACTCTACTCACTACTCACTACTCTACTCACTACTCTGCACTCACTACTCTACTCACTACTCTACTCACTACTCTACTCACTACTCTACTCACTACTCTACTCACTACTCTACTCACTACTCTGCACTCACTACTCAGCACTCACTACTCTACTCACTACTCTGCACTCACTACTCACTACTCTACTCACTACTCTACTCACTACTCACTACTCTACTCACTACTCTGCACTCACTACTCACTACTCTACTCACTACTCTACTCACTACTCTGCACTCACTACTCACTACTCTACTCACTACTCACTACTCTACTCACTACTCTACTCACTACTCTACTCACTACTCACTACTCTACTCACTACTCTGCACTCACTACTCTACTCACTACTCTACTCACTACTCTACTCTACTCACTACCCTACTCACTACTCTACTCACTACTCTGCACTCACTACTCTGCACTCACTACTCTGCACTCACTACTCACTACTCTGCACTCACTACTCACTACTCTACTCACTACTCTGCACTCACTACTCACTAATCTGCACTCACTACTCTACTCACTACTCACTACTCTACTCACAACTCTACTCACAACTCTACTCACAACTCTACTCACTACTCTACTCACTACTCTACTCACTACTCTACTCACTACTCTACTCACTACTCTGGTGGTGTTAGTACTGTTAGTACTGATGGTGGTAGTACTGGTAGTAGTGGTGGTGGTTGTGGTACTGCTAGTACTGGTAGTGGTAGTACTGGTAGTCGTAGTACTGGTAGTGGTAGTACTGGTGGTAGTGGTACTGGTAGTACTGGTGGTGGTGGTAGTACTGGTGGCTGTAGTGGTGGTAGTACTGGTGGTGGTAGAAATGGCAGTACTGATGGTGGTAGTACTGGAAGTACTAGTGGTGGTGGTGGTACTGGTAGTGGTAGTACTGGTGGTGGTGTTACTGGTAGTACTGGTGGTGGTGGTGGTGGTACTGGTAGTGGTAGTAGTGGTAGTACTGGAGGTGGTGGTACTGGTACTGGTAGTGGTAGTACTGTTGGTGGTAGTACTGCTGGTGGTAGTACTGGTAGTGGTGGGACTGGTGGTGGTGGTACTGGTCATGGTGGTACTGGTAGTGGTAGTACTGGTGGTGGTACCGGTAGTGGTAGTGCTAGTGGTGGTGGTACTGCTGCCCGTAGTACTGGTAGTGGTAGTACTGTTGGTGGTGTTACTGGTGGTGGTAGTACTGGTGGTGGTAGTGGTACTGGTATTGGTAGTACTGGTAGTGGTAGTACTGGTGGTCGTGGTAGTGGTAGTACTGGTGGTGGTGGTAGTACTGGTGGCTGTAGTAGTGGTAGTACTGGTGGCTGTAGTAGTGGTAGTACTGGTGGTGGTAGAAATGGTAGTACTGATGGTGGTAGAAATGGTAGTACTGATGGTGGTAGTACTGGAAGTACTAGTGGTGGTACTGGTAGTACTGGCGGTGGTGTTACTGGTAGTACTGGTGGTGGTGGTGGTACTGGTAGTGGTAGTAGTGGTAGTACTGGAGGTGGTGGTACTGGTAGTGGTAGTACTGTTGGTGGTAGTACTGCTGGTGGTAGTACTGGTAGTGGTGGTACTGGTGGTGGTGGTACTGGTGGTGGTGGTACTGGTGGTGGTGGTAGTGGTAGTACTGGTGGTGGTACCGGTAGTGGTAGTGCTAGTGGTGGTGGTACTGCTGCCCGTAGTACTGGTAGTGTTAGTACTGGTGGTGGTGGTACTAGTGGTGGTAGTACTGGTGGTGGTAGTGGTACTGGTATTGGTAGTACTGGTAGTGGTAGTACTGGTGGTCGTGGTACTGTTAGTACTGGTGGTGGTGGTAGTTGTAGTACTGGTGGCTGTAGTACTGGTAGTACTGGCGGTGTTGGTGATGCTGGTAGGGGTAGTACTGGTGGTGGTGGTACTGGTGCTGGTGGTGGTACTGGTAGTGGTAGTACTGGTGGTGGTACTGGTAGTGGTAGTGCTAGTGGTGGTGGTACTGCTGCCCGTAGTACTGGTAGTGGTACTGGTGGTGGTGGTACTGGTGGTGGTGGTACTGGTGGTGGTGGTACTTGTGGTGGTAGTACTGGTGGTGGTAGTGGTACTGGTATTGGTAGTACTGGTAGTGGTAGTGGTAGTACTGGTGGTCGTGGTAGTGGTAGTACTGGTGGTGGTGGTAGTGGTAGTACTGGTGGCTGTAGTAGTGGTAGTACTGGTGGCTGTAGTAGTGGTAGTACTGGTGGTGGTAGAAATGGTAGTACTGATGGTGGTAGTACTGGAAGTACTGGTGGTGGTGGTGGTACTGGTAGTACTGGTGGTGGTGTTACTGGTAGTACTGGTGGTGGTGGTGGTACTGGTAGTGGTAGTAGTGGTAGTACTGGAGGTGGAGGTACTGGTAGTGGTAGTACTGCTGGTGGTAGTACTGGTAGTGGTGGTACTGGTGGTGGTGGTACTGGTGGTGGTGGTAGTGGTAGTACTGGTGATGGTACCGCTAGTGGTAGTGCTAGTGGTGGTGGTACTGCTGCCCGTAGTACTGGTAGTGGTAGTACTGGTGGTGGTGGTACTAGTGGTGGTAGTACTGGTGGTGGTAGTGGTACTGGTATTGGTAGTACTGGTAGTGGTAGTACTGGTGGTCGTGGTACTGTTAGTACTGGTGGTGGTGGTAGTTGTAGTACTGGTGGCTGTAGTACTGGTAGTACTGGCGGTGTTGGTGGTACTGGTAGTGGTAGTACTGGTGGTGGTGGTACTGGTGCTGGTGGTGGTACTGGTAGTGGTAGTACTGGTGGTGGTACCGGTAGTGGTAGTGCTAGTGGTGGTGGTACTTCTGCCCGTAGTACTGGTAGTGGTAGTACTGGTGGTGGTGGTGGTACTGGTGGTGGTGGTACTGGTGGTGGTGGTACTGGTGGTGGTAGTACTGGTGGTGGTAGTACTGGTGGTGGTCGTGGTACTGGTATTCGTAGTACTGGTAGTGGTAGTACTGGTGGTCGTGGTACTGTTAGTACTGGTGGTGGTGGTAGTTGTAGTACTGGTGGCTGTAGTACTGGTAGTACTGGGGGTGGTGGTAGTACTGGTGGTGGTGGTACTGGTGGTGGTGGTAGTGGTAATGGTAATGGTAGTACTGGTAGTGGTAGTACTGGTGGTGGTGGTACTGGTAGTACTGGTGGTGGTGTTAGTGGTAGTACTGGTGGTCGTGGTACTGTTAGTACTGGTGGTGGTGGTAGTGGTTGTACTGGTGGCTGTAGTACTGGTAGTACTGCTGGTGGTGGTGCATGTATCAATGAGTCCAATTTTTCCTAATGAAATAGCCATTGGCATTACGTGAGACACACAACACATTTGTGAATTCCCATTGTAACAGCAGGAAGGCTCTGTTTTCCATGATTATTGCGTATTCACGTTTTTTCCACAAACTTTACAATAATGATGACTGCATGTTAACTCTGCGAGTCAGGCTCGACAGCACGTGTCACGAAGGTCACTTTTAACACTCATCATTTATTCAACCAGTAGTCTGCATGTCAGCACTTATTAAAATTCGGAAAACAAAGCTTACAGAACCAGAATCCAAATGTTTTATAATAAAACGCCTTTAAACACCGTTTTTTAAACCACAGACAAAAATAGTGCAGGGCAGCGTGCGAGGAAAAGAAGCCCTTTGGAAATGAGAGTATTCAGGAAACACAAGAACTACAGTGTGGACGAGCATGTATGAGTCATCTTCTGTGAGCCTCGCCTGCTGCCTCTCGTCATTTTACATTGAACGCGCTCACCGCTCAGATCATCTGGATTGCATTACACGGGCACTCTGACAGGAGCTCCTAATTAAGATTAATCACTCTGCTGTGCTCGTTCGCGCACAGAAAATGCCATACAACTGCAATAAATGACGGACGAAAAGTAAATATAGCCTCTCACGTCAAGGCTACTAAATAGACACCACTGCGAAGACGAATCACTAGGCAGATGCCATTAAAAACGCGGCGCGCACTAAAGAATGCGGAAGCCGGACCCCTTTCAGAATCGAACACTAAAGAGCTCGGAAGCTCCTCCCCCCACTTCGTGGGTTGACGGAGGCCCGAGCCCTAAAAAGGATCCTCCCTCTCCTCCAAAGCAGTCCAACTTGGCCACTATGGATATCCTATTGGAGGAAATAAGGGCGCTACGCTCTTTCATTGATGAGACCAGAACCACACTCCAAACGATCACAGACAAATTACTAACTGTAGACGGGCGTTTTACCCAATTGGAGCAAGATGTTTCTTCTTTAACTTCGTCTGTCTCTATGGTTAACCCGTTGTGTGCGCAGGTTTCAGTCATGCATAAACAACTCGAAAATTTTGAAAATCGTAATAGAAGAAACAACCTACGAATTTACGGGCTTCCGGAGGTTACAGAGGGGTCGGACCCCCTGGTGTTTTTCAACACCTTCCTACCAAAAGTCCTTTCATTACCCGATAGCACCACTCTCAATATACAGAGGGCACACCGTCTGGGCTCACCTCAAAATGCAATGTCCACCTCGGTTGCCAGGAAGCCAAGGGGAGTTATCTTTTACTTCCTTGAATATACTGATTTGCTCAAAATGTTATCAGCTGCAAGAGCCATGAAGCGAATTATATGGTCAGGCAATCCTCTTCTCTTCTCTCAGGACTATGCCAAGGTTACCGCTGATAGGCGCAAGGAATTCATGTCCCTACGTCCTCAATTGCGCTCGCTTGGAGCACGTTTTGGTTTGTTCCATCCTTGTCTTTTTAGGGTGACTCTTAATAACAAAACCACAACTTATGAGGATCCATTGAAGCTGAAGAGTTTTCTCAATTCCCACAGCTCTACTGCGATGGATGTTGCTTCTGCGTCTCATTTTGCTTGATGCTCCTTATTGTTGACTTAAGGTTTTATTCACATGCACTTACTGCTTCTAATTGTTAGCTTTTAGGTAATGCTTTATCTTGGGTTATATTCTAATTTCTAGTTGTTAATGTTTTTCATATGTTCTTTTGTTTCCATTTCTATAGATCATTGCCCCGTGTGTTCTTTCTTCCCTCATTTTACTCCTGGTGTTTGCCGAGTCGTCTCTCCTTCCTGCCCTCCCTTCTGAGTTGTAGTCCCGTCATTGTCCTATGTGGTCTCCATCCTCCCTACCCGTACGTGTCCTGGATGTTCTCTAAGTCATTTTGCTTCCTTCATATCTTTCTTCTAAATATTTTTCTTTTCTTGCTTTTTTCTCCTTCTCGTACCTTGGATTCCAATCTTTTTTCAACTTTTTCCTCTTCTGCTATTTCTTCCTGGACGATTTCCTGTTTTCTCTTTTTTCTCTTGTATTCTTCACACTCTTGTGTCCTTTATCATTTGCTCTTTCATTTGTTTTAATTGTTATTGAGTACAGGTTTTTTTCCATAGGTTACTATATTGAATGTTATCTCTTGTTTATTCTTAATTTTTTCTGCATACAAACATGTTGTATTATACATTTTTCATATATTCCACTTTAAGAGTTCTTCACCTTTTATTCTTCATACTTTGTATTGATTGTTATGCATTCATTGTTGATACCCTTATATTATTGCTTTGCCTTAACCAGCTTAATATGTATTTTTTTTGCCTTGTTGAATGCCTTTAAAAAAAATTTCATGGAACGTTAGAGGTTTGCACTCCCCCATAAAGAGGCAGAGAGTCTTAACACACTTGGCCAAGCTTAAAACAGACATTGCTTGCCTACAAGAATCACACCTCTCACCTGAAGAATCTGTCAAACTTAAAAGAGGTTGGGTAGGGGAGGTCTTCTTTTCCCCAGGTGACGGAAAGCGTAATGGGGTCCTCATTTTATTTCATAAATCCCTTTCAGTCAAGATAGTAGCTAACTCAGCAGATCAGCTTGGTAGATGGGCCTTGGTTAAATTTTTTGTAGATAATACTCCAGTTTCACTTCTAAACATATATGCTCCAACTACAGGGGACGCTTCTTTTTGGTCGTCGCTATCTCCTCACATTACCCAACATTATGAGGACAATTTCATCCTGGCGGGAGATTGTAATGAAGTTTTTGACCCCTTTCTGGATAGGCACTCCACCAGCAAATATACTCCCCATAAATCACATAAAGCTTTCAAACAATTCATTCATCAGTTTAAACTTATTGATGCTTGGAGGTTATGTAATCCCACTCTAAGAGAATATTCTTTTCATCTTTCTCAGTCTTTGTTTGCTTCTGACATTGGCTCTATTTTGATATCGGATCACGCTCCAGTTTCCATTCACCTTGATATCTTGCAGAAATCGCCCCTCACTAGGAAATGGCGCTTCAATAATTCTCTGCTTCTGGATTCCGATTTTGTTTCATTCTTCACTGCCTTTTTTCATGACTTTTTCTTACGTAATGAATCCAGCGAGGTGCCTTTTCCTGTTGTGTGGGATGCCTTTAAAGCATCCGCTAGAGATTCTATTATTGGGTATGTTTCCCACAAACGTAAGAAAGCAGAGCAAATTAACAATGATCTTTTCTCCAAGATTAAGAAATTGGAACATTCCTATTTTGCTTCTAAATCCAAAGAATGTTTAAATGAGCTCATTGCTACTAAACTGCAATTTAACAAAGATACCACAAATAATGCTTCCAGTTATTTATTACATTCCAGTGCTAAATTCTACGGGGGTCAAAATAAGGCTGGCAAAATGTTGGCAAATTATTTGAAAGTTAAAAAGAATAGGACTAATATAGATAATATTTATAGTCATGATTCTGTTCTGTGACACAAAGGTGAAGACATCTTAAAGGAATTTCTTCAATTTTACAAAACACTATATTCTTCTGAGGCAACCTCTACGACCCAGGATATCTGTTCCTACTTTTCTGATATTGAGTCACCTTTCACTACCTCTCCTGACCTATCTTCATTAGAATCAGATATAACTCAGAAAGAACTTCTTGGTGCTTTGAAATCTCTTAAAAAAGATAAGGCCCCGGGTCCAGATGGTTTTACAGTGGAATTTTTTCTTCATTTTTCGGCATTACTAATCCCAAAATTACGTACACTAATTTCCAATTTTCTAGATTCTGGTTCTTCCTCAGGTTCCTTTTCTGACGCTCTCATTTGCATCCTTCCCAAACCAGCTAAAGACCCACAGTACTGTAAAAATTATAGACCCATTTCTCTATCATCGAAGGTATAACAGGATCAGCTACAATAGAGTCGTCCAGATACATACCGCTGGCGAGTATCATGAGTAACACCACTTTGAAGCTGCGATAATACAATAATCAATAATGAAGGACCAACATCAATAGGGTTGTCCGCATGCCCAGTCAGTACCCTTCCCCGCCCGCCATGTGCACAAAGACCGCATACATATCCTATAACATCAAGGCTAAGTAACGGGAACGCCATAAGGAGTTGCAAGTCCTGCCTATACTGGCGCCATTTTGGGGCGAGGCCGGGCGGGTCCAGAGTATAGTCCAAATGCCTCCAATAACTAGCAGCCGGACCAGAACCCCTTTCGGCAGTTCAAAAATTTTGTTAACGCCAACAGAAAGGACAGGCAGCATGAACCGTGGCTCAAAGGTGAGGAAAGCAAAATCTTCCCTACCGGGTCACGCTGAGGTTCCACCGGAACTGATCGAGTTGGTAGTCTACAGTGTCTCCTGGTAATTCAGACAAAAGCTGGCGTCATCCTGAGAGCACCATCATCTCGCGGCAACGTCGCGGCCACTCCGGAGAGCGGGACAGCAGGCGTATCCCTCCGCCGATGCACTGAATCAGCCCCTTTCACAGCACCAGATGGGGATAAGGCGGCGGTCACCCGGGGCGGAGGCAAGTCAATGGGGAATGATCGAGCAATAGTGGCGGTTGCCCCCACCGGAAACCCGCGGGAGTCGAGGGCCAACGACTCTCGTAGAATCTTTTAAATCGGAGAGAACTTCTTCAAGAGTGGGGCTCATGCCCGAGCAGGCAAGCATCCGAGTTCCATGGTAGCCCAGAGCCATCCTAGTGGACCAGGCCCAAATCCGGGGAGCCGGCCGCCATCTTGAGAATCCCACGCCAGCTGCCCTTCACCACGGCCACCGGAGCGGGTCCCCCGGCCAGCCAACCGCGGGGGCCCGCTGAGTGGAACGCTAATGGCAATCCTGGTGTGGGAGAGGAACCTCCACCTTTCCGGGCGGAGGGGGCCATCATCAAGGCATCCCCCGCACACACCTTGCTGGACACCACCTCTGGGCTATCCGGGGACGGGCCTCGGCGCGTTGTGTTGCCTCCGGCCTATTCGCACAACGGTCCTCCACCTCAGGCCGCCACTGATGCCACCTCGCCGGCTGATGGATTTTGTAGGCTTTCTATAGCCCAAAGCCAACTAAAAAGTAGTCCAAAGTAGCCCAATGTCACTACTCTAAGGAAGGAGGGACAGGGACAGCGCCAAGCAGACGGTGAATGCCTTGGGATTGATGTTGCAGCAGGCTGCCATGTAAATATTTGTCTAATAAAGCGTTTTAACATACTACTTTGTTGGAGTGCTGTATATATATTTATAATCTGGCAACTAGCACAAACAAAAATGTTACTGCGTAACCAGGAAAAATATAGCCCAATTGTGCGTGATCTAGCCCAAACTGGCAACACTGATGTAGGTATCAGTAGACTTTTATTTGTATCGGGTTTGTCGTTATTGGGCGGGATGGGCGGCGGAGCCGAGCTACCTTGCTGCTATCATGGTGTCGAGCTCGGCTCCTCCCACTAACTTCATATTTCTCGTGAAGGGTTGTTCCTAGTGTTTCTATTTTAGCGGGGTCAAAAGGATCCCATCAGTGGCCTACTGATTTTGCTCGATTCCTTTTGTTTTTCTTAGCGATTTTTATGCCAAAGTTTGCTAGAAAGATACAGCGGCTAATCCGCATTTTATATATATATATATGTCCTTTTTATTAGGGGTGCCCTCCGGTGGAGCCGGATGATCTACCACTAATAAACGGTCCGGGCTGAACCAACTACCAATCAGTGGGGAGAAGATGGGCATGACGGGTTACAACGGGAGACAAAAGTCTGCACTACCTATCTTTTCACTGCTTACAAAGACTAGATAGAATATCTCTTATTCCACGTTATTTGTAAGCAGAGAATACCTCCAAAGAACCAATATCGAACAGTCAATGTTCGGTCAATCAAACAATCAATGGGGAGAGTAAGTAGGCACGACGGGTTACAACGGGGACAAAAGTCCGCGTTACCTACTCTTTCACTACCTGCAAAGAGAGAACCTGTTATTCCCCGTTTGCAGACAGGGAATCTCCAGAGAACAATCCGCGAACAACAATGTTCAGGCAAACAATCAATCAGTGGGGGAGAAAGATAGGCACGACGGGTTACAACGGGGACAAAAGTCTGCGTTACCTACCCTTCACTACCTGCAAAGGAAGAGAGAATCTATTCTTCTCCGTTTGCAGGCAGCAAATCTCCAAAGAGAACCAACAATTCAAAGAGTAATACTAGCATTTTCCAAACAATCAAACAATCATTTCGCAATTTGTCGTGATACACGACCTTACCCGGACCGCATGGACAGTTTCTTGTCTTCCGAATCCAGCGCCCGATCGTCCTCTATCTTCTGTCGCGGCACTCCTGATGGTTCCCAGTCAGGACCGTAGATCACTCGAGAGAGGTCTGCTCGGAACCGGTGAAGTTCGGATGATCGGCTGCCAGACGAGGGTCTATCGGGCAGGTGCACTTCCCGATCGTTGCAGTCGTTCACTCTGTCGTTGGGACCTCTCCCACTGGATCCAAGTGTCGCTGATGGGCCCCACGTTTGGGACGCCAATTGTGGAAAGGTAGGGCCGATTTCGACCTAGAACCCTTCATTATTTGCCCGGCGTTAGCCTCCTCTCATACCTTTTAATATTACCAAACAAAGAGGCAGGCGCTGGAGACTGGAAGGCAGGAAACAAGAGTTTATTCCGACGGAGCAGAACACGTCAAATCAGACATCAGAGTATCTTCTCGAGGTGCTCTAGCAGCATCCTTCAGGTCTGGCCTCTTATACACAGTTTTATGGCTTTATTACATGAAACACATTCCTGTCAATGCTTTGATGTACGGAAAGGCATCCTCGGAATCCCCGCCTCAAGCCCATTCAAACACACATTTACAGTAGAAGTCCCCACCCCGGTCACAGTAGGTGATGACTATCGCACAGCAGGATATTCCGTCGATTCCCGGAATGTGTGTGCCTGATCGGATCTCATGGGGTGGGAGCCTTGATCAGTCGGAGATCCTTTGAATCGGGGCAGCTGCTTACTGTAAGGGGGCCAATAAATGGCATCCGCAGGGTCAGGTGGTGGCCTGGGAATGGGCAGGACAGTCGGGTACAGAGAAAAAAGGGGGGGTCCATCAAAGGATGGGGAGGTGTTGGCCGGGTGCGGAATGCGCTTCCGAGGCAGAGTCGCACTGGAGGGGAGGTTTATGGTTCAGGCATGAGAGAGCGGGGGCTGTCAGCGCAGGGGGGGATGCTTGTGAGGTCAGAGGGAGAGACGCGCTAGCCAGCGGCACTGGGCAGAGATGCCATGACACTCAAAATGGCTGCTGCTTACGCGCACATGCGAGCCTGAAAAGGGGGCAAGATGGCGCCGATAATGTTGACATCGCAAACCAGATTTTAACAGTCCTCCCTTTTCAACATATCTAGCCAGTTTGCCTAGTCGATATCTATCTTCATCAAATTCCCAACCTCGACATCGTACAATGCTTTCATGCGTTCTCTTTCAAAGTCCAGAGTCTTAGGGCAGATGGAAATAATCCTGCTATCAATGCTGACAGAATCGTACATAACCATATGTAGTCAATCTGATAGGTGAGGAGGCAGTGCATACAAAATTACATTAGCGGCGTCATACGTTATACCCGGAGATGGGGACCTTACTCAGATGAAGAAGGGAGTTCGTTCGAATACAAACATGATGTCATACAAAGAGTGTTCTGGCAGAATAAGGGCTATTAAGTACATTACTTGAGGTCTAGACTCCATGGGGGTCAAACTAGACAGCATATTCATGTGCATGACTGGTGTTCTACAATCATCATGATACAGAGTTAACGCTTTCTTAGCTATCCGTGTGCAGTTGAAAGTGACCGATGTAATGTTTCGAAAACTCGATTGGGTGATGGTCAATACAAAGTGGTTGGGAGAGGAATTCAACTTAATACAAGTTACAGTCAGAGGGGGGGGTAATGTTCAAAAATAGTTCTTCTTTCCAGTGTCCTGTTACAACGAGCCATCACTGGCAGGCTCTCATTGTTCTTCTTCTTTCGTTGGCACTGTTGAGCACCGGCGGTGGAGCTATGCGTCCAGCTCTAATCCAAATTTCACGTTGCAGGGTGTGGCCATTCTTTTCTCTCGGACCACACTGTCCTGTTTGTCCTGTTCCCTAACTAATCTATCATAGGTACCTTTAGGCGGGGTACCCGCATTCCGTTCTTCTTTCGTTACAGACCCTATTCTATCTTTGTGCTGTGTTTCTTCTTCAAGTCAAGTTCAAAATTCCATATGAAAAAGGGGGATGGGGGCGTGCTTTGGGGAGGCCGAGGGAAGAGAGGGTGGAGTGGGATCAGATCTGAAATGGACCAAGGAGAGCAGAAATTTCAAGCAAGTGGGCCCATCAATCGGGCTCAATGGGCTGGGACTTTCGGCACGAGCTGATCAACAAGCAGGGGGCTTCTGGACAGCCCTTCTTTCTATTCCTTTCCATGTTGGGAATGGTGCCTCGTCCCGCATCTCTTTGCTCTGTGGCTCCACCTTGGTCGAGGTCATAGATGTTCCATGATCTGCAGCCAGGCTGTGCGTCACGTCCGACCCCTCTCCTCCGACGACTGTATGTTATCTTTAAATAAGTACAAAAACAAGTCTTAGAGAACTGGCAGGGGAAGACGTTTACACACTTCAATCTCTCTCCCAACCCCAAGTAGTCGGGGAAACGTTTATCGGTCACGCTAGGGTGGATGTCCATAAACCCTTACATCGGGGTATGCTGTTAACTCATAAATCATTGCTGTGGTGCAGGTTTTCAAGCATTTCTACAAATTTCCATCATCATGTCTGTTAGGTGGTGATTCCTGTTACATTCGTGAACGTGGCAAGAAGTCTGATATTTATCAATTACATGGTTTATCAAATTCAAACCGGCTCCTCCGGTAGAGACTCGACTTTCTAAAACAAATCCTGTTGAGCTATATTTTTCTTCAGGGTCGGCTAATTTTATGAGAAAATGTGAGGTGCTACTATCATGGGCTTATAGGTACCTTTTTCGGTGGGGGGGCACACGTTAAGCATTTTCCTTTCTGGAAACAACGGCTAACCTTTATCAGTTTTAGAAGATTCATCTTTAAAAACCAGGTCAGCAGCTATATTTCTTAAAATTATCTGGGACGGCTAGTACAGAACTGGGGCTATTCTGGAAAAACGGGGACGTTTCAGACACTCTACTATTGTGCAATGGGTGGGGTGATCTGAACGGTGAAGGTGGTCTTATTAAAGCACTAAAACAAAAAGCCACTGACATATAGCTCCCTTTTAAGGGCCGGATTAGGGGACATCAGTCGTCTTACCTGTCCTTTCTCTCTCAGCCATCATTTTACAGAAAGGAGAGGTAGTAATATGGCAAGATACGATCGTTTGTTTCTGTCAATTTGTTCAAACACTTGTCGTGTTTAGGCCAATTATACATGTACCGGCGAGGTACAGTGTCGTCACTTATTCAAAAGAGAGCAAGGGAGCCCTCAGAGGGAGAGAGAGCATTGGTTGCATCAAATAGGCTATTCGGTATTCGCTATTCGGTACACGTACAATATAAAGAGAGAGAGAGAGAGAGAGAGAGAGAGAGACGTGTACGATAATAGGCTACTCAGTGCACACACAACATAGAACAGTACGGGTCAGTTTTATGTATAAAAACACAAGCTGAGGGAAAACATAAATTCAACGTTTACGTACACACGAATACCGGATAGGGTGCGACAGTACATACATCAAGTACGAAAGCCTAAGACAAAACACAGAGCTATTTTGGGCAAAGGGACCTCTCCTTTTCCTTTTCTTTTTATGCGTGTTGCGCATTCTCAGTATCCTACTTAATTCATTTGGGGGTCGAGCTTTTTATTCTCCTTCCTTCCTAATAATAGACAATTTATTGGAGGCCTCATTTCAAAAATACTTACTCCCTTTTAATCGGTCGGACACTAGTCCAGTCGTGCTTATACTCACGGTGGCCAAGCTGAGGTAAAGGAGGGGTGTCAGCCGGTCGTGCAATGGTACAATTCTTATTTTCTATGAGGATGGAAGAAGAACTGGTAAATCTAAAACATGCCAATATCCCTAACTTCTGGGCTGAGGGGGGTTTCGGATGAACCCCAACTCGGGGTACTCTTAACTTCTCTTATTTAATCAGCACATAAATTGGCTCACTGGTGCGCATTATTTTGGTTACACATTTGGGATATCGGTTGGAGTTGGGTTAGTCGTACTGCAATAACCCTTCAAGTTTCTGATGTAGGCCACCCTCCTATTTACTAGCTTCCGGGAGAGGGAGAGTCGTTTCTTAAGTGAGGAGGTACCATATTCGGGCCTATTTTCCCATCCCATTGACCATTCGACCAACACTTCAGTCATACAAAAACGTTCTCTTCATCGACCCAGACATATGCAATACATACACGTTCATACCGTACAATCAGGGCACACACGCACAGTCATACCATACAATTCTTCACGCTCCCGGAGATAGCCTCTGCACACCATGCACCATCTCACAGCACTAGTCTATATCTTACCCTGCGTGGAACACGGTGCGGTCCATGTCCACTCCATTCTTCAGTCGAAACTCCGATGTAACCTACAGAAAAAGAAAAGAGGGGGAGGGGGCAGCATTCAAAGCATATCAGCATGCATAAACACGAACATTTTCTACTTACTGCGTACCTGACCTATCTCTCTGGGATGCGGTTCCCGGCATTTCGGCATTGAAGCCCAGAGGAACTGGTAGTGCGGTAAAGATAACCAGTGATAGGCCGTCTATTACATACTTCCGGGAAATTTACAACTGTAGTGTAATTAGAGATTCCCGGTTTGGAAAAAAGGAGGGCGCTTTTGACCCACGAGGAGGCTGCTAAGAAAGAGGTTCGATCTACTATCCTATTCATTGGGTATATTTAAATATCCGGATCTTTACCGATTGCTTATGCTGTAGGAATGTAGAATCTTGACTATTCTTTTCACATTATTTTCTGTGTACTATATCTTTTTACTTTTTATAATCAAAGTGCTTCATTTTACTTGTCCCTAAATTCGAGTTTCTCCTTTGTATATTTGTTTCTTAATTAGTCGTACATTATGGGACAAAATACCATACCTTATATTCGGCAAATAATTCAAGCTAAAGGCAACCATTTTCTAACAACTTTGGAAAAGACAGGCACGATGGAAAAGAATCTCAATCAATCCTAAATTCCGACAAGGGGTCTGCATTATCTGTCCTTTACTATTTGGAAGTAACAGCCATTATTCAAAAACCTTACCAATCTAGGCGACTGCTATGATGCTGATTCCATATATATGTATATATATATTTTTGAAAACCTTTATTGTGAAAATGTCAGCATACAAATACGGGCCTACAACCATATAGGCCGGCCACGGTGCAGACTGGAAATGCATAAGGTAAGGAGAGATTACACTGTAGTATATAAATACGTAACGGGCGAGGCATTTAATTGTGAGAAACTAAACGTGACTAACAGTTGTAGGATCCATGAAGGTTAATTTTATCATCGAAGGTATACCAGGATCAGCTGCAATAGAGTCGTCCAGATACATACCGCTGGCGAGTATCATGAGTAACACCACTTTGAAGCTGCAATATTACAATAATCAATAATGAAGGACCAACATCAATAGGGTTGTCCGCATGCCCAGTCAATACCCTTCCCCGCCCGCCATGTGCACAAAGACAGCATACATATCCTATAACATCAAGGCTAAGTAACGGGAACGCCATAAGGAGTTGCAAGTCCCGCCTATACTGGCGCCATTTTGGGGCGAGGCCGGGCGGGTCCAGAGTATAGTCCAAATGCCTCCAATAACTAGCGGCCGGACCAGAACCCCTTTCGGCAGTTCAAAAATTTCGTTAACGCCAACAGAAAGGACAGGCAGCATGAACCGTGGCTCAAAGGTGAGGAAAGCAAAATCTTCCCTACCGGGTCACGCTGAGGTTCCACCGGAACTGATCGAGTTGGTAGTCTACAGTGTCTCCTGGTAATTCAGACAAAAGCTGGCGTCATCCTGAGAGCACCATCATCTCGCGGCAACGTCGCGGCCACTCCTGAGAGTGGGACAGCAGGCGTATCCCTCCGCCGATGCACTGAATCAGCCCCTCTCACGGCACCAGATGGGGATAAGGCGGCGGTCACCCGGGGCGGAGGCAAGTCAATGGGGAATGATCGAGCAATAGTGGCGGTTGCCCCAACCGGAAACCCGCGGGAGTCGAGGGCCAACGACTCTCGTAGAATCTTTTAAATCGGAGAGAACGTCTTCAAGAGTGGGGCTCATGACCGAGCAGGCAAGCATCCGAGTTCCATGGTAACCCAGAGCCATCCTAGTGGACCAGGCCCAAATCCGGGGAGCCGGCCGCCATCTTGAGAGTCCCACGGCAGCTGCCCTTCACCACGGCCACCAGAGCGGGTCCCCCGGCCAGCGAACCGCGGGGACCCGCTGAGTGGAACGCTAATGGCAATCCTGGTGCGGGAGAGGAACCTCCACCTTTCGGGGCGAGGGGGCCATCATCAAGGCATCTCCCGCACACATCTTGCTGGACACCACCTCTGGGCTATCCGGGGACGGGCCTCGGCGCATTGTGTTGCCTCCGGCCTATTCGCACAACGGTCCTCCACCTCAGGCCGCCACTGATGCCACCTCGCCGGCTGATGGATTTTGTAGGCTTTCTATAGCCCAAAGCCAACTAAAAAGTAGCCCAAAGTAGCCCAATGTCGCTACTCTAAGGAAGGAGGGACAGGGACAGCGCCAAGCAGATGGTGAATGCCTTGGGATTGATGTTGCAGCAGGCTGCCATGTAAATATTTGTCTAATAAAGCGTTTTAACATACTACTTTGTTGGAGTGCTGTATATATATTTATAATCTGGCAACTAGCACAAACAAAAATTTTACTGCGTAACCAGGAAAAATATAGCCCAATTGTGCGTGATCTAGCCCAAACTGGCAACACTGATGTAGGTATCAGTAGACTTTTATTTGTATCGGGTTTGTCGTTATTGGGCGGGATGGGCGGCGGAGCCGAGCTACCTTGCTGCCATCATGGTGTCGAGCTCGGCTCCTCCCACTAACTTCATATTTCTCGTGAAGGGTTGTTCCTAGTGTTTCTATTTTAGCGGGGTCAAAAGGATCCCATCAGTGGCCTACTGATTTTGCTCGATTCCTTTTGTTTTTCTTAGCGATTTTTATGCCATAGTTTGCTAGAAAGATACAGCGGCTAATCCGCATTTTATATATATATATATGTCCTTTTTATTAGGGGTGCCCTCGGGTGGAGCCGGATGATCTACCTCTAATAAACGGTCCGGGCTGAACCAACTACCAATCAGTGGGGAGAAGATGGGCATGACGGGTTACAACGGGAGACAAAAGTCTGCACTACCTATCTTTTCACTGCTTACAAAGACTAGATAGAATATCTCTTATTCCACGTTATTTGTAAGCAGAGAATACCTCCAAAGAACCAATATCGAACAGTCAATGTTCGGTCAATCAAACAATCAATGGGGAGAGTAAGTAGGCACGACGGGTTACAATGGGGACAAAAGTCTGCGTTACCTACTCTTTCACGACCTGCAAAGAGAGAACCTGTTCTTCCCCGTTTGCAGACAGGGAATCTCCAGAGAACAATCCGCGAACAACAATGTTCGGGCAAACAATCAATCAGTGGGGGAGAAAGATAGGCACGAGGGGTTACAACGGGGACAAATGTCTGCGTTACCTACCCTTCACTACCTGCAAAGGAAGAGAGAATCTATTCTTCTCCGTTTGCAGACAGTGAATCTCCAAAGAGAACCAACAATTCAAAGAGTAATACTAGTATTTTCCAAACAATCAAACAATCATTTCGCAATTTGTCGTGATACACGACCTTATCCGGACCGCATGGACAGTTTCTTGTCTTCCGAATCCAGCGCCCGATCGTCCTCTATCTTCTGTTGCGGCACTCCTGATGGTTCCCAGTCAGGACCGTAGTTCACTCGAGAGAGGTCTGCTCGGAACCGGTGAAGTTCGGATGATCGGCTGCCAGACGAGGGTCTATCGGGCAGGTGCACTTCCAGATCGTTGCAGTCGTTCACTCTGTCGTTGGGACCTCTCCCACTGGATCCACGTGTCGCTGATGGGCCCCACGTTTGGGACGCCAATTGTGGAAAGGTAGGGCCGATTTCGACCGAGAACCCTTCAGTATTTGCCCGGCGTTAGCCGCCTCTCATACCTTTTAATATTACCAAACAAAGAGGCAGGCGCTGGAGACTGGAAGGCAGGAAACAAGAGTTTATTCCGACGGAGCAGAACACGTCAAATCAGACAACAGGGTATCTGCTCGAGGTGCTCTAAACGCATCCTTCAGGTCTGGCCTCTTATACACAGTTTTATGGATTTATTACATGAAACACATTCCTGTCAATGCTTTGATGTACGGAAAGGCATCCTCGGAATCCCCGCCTTGAGCCCGTTCCCACACACATTTACAGTAGAAGTCCCCACCCCGGTCACAGTAGGTGATGACTATCGCACAGCAGGATATTCCGTCGATTCCCGGAATGTGTGTGCCTGATCGGATCTCATGGGGTGGGGGCCTTGATCAGTCGGAGATCCTTGGAATCGGGGCAGCTGCTTACTGTAAGGGGGCCAATAAATGGCATCCGCAGGGCCAGGTGGTGGCCTGGGAACGGGCAGGACAGTCGGGTACAGAGAAAAAAGGGGGGGGGGGGTCCATCAAAGGATGGGGAGGTGTTGGCCGGGTGCGGAATACGCTTCCGAGGCAGAGTCGCGCTGGAGGGGAGGTTTATGGTTCAGGCATGAGAGAGCGGGGGCTGTCAGCGCAGGGGGGGATGCTTGTGAGGTCAGAGGGAGAGACGCGCTAGCCAGCGGCACTGGGCAGAGAGGCAATGACACTCAAAATGGCTGCTGCTTACGCGCACATGCGAGCCTGAAAAGGGGGCAAGATGGCGCGGATAATGTTGACATCGCAAACCAGATTTTAACAGTTTGGATTACTTTTTTATCTCACATCATCTTTCTCAGTCTTTGTTTGCTTCTGACATTGGCTCTATTTTGATATCGGATTACGCTCCAGTTTCCATTCACCTTGATATCTTGCAGAAATCGCCCCTCACTAGGAAATGGCGCTTCAATAATTCTCTGCTTCTGGATTCCGATTTTGTTTCATTCTTTACTGCCTTTTTTCATGACTTTTTCTTATGTAATGAATCCAGCGAGGTGCCTTTTCCTGTTGTGTGGGATGCCTTTAAGGCATCCGCTAGAGATTCTATTATTGGGTATGTTTCCCACAAACGTAAGAAAGCAGAGCAAATTAACAATGATCCTTTCTCCAAGATCAAGAAATTGGAACATTGCTATTTTGCTTCTAAATCCAAAGAATGTTTAAATGAGCTCATTGCTACTAAACTGCAATTTAACAAAGATACCACAAATAATGCTTCCAGTTATTTATTACATTCCAGTGCTAAATTCTACGGGGGTCAAAATAAGGCCGGCAAATTGTTGGCAAATTATTTGAAAGTTAAAAAGAATAGGACTAATATAGATAATATTTATAGTCATGATTCTGTTCTGTGACACAAAGATGAAGACATCTTAAAGGAATTTCTTCAATTTTACAAAACACTATATTCTTCTGAGGCAACCTCTATGACCCAGGATATCTGTTCCTACTTTTCTGATATTGAGTCACCTTTCACTACCTCTCCTGACCTATCTTCATTAGAATCAGATATAACTCAGAAAGAACTTCTTGGTGCTTTGAAATCTCTTAAAAAGATAAGGCCCCGGGTCCAGATGGTTTTACAGTGGAATTTTTTCTTCATTTTTCGGCATTACTAATCCCAAAATTAGGTACACTAATTTCCAATTTTCTAGATTCTGGTTCTTCCTCAGGTTCCTTTTCTGACGCTCTCATTTGCATCCTTCCCAAACCAGGTAAAGACCCACAGTACTGTAAAAATTATAGACCCATTTCTCTAGTGAATATTGATTACAAATTTTTTTCTAAAACTTTGGCCCTTCGGTTAGAATGCTTTCTGCCAGATCTATTGGGGAAAGAGCAGTCTGGTTACGTCAAAGGCAGACTGCTTTCCGATAATTCTAGATTGTTCTTTGATATTCTCTCTAAGACTTCACATTCTTCTCACTCTATCGCTGCAATTGCTTTAGACGCGGAATAGCCTTTTGACAGAGTTGAGTAGTCGTATCTTTTTCAGACGTTGAAGTGGTTCGGCTTTGGCCCAAAAAGTTCTACCCTCATCTCTCTTTTATATTCACATCCTAGAGCCGCTATTGCGGCGAATGGTGGTATTTCTTCCTATTTTTCTCTTGGTAGAGGGGTTCGCCAGGGATGTCCCCTTTCGCCATTCTTATTCAATCTTGCCTTAGAGCCATTCCTTTTGCGAATTTGCCAAAATAATGCAATAAAGGGCTTTACATTTCAGCAGTCCACAATTAAAATGGCGGCGTATGCGGATGATGTTTTATTATTCTTGTCTGAGCCCACGACAACGTTACCTGCTTTTTTATCTGGCTAAATATTAAATAAAGATAAGTGCGAGATCTTACCTTTGACTAAATTTACTTATAAATTGGATTTCATTACTTCAGGTTTCACGTGGAACCCTAATTGTATCAAATATTTGGGTCTCCACTTTACTCCTACTCTTTCAGGTACGGTTTCGCGTTGCATGGAAGATTGTTTAAAAAAATTGACGGACCTCACCACAAAATGGCATCCTTTATATTTATCCTGGTGGGGCAGATTGGACACTATCAAAATGATGCTTTCCCCCTTGGTTTTATTCATAATTTCCAACATTCCATTCTCCATTCCTTTATCTCATTTCAAGAAAATTAATTCCATCTTATCTTCATTCCTGTGGGGACGTAAAAAGGCTCGCATGTCTATATTTAAATTAGCGCGCCCAAAGGAAGAGGGTGGGTGAACTTCCGGAATTTTTCTTTATATCACAAATCCTTTCTATTAAACCGGGCTTCTAGATAGCAAGGGCGCGCCATAACTTCCCTGGTCGGCCAGGGAAGTTATTGCAGCCCATTGACAAGGCTCCTTCCCCACGCGACCGAGCATACTGCTGGCGCGCCCTTGCTATCGTTACCGCCGAACACAGGGAGACTGATCCCCGCTCAAATCGGAATTCAATACCCCTTAACAAATCGGAACTCAATACCTTTTGTTCCGACCTTGATCAAAAACACGCCGTTCTCTACCTGGCCGGCACCAACTGTGTTCAGGCTGTTCCCTTTGGCTGTCATGGCTTGCAATATTTAGGCATTATTCAGTCCTGATGATGATCCCTGTGATTCTTTAAATGGGATCGAAACGCCGTCGACATTTAAAAAACCATATACTGTGAAATGTACAAATTGCTATGTTAGGCTAGTAGTTGTGTTAATGGAATTTCTGTTACAGTAATATCTACAGAAAACAACAGCTTTCCCCTAAAAACTCTGTTCTATTCTCTGTCCGCCTTCCTCACTATGCCAATTTGTATATGTTTGGGTACAGGCTTGTACCCTTCTCTATGGAATTGTTGAAGGTATCCTTTCAAAACATTTGTTGTTTAAAGTAAAAATTGGACCTCTGTCCGGCTGGACAAGTCAGTACTTAATATAGTTTCCATTGTGTCTATATTTATTCTGTGCTCTAAATTCTCTTGTGCATGGGACCACTGTTGTCTTCATTAATATGTTACCCGAGGTCCTGTGCTGACTCGATTGGGTGCCCTTGTTGTTTTGTATACCTCGGTACGGTAGCAGCAGGTGATCAACAACTCCCAGATAGGGTGGCGAGCAGCAGAGCACCATCTGGAGAGTATTAGGGAACACGGCTGCAGAGACCCATCTGTGCGGGGAGACAGAGAGAGAACGAGACTGCGGCCAGAAAGAGAGAGAGGCAGAGAATCAGAGAGGGGGGAGTAGGAGTGAGCTTGAAAAGCAAGCGAGAAAGGTTTGAACCATTAAAGGCGAGAAACAAGCATTGGCATTGCCAATAGGTCTCGCTTTTGGGACCTTATAAGTACTTAGTTATGCAGCACAATATTCTTGGTGCAACAACATCAACCATTGCATGGCTAAATACTTATAAGATCCCCAAGGTGAGACCTATTGGCTATGCCAATGCTTTTTTATATTTGTCCCCTTTTCACTTCGAAAAAAATTGTGTGGGGTAGAACATACCCCTCCTTGTGACCAGTGTATGTTTTAATTTCTAAGTGTCACATGTTAAATGTTACCTCATGTAGCGATTGGCTGGCACTGTCCTGCGATCTGCTTCAGACGACGATGAGAGATATGTATAATACACTCAAGCCAGAGCGGGCTATGAAGAACAGTCACAGGGCTGGTGGAGCTGCAGAGAGTCACTCGTATGATGGCTCCCTCTGCTGTGCCACTGACTCTGGACTCAGTATTAGTCTCAAACCGACAACCAATCAGTACCTACAAGAATGGTCTTCGTGGTAAATGCAATGTCCTCTATGAGAAATCCGTGAATACATGCCACCTTTGTGGGGAAGCATTCATTGGCTGCCATGTCCTCTATAAGACATCCGTAATGCATGCCACCTTTGTGGGGAAGAATTCACCAGCTGCCGTGCCCTCTATGAGACGTCCGAAAGTAAAGAAGTTGCACAAGGACAGGATAGTGAACCCGCTAAATGCAGAAAACAGAGAATATCTGTTGTCACTTCATTTTACACATTTAGAATTCAAGTGCTGAGATGATTCTTTTCAAAGTAGCGCCTTTAGTATTGTAATTACATCACAGCATCTTCACTAAAGATGCCATTAAAACCATGAAACTGCCTTTGAGGAGAACATGTATGAAGAGAGGGCACCAGGGCTCAACAGGCAACATTAAGAAACGCAAATATCGGGGCGTGGCTTGGATGCCGCGCAGGATGGCCGGCTAGGTGCGGAGCTCCGCTACACCGTCAAACCTCGTAGCTTTTTTCCCGATGTGAACGGGACTGCCTTTGAACCTCACTGCCGAATTCGCCTGACGGAGCCTCGGTGGAACAAGCGGAGCGGATTTGCGGCTCTTGAGGTGCCGCTTTCACCCGTTTCCGCGATGTTTCTGCCGCTCCTCACGGAGCCGCCATTTTAAGGATTCCTCAACTCCCGGACCTCTACCTTCACAACTCGCCACAACACGACGTGTCACTGGGCAGCAACGACCCTGGCAGCAACGACTTTGGGGGTGAGCAAATTAAATATGTGGTGACTCTTTGCTACGTTTAACTTCCTTTTTCTACACTGAGGAATATTTGCTTAGGCGCATTGGTGTGGCGTTTCCTCTGTGAGACGTTTTCAAATCTCAGCGCTATTCCTTGCAAACGCACTAATGCTCCTTCTCATAGCGTTTTGCTGATTTTTTGGACTTTCTGTGCATTTCTTTACACCTCAGCTGCCTCATGACGCACTTCTACTTACTGCCATTCTCACCACCCTCTCTCTTTCAATTGCCAACATATACTCAATTCAATTCCCTGGCGCTCTCTTCTACAATTTACATGCGCTTCCTCAGGAGATAGCTTCATTTTCTCCTCTTCATGTGCTGTATTTTTTTGGAACGTCTTGTATTTTATGGGCGCTTCGCTTACCTTATACTGAGATGTTTTTCTGAAACATTGTCAACGCACCTTTTTATACTTCTCAGGGAATTGAGATTAGTTATTGGCGCAAGTGGACATTTCTATGGTGAGACTACGTAAACCTCAATTTGTCTTTAGTTCCTCTGTGAATACTTCGGTGGGTTCTTCAACTGGTACATCTAAATCGACGCATTCTAAAAAAATGTCGACTTCTTCCACTCAGAAAGTCCCTCCGGCTCACTCATCCTCCAATAGACCCTCTCCACCAGCTCCTTCTGGCAAACGTCTTAAACAGAATTCTCCTACACCGGAGGACAACTCTTCCTCATCTTCTATTGACCAAATTTTAGAAGAGCTTCGTGCAATGCGTCCTTTTGTCGAAGAGACAAGCAAGGATAAGCAGCTTCTGAAAGACAAATGGGAGTCCATGGATGCTCGCCTTTCTTCTGTTGAGCTACAGATTCCTGAGGTTCAATCCAACTCACAACGCATTGTTGCATTGGAAAAGACTGTCCTTTCTCTACAAAAGCATACGGAGGATTTGGAAAATCGCAACAGAAGGAACAACCTACGTATTTACAATTTACCGGAAAATCTTGAGGGTGACAATCCAGTGACTTTCTTTACCACCTTCCTATCGAAACTTTTGGACATGCCCCCCTCTACATCCATCAGTATACAGAGAGCTCATAGATTAGGCGCAAGAACAGATTCATCTTCTAAGCCCCGTGGAGTCATTATCCTATTTTTGAAGTTCACAGATCTTCTTTCGATTCTTTCAGCAGCACGGAACAAAAAACAATTGACTTGGCAAGGTCAACGAGTTTACTTATCTCAAGATGTCTCTAATGCCACTGCCTCCAGAAGTAAGGAGTTTCTAGCGATGCGTCCTTCTCTGCGATCTCTGGGAGCAAGATATGGCTTGCTTCACCCTTGTACCCTCAGAGTCACTTATCGGAATAAGACTTGGTCATTTCAAGATCCTGGTGAACTACGAAATTTCCTCTTTTTGCAGAATGAAGAAGGGATGGACGCCTCCTCCTCTACTCCGAACAGTGGCTGAAATGTTTTTGTTGTCTCCATGTATTGTTTTCTAGTAGTGTTTCTCTGATTTCATGTACTCTTCTATACTCCTTCTCTTAATTTTAATCTTCTCATCCTGTTTATCTTCTTTCTTCCTATGTCTCCCTGCGTATGGTATACATACTTTTTCTTTCTAATTTCTGGCTATATATTTTGTGTCACAGGTTCCGTATGTTAACAATTTCTCCTTTTTTCCCCATGCAGATATGTGTCGGATGTTCCTTTCACCATCTTGTTCCATCCTTTGTTCCTTTTTTGTGAGGTCTCGGTGTAGTTCTGCTCCTGGTCCTGGTCCGCCCGTCTTGTAACGCATCACTACCTCCCCACTTCCCCCCTTTGTGTACTTCCCCTTTCAGGTATGTTCACTACAGTCATCCTTTTGGATTTGTACTGTCTTCTATGCCTTCTCTCTTTTCTTTCTTCTTCTTTTCCTGACCTTCTTTCCTTTTCCCTACCCCTTTCCCTCTCCCCTTCTCTTTTTCCTCCTCCGCCTATCCTTCCTTCTACCTTTTTAATGATTTTCATAGTTTTTACCTTTTTAAAGTTTGAATTACTTACTGTACAGTATGTTTTTGTATTTTTCAATTTTGAACAGTTTATTACTCTTTCACCTTCAAAGTTGTTTCATGGAATGTGAAAGGATTTAATCACCCTATCAAACGGCAGAGAGTACTCTCACACCTGTCCTCTTACAATCCCGATATTGTTCTTATTCAAGAAACCCATTTTTCAGATATTGAAACTTTAAAGTTAAAGAGATTGTGGGTTGGCACTGTTTTGTTCTCTCCTGCTCCTCAAAAAAAAACGGGGTTGCTATTTTGATTCATAAACGTCTTCAGTGTAAAGTACTACTTGAGGAAAAGGATGATGAGGGTCGTTGGATTTTAGTTAAATTACTCATTAATGCTATCCCACTTACTGTGTTCAATGTTTATGGCCCTACATGTTTTGACTCCTCTTTTTGGCCTTCCATTACAGCAAAATGTGTTCAATATATGGATGATTCTTTCCTGTTAGGTGGAGACTGCAATCAGATTATCGATCCCTTTTTGGATCGTAGATCTTCTGTTCGTTTTTCTCCTCACAAGCCCCATAAACAGTTTCTTGACACTATCAATCAAGTACATCTTGTCGACTCATGGAGACTCACTCACCCAGATATTATGGACTTTTCCTTTTTCTCTCCCCCTCATGCTTCTTTCTCTCGTCTGGACTACATCGTTCTATCCTCATCTTTATCTCAACACCTTCTCTCCTCTTCTATTGAACTTATTGTTATTTCTGATCATGCTCCTATTATCACTGTATTTGATCTTCTTCCTCCTACTCCTAAATCTTCCCGCTGGCGTTTTAATCCTTCTCTTCTTGTTGATCCTCTTTTTTCCTCCTCTTTTCGCTCTTTCACTTCTGAATTCTTCCAACTCAACTCTAAACCTGATACCCCTCCTCATGTTCTCTGGGATTCCTTCAAGGCCACAGCCCGCGGTTTTATTATCGATTTTGTCTCTAAAAAGAAGAAAAAGTTCCTTCAAAAACGTAAAGTTACCCTTGCACACATTAAGTCGTTAGAACATCAATTCTATACCTCTTCCACTAATCATATGTCTCCTGAACTCCTTAAGGCTAAAATTGCTTTTAACAAACTTACTACCGATTCAGCTTCCTCTTTTCTTCTTCGGAGCTGTGCACGATATTATGGGGGTCGCAATAAATCCGGTAAATTATTGGCTAATTATCTAAAATCGCGTAAGGAATGAACTAACATAGACTCTATCTATTCCCCTTCTAATGTTCGTGTACATACAGATGCAGAAATTTTGGAGCAATTTCACTCTTTTTATGAATCTCTATATTCTCCTGAAAATCCCCCTACCCCAGAGCTTGTCCAATCTTATTTTGATAATCTACCTAAGCCAGACACTTCCCAACTTAATTTTTCGGCCATTGATACGGATCTCACTATTTCTGAATTATCCACTGCTTTGTCCTCTCTCACTAAAGGCAAAACTCCAGGACCTGATGGCTTTCCAGTTGAATTTTACTTGCACTTTTCTGATCTTCTCTTACCCAAACTTCTCTCTCTCTTTCAGTCTTTTTGTTCTGCTGGGTTGGCACAAGGCTCATTTCAGGATGCTACCATATGCCTTATCCCTAAAGAAGGTAGAGATCCTAAATTTTGTAAGAATTATCGCCCTATTTCTTTAGTTAATGTGGGCTATAAGATTTTTGCAAAATTATTAGCCCTTCGCCTTGACCTGTTCATGCCACATCTCATCGGGAAAGAGCAATGTGGTTTTGTTAAGGGCTGTCTTACCTCGGACAATTCCAGGCTCTTCCTTAATGTCTTAAGCAAAGCCCCTTCACTGTCGATTCCCATTGCAGCCGTCTCAGTTGATGCTGAGAAAGCCTTTGACCGAGTTGACTGGTCTTTTCTCATGGCTTCCCTGAAATGGCATGGATTTAGTCCTAAATTCATCTCCTATATTTCTTTAATATATTCTATGCCCAAGGCTTCCGTTCTCGTCAATGGTCACCTCACCTCCCCATTCACACTTCAACGTGGAGTTCGTCAGGGCTGCCCTCTGTCGCCTCTTTTGTTTATTTTAGCGCTTGAGCCCTTCCTCTCTTCTATACGCAACAATCCCTCCATTTCTGGATTCCCGTATGGAGATCATCATCTTAAATTATCTGCCTATGCTGATGATATCCTTTTATTTATTTCAGACCCGGTAACCTCTGTTCCCTCCTTATTAAGTGAATTTGAAAAATTCTCTTTGGTTTCAGGCTATAAAATAAATTCTGATAAAACAGAAATTCTCCCTTTAACCAAATTTTGCCTTCCTCACTTCTTCTCCTCTACCGGCTTTGCTTGGAACTCTAAAAAAATAAAATATCTTGGTGTCCTTTTCTCTAACTCTATCTCCTCATCTATTCAACTTAACATGAACGCAGTCACCTCTAGAATAGATTCTTTGCTCTCCTCTTGGAATCCTTTATTTCTTTCTTGGTGGGGTCGTCTTGATTCCATAAAGATGATGATTGCCCCGATTTTAATTTACTTATTTTCCATGCTTCCAATTCGTATTCCAACACTCTATTTCCGCCGCATTGACTCTGTTTTGTCCAAATTTCTCTGGAAACAGAAAAAGGCTTGTGTATCTCTCTCGACTCTTCGTAAATCTAAATTTAATGGTGGAACCAATTTTCCGGACTTTCGCCTCTATCATAAGTCCTTTTCGCTCCGACAAGCCTCCCGCTGGTTATCACAGGAGACCTCCCCTTTTTCTCCCCTTTGGCTCTCTGTTGAACAGGAATTATTAATTCCCTATTCTTTCCAGGAGGTAATTTGTTTCACTGCTAAAGCCCCATGTCTTAATCCCCTGCTATTTAAACACACTTCCTCTCTTTTGCGGCCTTTAGTCTCCTCTGTCTCTGTCTCTCAGGAATCCTTCTTATTACTACCTATCTGGTATAACTCACTTATTTTAATACATAATAGACCTGTCGCATGGCCCTCGTGGAGATCGAAAGGTATCATCTGGGTCCGTCATCTTTTTGATGGCTCATCTCCCTGCTCGTTTCCTCAACTCCAATCTCAATTCCATTGCCCTCCTTCTTTTGCAAAGAAATTCTTCATACTTATGGAAACCATTCTTGATCGTTATTACTCTCTTCCTTCTGTAAGTTTACCAGCCTCGTCTCCCTCTCTACTTACCATCCTTTCTACTATTCCTAAAGCTTCCCTTATTTATCGATATTTTTCAGCCCCTGATCGTCCCAAATCGAAATTGGAACTATCTTGGGAGAAAGACTTGGGTTCCTCCTGGTCAACTTCTCTTTGGGACAAAATATGGGCCAGATCCTTGAAGATTTCCCATACTGCCTCTCTTACTCAGTCCCTATTTTTCTTTTATCACAGACTCTACCTTTCTCCTCTTTCTATCTCTCGCTTTCAATCCAATTCTGTGGCTAATTGTTGGACCTGTAATGCTCCCAATGCTGATCTTCTACATCTCTTCTTCCTCTGTCCCTCCGTTCGCCTTTTTTGGAAGCAGATATGGTCTCGTCTCTCCCGTATTTTTAGCATCTCTATTCCTTTTTCCACATCTTTTGTTTTTCTTGGTAGCCTTTCAGACAATTTGGAACTTCCTCCACATTCTCATGGTCTCTTTGATCTTATGCTAGCCCTTGCACTGCAACACATTGTTTCTAACTGGAAATCTCTGAATACTCTGTCCCTAGCCTGCTGGTGGAATCTAGTATGCCATTCACATAGACTTGATGTTGCTTTTGCCTCTTCCTGCAAACCCTCTTGAAGTGTTGATCTCTACTGGTTACCTCTCACCCTGTATTTAGATCAATTTGCCAAAAAGACATACTCTCCACTTTCCTCTGATAATTTCAAACCCCCTTGAGCATATGTACTCCTGCTTGTAGTTTATGATGTTTTTCAATTTCACTAATGCAGTTTTTTAGCTTTATTCAAGTTTCTTTTCTTTTTGCTAAAGTTCTTATTTCAAGTATTTGCTGAATATTGTGTATTTACTGTACTTTTTGACGGACATTCATTATATTTCTATGTTTACTTATTCTTCTATGATATTAGCATGGTTTTATTTCCCTCCCTTCCCTCCCCCCCCTCCTCCCTGTAAATTATTCAAAATGCTTTGCTTTTTCATTGTGATATTGGCTACTTCTGTTTAGTTTATCCTTTCTCTTGTATTTTGCTGGTGTCGCCTTATTGTAATATCTAATTTTACTCTAATAAAGCTTTCAAACATAAAAAAAAGAAACGCAAATATCGGAACAGACAAAACATTCACTCCTTGACGACAGTATAAAAGCAACTGGTGCATGGGAGGTGATGCATTCTCCTGATAGGCACTACCTTTATGAGCACACGAAAATGTAAACTTCAAAGCAGCATTACAATTTTTTTTGCAACATTGCATCTGTTTCAGCTCAATGGTTCATGCTGCTCCTATGAATGAAAACAAGGAATGGAGTAGGATACAAAATGCACATAGTAGTAGCAGCGTGTGGAATGAAAGGCTGCACTGCACACAATATTTCCTCTCAATGACACGTCTTCTGGATGCGTCCACGGTACGGTGTGCATGTCGGATCAAAGCACGAAAACGCCAAAGGGGAAAGGGGATTGCCGAGGAGAGTTATGTCCTCCCTGCTGGGCTGCAGGCCCCTGTCTCCCACCAGGCTCACTAGCGGGGATATGGGTGACCTGGCACAGCTGCTGAAAGTTTGGCGGCTGTCTGCCTGGGCAGACTACAAGGAACAGAAGGGGAGGTGCACAGTGCGGTGTACGTGGAATAAAACAGTTCCAACGCTAGATTGAACCCTTGGTGGGTAAGAATTGACATGTGGAGGTGTTTGGACAACAGGACGCAGGGAGAGAGGGCAAGATGAGCCACTCATATTGGGAGACAGAGCGCACACGAGGAATACTGAGGGGCGGCTGGTGACATTTGAAAGTGGTGCGGCGTAAACGAATTTGCATATTGCCCCGCAGCGAGCGAGCCCGAACCACCTTGCATCCTTCCATACATCATTCATGCATCCACCCATCCATCCACCCACCCACCCATCCTGCATCCATACATCATTCATTCATGCATCCACCCATCCATCCATCATGCATCCACCCATCATGCATGCATCCATGCATCCATCCATACATCATTCATGCATCCACCCATCCATCCACCCACCCACCCATCCTGCATCCATACATCATTCATTCATGCATCCACCCATCCATCCATCATGCATCCACCCATCATGCATGCATCCATGTATCCATCCATACATCATTCATGCATTCACCCATCCATCCACCCACCCATCCTGCATCCATACATCATTCATTCATGCATCCACCCATCCATCCATCATGCATCCACCCATCATGCATGCATCCATCGATCCATCCATACATCGTTCATGCATCCACCCATCCATCCACCCACCCACCCATCCTGCATCCATACATCATTCATTCATGCATCCACCCATCCATCCATCATGCATCCACCCATCATGCATGCATCCATGCATCCATCCATACATCATTCATGCATCCATCCATCCACCCACCCACCCATCCTGCATCCATACATCATTCATTCATGCATCCACCCATCCATCCATCATGCATCCACCCATCATGCATGCATCCATGCATCCATCCATACATCATTCATGCATCCACCCATCCATCCACCCACCCATCCTGCATCCATACATCATTCATTCATGCATCCACCCATCATGCATGCATCCATGCATCCATCCATACATCATTCATGCATCCACCCATCCATCCACCTACCCATCCTGCATCCATACATCATTCATTCATGCATCCACCCATCCATCCATCCATCCACCCACCCATCTAACCTGCATCCATCATTCATGCATCCATCCACCCATCATGCATGCATCCATCCATGCACCCATCCACCCACCCATCCACACAGTGACAGCATTAATGGCCGACAGCAAAGTTAAGGCATTAATTAGATCTCAAATAATCCCTACGTCCTGTTGTCCAAACACCTCCACATGTCAATTCTTACCCACCAAGGGTTCAATCTAGCGTTGGAACTGTTTTATTTTCAATAGCTATTCCCATAGTTTTAGTAAAATGAGCCTCAACAAAATTACCAGAAGCCCCAGATTCAATCATTGGCTGAATCTTAATATTTGCCCTTTCTGCAAACTAACTCTATAAACAAAAACAAATGCTGCTGTGCTTTTTGCACTATTTGGGTCAAGAAGATCCGGGACACTACATAAAGAGAACTTGAAAGTGTGGCCTTAATCATTAATTGGTCTTCTCTTTTTCCACGTACTGACTTTCACTTGTATAACTTTTAATTTGGATTTCAGGTTTCACGGGACAGTCTTTTAAAAAGTGGATGTTTTACTACAATACATGTAAAGTTTCGTTTTTCATCTTTTTGCCCTATCGTCTTTATCAACAGCACCCCATGTACATTGGCTCTGGAAATGAAGGAGTCTTAACAAACAGAGGCCACAGTACGAGGGAGGGAGAGAGCTCTGCCCCCCCCAGACAGGGGGTTATGTACCCGGGCTATGTATTGACCAGCCAATCCTGGCGCTGTATACAGCACCAGGATTGGCTGAGGGGGCACCATGAGTGCTCGCCCAGTCGCCCTGTGCAACCCCGGGGGCTGCGGCCCGCCCCTGGTCCTCTCTCTAAGGGCAAATTCACAGGGAAACAATCTGCGCATGCGCGGGCATGTTTGTGCCCAAAAACCCACTTGCGCAGCTGCAGCAGGCCCATCCTCTTCCCCCCTCCCCCCCCCCCCGCACTCTGGAAAAGTCGGGTGTCTCCCGGATTCCCGGCCGGCAGGTAGCGCGATTTTTTTAAATATTTGTATTTGGTTTTTAGTGACGACGCGGTGGGTCCATGGGGCTTAGTGGGGCTACGCCCCTACGCCCCAATGGACGCACCACGCCTGGGAATACTGATCTTCCAGGAGTAACAGGTTTCACTCCAGATCACACTACTGCAATGGAGCAAAAATGGTCTGAGTATTCACAAAAAAAACAAGAGAACCGAATCTTTGACAACAGTTTTTTGTTGTTGCACACACTTAAAAAGTGGAACAATAAATGCTTGACCAACAAGTCAAAGACCGGCATGAAAGCCCTGGTACTTCTTTTCAGGTAGCAGGCAAAACAAGCCCGGGAGTTGTGTGCGTGCGCGCACGCTAAAAGGAAATTAAAAACTAGAAAGCACAGAAGGTAGCCAATAGGTGGAAGGCAGGAAATGCAGAGACGTAACCGGGCACAGTAAAGTTAAAAATGGGAAAAAAGAACCTCACGTGACCGCACAACAACGTCCAGAACAACGTCGACGGAGGAAGCAATTTATTTATTTATTTATTTATTTAATGCATTTTTATAAAGCGCAGACTTTACCCAAAGGTGTCAGACCACTGTACAATAGAACCAGTTACGTTACATGAGAGGACTGTTGCAGGAATAGAACAAACAAAAATAGCATGAACAGACTGTACAAGCAAAAGTAAGAATAAATATGACAAATTTTACAATGACTAAAGAACTTCCTGGCGAACAATAGTGTAGTGTCTAGCGTCATACAAACACACGCAGACACGGGTTGCAGGTCACAGCTACTTTATTTCTCATACTTCTTCCTCGTGGGCTAACGGCTAACTACCGTTCCTAGCCCCCAGCTCCTCCCTCTCCGCCAGCCCTCGTCCCACCTCGGGCTGGTCCTAGTGCCCTGCTACTGTGGTCACTGTGGACATCATCACATCTTCCCCCTCTGTAAACAAAACACACAAAAATCTAACAAAAACACAGCAAACTGTTCGCACCCTCTTCTTTCTAGTCGTTAACTGTCTCTGTTTATAGTTCTTCATTCAGGCGAGACGGTTTTGTGATGACCCGTCTGGGGCGCGCCTGAAGATCCTGACTGTCAGGCTCGCGCTCGTCAGTGATTTCTATTAATGCCTGACTGCGACTTGGTAGTGTCTCTGCTTCTCCTCTCTCTCCTCTTGGTTCAGTCAGTAGTACCTTGACATTGGGGCTGCACTTCTTAAAGTACGTCACATTGCGGGTGAGTCGTCTTCCGTCGGCCTCCGCAGTGATTATAGTTCCATTTTGTTGAAACGCTAGACTGACTGCATCACAATATTACATCTCCCCCTTTTCAACAAAATAAACTTACCATCCAACATGTTTATAGTTCCTCAATCAGCCAGACGGGTCTGCAGGCCGCCTGTTTAAGCTATGGAGATGCATCTCCATTTCCTTTGTGTGGCTTTCTGTCACTTTAACGAGAATATCTTTTACTACCGGAGTGCATCTTTGGAATTGCGAGACGTCTTGCGTGGTTTTCTTGTGCTCAGGTTTGTGGTGGTTTCCAATCAGCTTCTGGGTGATCCACTCATCTTCAGTTTCTGAGGTGACTGTGAAAAGCTCAGCTTGATGTCAGCAGTCTGTCTTCCTTTGTGGCTCTTGTTTGATTGACGCTCGATCTCCTTCATGAGGGGATGTTGTTCGGGTTCTCTTCCGAGCACCCGCATATGATTTTACTTCTTTTTGTCTTGTCCGGTCGAGGGCAGCACTGCCCTCCTGTTCAAAGTCATGTATGCCAGACGGTGAGGAGGTTGCGGCCTCTGGTTGTCTCACCCACTCCCACTCACGTTTGGGACTGGTGACCCCCTGTCTGGGCATGTGCATGTTTCTCTCTCATCTGATGATGATCTGTCTCTGTTAACACGTCTGGTTTTCCTTGCAGAGTTACTGGATGGTCCTTTCCCATCCGGTGGGTAATGTCCACTATCTCTGTTTTCTTTCTGTAGGCCCTTTGGGTCAGCCTCGCTGACCCTATCAGGGGTGAAGGTATCTTGTTTATATCTTGATGTACCTGCGACTGACATGACAGGTTGTCTTGTGGAGTGATTGAGTACTCAGGGACATTGGTGTGAGATACGTTACTCTTGTTGGGAATAATGTCCTTAGGTTCTGGGGTGTGTTCAGGTGGTTGATGCCATGGCCGTCGTCGGGACCATGACTCGGTCGACTCGAGGGATCAAACAGACGTGCTTTCTGAATCAGAGGAGTCTTTTGTCGATTTCCTTTGATACCGTTCCTTTGAGTGTGTCTTGAATGGAGGATTTCTGAAACAGGTAGGCCGTGACGAGCTGCTCCTAGAGTCGGAGTTCTCTTTGGGATATTTCTCCGGGTACCTTTCTCGAAGTGACTTCGGTGTCATCTTATTGGAGAGGTTGTTTGATAACCACATATTTATTTCTTGTGTTTGATCCCTTGGTATTTTATCTCTGCCTCTCTCATGTGATGATAATGGCCTCCTCTCAGTTTCTTCATTGTCTCAGATGTCGAGGATGCGTTTGTCTTCCTCTTCCCGGTGTCTGAGTGGATCAGTCCGTCTTATCTGGTTTGCATCTTCTTCCCGTTTGTTTTGTGCACTGACATCTGTGTTACGGGTGTGATCATGTACCGATTTCCAGTGTTGACGTGACTGGTCCAGTCTTCTATAGTTTGCCTTTCTTCCACATTTGTTGGGCAGGCTGTCATCTGGTCCATTGGTGCGATCTGTCCAACTTGACACTTCATCTGCTTCATAATCGCTTGCACCATATGTTGAATGACTCCTTGAGGTTGAATAACTCCTTGAGGTCGTGTCAGTGAAGCTGTCGCAATCCTGGATCATCCCGGTCTTTTGTGTTGTTGACTCAGAGTACTTCATGTTACTTTGTCTCTCCAGTTGTCTTATTACTGATCTGTCCTCACCCTCCCCGTTTCTGGTTTTGTTTATTTCTTGGGCTTTATTCACAGACCTTAGAGATGTCTCTTTCCTGGTATCTTGGTGTTTTGCACTTAGGTGCAATTCTTTTGATAGTTCTCTTGCTTTGACATGCTCTCCACCTTCGGCCTTCCTGATTATTTCCTTTAGCGACCAATGCCCTCGAAGAATCTTGTGCTTTGTATTAGAACTTGAACAGCCTTCGATTACCCGGAGTCGAACTGCGTCCTCATTTGTAAATGTGTTGAAGTGGCAGCATTGTACCAGACTTTGCAACCGGGTGATGAAGTTTGGCAATGATTCTCCTGGTTCCTGCCGTGCTGTGTTGAAGGCGATGCGTTCATGATCCACATCGTTCTTTGCGTTGAAATGGGTGCTTAGCGTCTCTTGGAGTCTTTCATAAGTCTCTGTGTCCTTTTCAGAAAATGTTCTGATTAAACGTCGGCCTTCATGACCCACCAACTGGAGGAGTAGTATCAGACATTTTCCATCTCTTCGCTCACCGGTGGCGTCAAGAAAATCATCCAGTGATTCCAGCCACCGGTTCCATTTAGGACCCAAACTCTGAGTGTCAGTCTGTGTCACTGGGGGTGGGACTTCAATGCAGGGATTGGATCGTTGTGTTGCTTTTCCCACCGCCATGAGGGAGGAAGATTTTGATCTGCTACGGTCACAGGACTGTTTTCTTTGCTTCCCGTGTTATCCAATGACTTAGTTAATGATAGACGGCTTCCTTGATATTTGTCTACTCATGCTTCTGGATCATTTATTTACTCAGCTTCTTTATTTTTTTAATTATTTCTCTTCACGCAGTGTTGAAAGTTTACTTTGGTATTTGTATTTACTCTTGCTTGTTGTGTTTCCTTATTGCTTGCTTGTCGTTATTTACAGTTGCCTTCATTTATGTATTGTATTTGCTTGTGCTTGTTTGTTGTTTTCGTTGCACTCGCCAGTGCTTGTTTGTTGTCTTCCTTGCACTCACCAGTGTTTGTTTATTAATTTCGTTACACTCGCCAGTGCTTGTTTGTTGGTTTCGTTGCACTCGCCAATGCTTGTTTGCTATCTTCGTTGCACTCGCCAGTGCTTGTTTGCTATGTCCGTTGCACTCGCCAGCGCTTGTTTGCTATCTTCGTTGCACTCGCCAGTGCTTGTTTCTTATGTCCGTTGCACACGCCAGTGCTTGTTTGCTGTCTTCGTTGCACTCGCCAGTGCTTGTTTGCTATTCAGGTCTTCTGCCTGACTTCAAAATGGCCGCCGTTGGTTCCTCGCAGGGGATTGGACAAATCTGCCTGACTCCAAGATGGCCGTGCGTGAATCTCGTGTTCAACGAGATTTCGGCCGTTTTTGTCTTTCTTTTCACCGGATTTACTCTATTGCTCAGCGCTTTCACTCCACACTCACCGCTTGCCGGTTTCAGCCACAATTCACCGCCGGAGTCACTCTTTCAGGTAGGGGAGTTTCTTTGCTTCTTCGTGTTTCCTTCGTTTTTTGGTCACTTTTGCCGCCGAGGTGGGCTCTCGGTGGGCACTGTAGATAAAACGCTCAAGCCTCCACACGCGGGGCGAGCTTGGTTTTCTTCGCCGCCGGGGTGGGCTCCCGGTAGGCAGGCGCAGTGACACGCTCCAACCCCCACATGTGGGGCGAGCTCTGGGGCTAGTCGATCGCCGCCGGGTGTGCACCTAGTTAGCCGTCCTCACACATGTGTGTGTTCGAGGTCCCTCGTCGCCAGATGTAGTGTCTAGCGTCATACAAACACACGCAGACACGGGTTGCAGGTCACAGCTACTTTATTTCTCATACTTCTTCCTCGTGGGCTAACGGCTAACTACCGTTCCTAGCCCCCAGCTCCTCCCTTTCCGCCCGCCCTCGTCCCACCTCGGGCTGGTCCTAGTGAACTGCTACTGTGGTCACTGTGGACATCATCACAAATAGCAGGCCATAGAATCAAAACAACACAGGCAAAAGGAAAACAATTTCAAACACAGCAAGCACAGGATGGCCAACAAAAATATAAACGTATGTGACAAATTTACAAAGACTAATGAACTTCCTGGCAGGGTCTGAGAAGGAGGGAATTAGTTCTGAAAGTGTCTTTGGAATAAAAGGGATTTGAGGTCCGCTTTGAAGATCTGGATGGCGGTGATGGTACGGAGCGAATGAGGAAGCGAGATCCAGGTTCTCACCGCATCACCTGAGAACGATTGTGCCAACAGTTTTCTCTTTTGAAGGAGGGGGGTTCAAGAAGGAACTTTTCCGCATTCCGAGAAGGTCTTGAGCCTCCAGACAGTTTGAGTTTATTCACCAGATAGCGAGGGGAGGAAGAGTGCAAAGCTTTGTGGGTGATGCAAACTGTTTTGTAGGTAGCTCTAGCCTCGATGGGAAGCCATCGGAGAGAAGACAGGATAGAAGTGATCTGGTCGCTTGGTTTGGACCCTGAAATGAAGCGAGCTGCTGAATGGAGGACGGATTTGAGGGGGGAGAGGTGAGATTTGGGAAGGCCAGTTAGAAGAGAATTACAAGTCAAGTCTAGAGAGAACTAGCGATTGGACCAAGGTTTTTAGGCCATTCTTCGGAAAGAACCGACGAATCCCCCATAAGAGTTGCAGTTGATAACGTGCGGTCTTGGCCATGGAGATGATGTGTGAGATTAGGTTGAGTCTTTTGTCAAGTATGACACCTAACGATTTAGGCTACATATAATAAACAATATCCCAACTGGTGTGATTAGAGGACAAATAGTAAGGATATGAAAACATTATCCATGGAGGCACAAGGAGACTCTATTCACTCATTACATGTGCTAAAAGCATAAGTTTAATCATCATTTTAAGGATAGGACAGATAAAATTACAGTTAATATCAGCACTGCAATTGTAGATACAAAAATTGTATTATAACCCAAGTGTGTACAAGGTGCACGAGTGGGAGGTGAGTGACACTACGGCGACGCAAGTGACAGAGGAATCAGCGTGGATGGCGCAAAGTGTTGTGTGCAAAAATATTTACAGTGACTTTGAACATAGAGGTTTCTAAACACTTTCAACAATTGATTTTGTTTGTCATTTTCACAGAGAACCGCTATGCAGGAAGCGCCTAAAATCTGGCTGAAAAGTTGACGGCGTTTCGATCCGTGCAGTTTAGGATCATCTTCAGGGCTAGATGGGTAGAGTGCAATGCCGGATTGGCGAATAATCGGTAGTAATAGTCGGGCTCTTGTGTTCGGCCCGGAGTCCCGTGGGTGCCACACGGGGCAGTCCGTGAGTCTCGTTGGTGTAGTCAAGGGTTTCAGTTTAGACGTAGAGTCATTTTAACGTCAGCAATGAATATCTATGTAAGTCTGGAGAATCCCGGTCTCGTAAGATCTGAGGACCAAGCCGATGGGGATGATGTCAGCGGGTCCGGGAACCGGTCCAGAAGTGATCGGTTCAGTGGCAGGAATAAAACTTTGGTCAAACAGCAAGTAGGGCGAGTGAATCGCGGTGCCGTCGTTGCTAAAAGAGATTTAGCACAGTCCACAATGATGGGTTTACTGTTGAGTAGATTTGATTGATCCATCCAGGCTTGAACAGGAGGGGGAGAGAGGGAGCTAGATATGAGGAGGAATTATGTTTTGGGGGGATTGAGAATGAGTTGGTGAACTAGCATCCAGTTGTGAATAGTGTTGAGAGTAGAGCTGAGTAGTTAGAGATCATGAGGGGAAGACACCTTGAAGTAGATTTGGTTGTCATCCACGTAGAGATGGTAGAGGATTCCAGATTTGCTTAGAAGGTTCCCTAATGGTTCCAGGTAGAGATTAAACAGAGTGGGAACAAGGATAGAACCTTGAGGGACGCCTTGACCAACCACCAGTGGAGACGAGAGACTATTTGCAATCTTGATCATTTGGGATCTGTCTGTGAGGAAAGAGGCTAACCATTTGAGTACTGTGCCTTCCACGCCCATTCTCTTTCGAAAAATGTTAAGGAGGATGGAATGATTAACAGTGTCAAAAGCTGCAGAGAGGTCAAGAAGAATCAGAAGGCATGATTCCCCTGAATCGAGAATATGCAGCGCATCATCGATCACTTGCAGCAGGGTTGTTTCAGTGCTGCAGTTTTGAATAAAGCCCTACTGGAACATGTCAAGGAGATTATTGTCCATAATGTGTTGGGACAGTTGTTTTGCAACACATTTTTCTGTGATCTTTGAAAGAAAAGGGAGTTTGGTGATGGGGCGCAAGTTATTGAGGTCATTTGCATCTGCAGAGGTTTTTTTTAGAAGGGCGGTAACCTGTCCTGTTTTGAGGACACTTGGGAGGGATCCTTGACTGAGGAAGAGATTGACTAGCCTGGTCCAGTAGGAGTGAGTGTTAGTATAGAAATCAATGGCGATGCCACTGGGAATGGGGTCAGAGGAATGGTTGGAGGGTTTTGTTTTGCGGATGCATTTGAGGAGATCAACCTCTGAGATGGAGGCAAAGTTCTGCCAAGTGACTAAGGATTTTCGCTCCTCGATGGGGGTGGGGTGGGTGACCTGTTCCACCAGAGATTTTACCTTTTGGTCGAAGAATATAGCGAACTCAGTTGCTTTCTTTGATGCATCCTCAGGCTTGATGGTTTGGGGAGAACAATTTGGGTTTTTGATGAGGTCGAAAAGTTTTTTGGGTCTGTTTTTAGCTGAATCGAGGAGGGATCTGAAGTGTGATGTTTTTTTCCTGGAAGATGTGTTTGTGGTATATGGATCTTGCTGAACGTAAAAGAGAGAGGTTGGGGTGGATGGAGAATGTCTCCAGTGCTTCTCTAAGATTCTAAGGTTTTTCCTTTCATCATAGAGAGCTTTGTTGAACCAAGGAGCTGATGGGGTGGGTCTTTTCCTTTTGGAGCAACCTTGTCAATTTCGACTGCGAGGATTGAGAGGCAAAGGGGAGTGAGATTGTTGACATCCATATTGGGGTCTAGACTAGGAAGAGACTGCATAGCAGAATCACATGAAGTCTCAAGATCAATGTTTTTTGTGTTGCGGGACCACGTAGAGGCTCTTTTGGGTTGGCCGAGAGTTAAAATGTGAGAGAGGTGAAAACAGAAGGGAATGAGGAAATGGTCGGACCAGTCCACAAGGATGGGTGAAGCAGTGGTAATCTGGTCTGATTTGGAAATCACAAGGTCCAGAATTGAGCCCTTGGCATGTGTAATTTCCGAGCAATTTTGTGCAAGATCGTTAGCGGAAAGAAAGGTTGCAAGCTTGTTGGCAGCCGAGTCTTCCGAAGAGACCTAGTGAAGGTTGAAATCACCTAGGAAGATCTGCTTGTCGCTCTGTGAATATTGGTCACTAATGAAGTCAATGAATTCCTCCATGAAGGAAGAGCAATTTCCAGGCGGGTGGTAGATGGTATGGAACCTGAAGGGTGTGCCATGATGAACTTGGAATTCTAGGGAGAGGCATTCAAAGGTGCAAAAGAGGGTAGTGTGAGAGGCTTTGATTTGGAGGGTGTTTCTGATGATAATCGCAACACCTCCCCCGATCTGGCCTGGTCTGTTGTTTCTGAGAATAGAGTAGTCAGTAGGTAACAAAAGATCAAATGAAGTGTGAGAGGAGTCATTAAACCAGGTCTCAGTGAGAAAGAGCATATCGAGGTTGTGGCGAGTGATGGTGTCGGAGATTTCCAGTTTGTGTTTGGTTACAGATCTGCAGTTATGGAGCATACAGTGTAGCTCTGACGCAACTGTTTTGGTGATGTGAGTGTCTGGACTGATGAGGGGGATAGGGATTAGATTCTTGAATGAAGGTGCCCCTTGAGGGGGAACCTGGTAAGGTCTGATAGAAGAGATGGTCTGAATGGCAAATTGAGTAGATTTGTTAGGAGAGGCTAGTGTAGGGGGAATGACATTGATGGTCTTATAGGTAGCCAATAGGTTGGTAATGTCTGTGGAGGATAGATTGTGGTTGGCTCTATTTGGGCGCGGGAGCAAGGAACTCCTCTGGAGGTTGTTTGGGGATGGGGATATCGTAGCACATAGGAGTGAAATGGATGCTTCAAGCAGGGAAATGGACGCGATGAGGGAATCAAGTTTAGTTTCCAGAGAGAGGTGTCCTTAGCACGGAGTGAAGGGTGGCCCAATGGTTATGGGAGAGAGTGGACTAGACGAAGGAGGACAGGAGGAAGTGGGGGACCGGGGAGAGTGTCAGGGTGTGGGGGTCGAAAATCTATGGGTGAAAACACGGGCACAGGCACGAGGCAAGAGCTGCAGAAGTCGAGGACACTGGTAAATCCATGCAGACTTAAACAATACGGTGAAAAGGTCACGACTAGTGTTTGCTTTTAAATCCGAAAGCAATTTGCTTTTGAGTGCAAAGTAATAGAGGTTGAGGATTTAGGATCAAAAAACATAGTCTGACGTGCGTAAAACAAGACACGCGGCCGCGAGACGTGCTCTGTGGTGGGGGAGGGGCTGTTAACTGAGAGGGGGAGCAGGAGGTGAGCCTGCGAGTGGTGCGCGCAGCAATGGTGAAAGTGATCGCGAGTGATGTGCGTGCACCATGACGAGAGAGGAAAGCCAGATGGCACCTATGCTCGTCATTGTGGCATTCCGGTCTGCCGTCTGCAAACAAAAGACACGGGTTGCAGCTCTTCGTAATAAGTACAACAAATGGAGATATTTTTACTGCATGGAAAGAAAGAACGAGATTGCAAATCAATAGCATATGGTAGAGTACAATACGTTATCAGAGGAAACATTTAGCACGTGTGGCTGCGCTGCCAGTGGCGCATACATTAATGAGCATTTCGACACCTAATGCATGGAATTACGGAACATTTCAGACACACAAAACTAACAACAGCTATGATTTCCTAATGCACAAAGCATGAAATTCCGTGTTACACTGGCGCAAAAATAAGGCTATTAATCTGCTGTATAATGGTATTGTAATTAGCTTCCATCTCGTCCAACACCTGGGTGATTGCAAGAAACACAAATATGGAAAACAGCACGTTGTTGTCAATGCCTGTAAACGCACTGCTAAACTAGGCGCATTCAAGAAGTAGCTGAAACGTGACGCATGCATGAAAGAGGCAGCTCAAAAAGCTTTAGTGGAGACCCATGACTCTTTTGTTATGAAAAGAAACAGGAAGTGGCTATATTTGTAGTTTAACGAATGGGGGATTCTATTGAAGTGTGTCTTGAAGTTTAACGAACAGTGGTGTTGACTGCATACTTGAACGTGTCTTTATAAAACACATTTTGCGTGAGAAATGTGTACAATGTGCCCAAAACAATTGAATGTGCAGCTGTGAAGGTACGTAGCCAAAAAGAATTGAACTAGACAACAAAAATGTGCTCCAAGGTAAAGTACCACCAAACAGGCAACTGAAATGGTTTTTTTGAAAGGAAGCATTCATTTCTTTGATTATGATAACCCACTAAGTCTGATTAAGTATGTTGCGTGATAAAACATGCAGTTACTTCAGGGGGTACCAACCACAAAGGTTCAACCATATTGTTAAATGTGTAGGCCCACTAAAGCAGGCACAAAAGCAAAGTAGTCTCTAGGTATGCTGGCAAAGCCACAAAAGACTAGGATGTCCAGACATTTAACCCACAAGAGCATCAGAACAATAGCAAACGGCACCTACATTCATTACCCTGAAGCTGAATTCTCGGCAGAACCATATACATAATGCAACCACTAACTGCTTATTGCTAGGATAGAGTTTAACAGTCCCGGCGCACTCTGAATCACACTTGGAAACTAACAAGCAAGCACAGCTGGCAACAGTTCCAGAAACCTCCACCTAAAGTGGTGCGAAATGCTCACTGGGAGAACGATTCCACTTCAAATCAACATAAGACGTTGGACGATGATGTGAATATTTGTGAGGGACAACAGAACTATACCCCGCTTCCCAAAAAGGCAAACAATCAGAAGTGTGGATGGCATATGCTAGACAGATCCCAGCGTAACCAACCAGCACAAGGAAAGAGGGTGTGACACGTCTTAAATTCAGAGAGCAGACACTGCTTATAAATCCAGTAACTTCAATGTCAGGTTATTAAAGGGGTGAAGAAATCCACCAAGAGTAATCGAAACAGATGACTGGAGCAAGTTGTCTTTACTACAGACAATTTTGCAAAGGAAACAGCTGGATCTCCGATGCTCAAGTCTCAGTGGCACACATGAATAGCAGAAGCTCCGTTTTGCTAAGAGCACTTTACACAGAGCGCCCCTTCAAATCAACGTGCACAAGGCAGCATCACCTGCAGCCATGATGAACTGGTATCAACTGCAATGTCAAACGGGGAGGGGGGATTCCCACACTCTGCGAGTACAATTCATAAGCGACCGAGACAAAAGCACATTTTGCAAGAGACTAAGGTGAGAGACTGAAATGCACAAATAATACAGACACACTGAGCAAGGAAATACATTCCCAAAGCAACAGAAACAAGCATTGGCCCCGCAGCCGTGAAAGAGGCACGGCCGCGCAGCCGCGAAAGTGAAAGTGATCGCGATTGCCGGCTGTAAGGGTGCCCGCGAGCGAAGCACTTAATGACTCATGATGAAAGAAAGCCAGATGATGGCTGCATGCGTGCATGCACGCGTAACCACAAGCTTGAGGCCTGCAAAAGTGTGTGGTAGCACTTTGAAAACCCACTTACTAAATGTCTCGCAGGGCAGCGCATGCACTGGCTCAGTCGAGACCTAAAAACAAAAGAAGGGGCTTGGATTGCAGGGTGTTCTGGGGATATCCAGGGGTGAGTAGTCTCTATCGTGCAAAGTCGAAACTGCATAGCTGTGTGTGCAGGAGGAGGTTGAAGGGGAGGGAGAAGTATGGAGTAAGAGGGGGTGTCAGATCCATGGGATAGTGGAGAAGGGCACTTGAGAAACGGAGGAGAGACCCAAGAAGATAGGGGGCGAGAAGCATTGCGGGTGAGAAGTTATGGGAAACACAGGAGGGGGAGGGAAGTGAATTGCAGGGCCCGAGAGTGCAAGAGCGGTCCAAATGTGTGAGAAACAAAGGAAAGCTAGAGACAAGCTTGTGTGTGTGTGTGTGAGGGAGGACCGGGGTGTAGGAAAAAGTTAACAAATAAGAAGCGGAAGGGAGAGAGAAAAGAGGAGAAACAGGAGATGAGGTTACAGAAACAGAGGGAGGGAAAAATGAGAGAAGCAGAAGTGAGAACGTAAAGTAGATTGGAGAGAAACAGGTGACACAATAAGAGGGAAGAAAGACCGGAGAGATACGCATAGACAGAACAAGGGATCAAGGATGGTGAGGTAGAAAACACCTGTGCGGGGCATAGAAAGAGGAGGGTTTTACAGTGGGAGACAAAAAGGGGAAGCCGTGAGGAGAGAGCAGGGCTCAAGTCGGGGGACCAAGCGGGTGGACGGTGTCTCCCCACTTATTTTAACTAATTTTACCTGGAGGACGCCGTCCCCCCTGTAAAGATGCCCTTGCTAAGGAATAAAGTGTATTCTTGCCATTAACTGCTCCCCATGTCTTTTTAAAAGCAGACTACTCATAGCAGACTGTGCACAGAAGATGAGTGCACGCTACTGCTACCTCTGCAACAGAGGGCAGACTTTGGGCCAGTACGCAGGAGTCTTAAGAAGCGTTCCTCGCAGCTGCCTTGGCCAGGAACTACCAGCCCCAATTGTACTCCATTAATAGAAGTCTATGTTTTTTACCTTTTGTGACGTCACTTCCGGTCGTGACGTCACTTTCTGTCTTTGAGCGTCCCCCCACTTCTTTATTTAGGACTTTTGCCTTGGGAGAGAGTGAAGTGACAGGAGGTGTGACAGAGAAGGGCATACAAGGGTCTAATGCCCACTAGGCAAGAGGGGCCCAGACTGCAAGGTGCCAGTGAATGTGTTGCACCTTTCAGAACCAGACACACTCCCGCACAGGAGGTCCAGCAAGCAGGCACTTAGAGATTGTAAATACAGAGGCGACCAGCGTTAGGCCGGTTCAGCTTGTGTCTGATGGGGTGCCTGCGCCCATGTGTGTACCTGCCAGAAGGCTGCACTCCACTCTGCGTGTGGGCGAATAATCAGCACAGGCAGCCTGGTGAAGGTATTGTAGAACATCTCATTGGCTAATTCCCTTTCATTGGCATTGAACTGAACATCTGCCCTCCTGCAACAAGGCAACATCACCCAACGCAAGTGCACAGTTCATGACAAAGAGAGTGGGTGGTGTGCGCACATCAAAGGTGTCTATACTAAGTATGGGCGAATTTTGCGGATCTGCAGTCCATGAATTTGTGCAAAATCGCAAAAAAGTCTGCAAATTTGCGGATTTTCCCGCGAAATAGTGGATTTTTTTGTGATTTCCATCTACTCAATTGGAGTACTTTCTACTGGCTAATCAGTAAGTGCTACCTCGTTGGGTAAATGTATAGTGCTTTCCCTACACTGCAGCTGCATCGAGGGCCAGAAGATTTGTCTCCACTGACCATGTGTGCCTGTAACTTTGCCACCGCGCCAAAAGGCGTCGAGGTCCCTTGAGTGAGCTGCCCATCATAGTTGGGAAAGGGCGGGAAGACGTTTGATACTGCTAGTGTGTGGTGCGGGGCTTCTATGCGTGTCAACATGCCTCTTGTGTATAAAGGGTCTGAGAGTACGCAGGGCAGGATGTGAGGAGAAAGCAGCCTCCTTGTCACAGGAACTACACAGGGATTGTGCTCGAGGAACTCATGGATTCAAAGACCTCCCTCGAGTATTACAGCTAATTTTCGACAGCAGATATGGGGTGAAAGCACACTTGCCCAGCCTCGACCGTGCTCACTAAGGTTTTGGGCTGATTAAAACGTTACTGAATTTGAGCTTCAACTCTGGCACCTGCTTTATTTATATCTGTAAGTGCTTCCTGTTGAGGTTTAATTTTTGTGACAGGAGCCTCGTGCCAGAATTAATCCTGCGCTGCATAGTTATCCACAAAGATGACAACGTTTTGTGCAATATCTATACTCAACTGGAGTACTTTCTACTGGCTAATCCAGTAAGTGCTACCTTGTTGGGTAAATGATAGTGCTTTTCCTACACTACAGCTGCGTAGGGCCAGAAGATTTTTCTCCACTGACCATGTGTGCCTGTAACTTTGCCACCGCGCCAAAAGGCGCCGAAGTCCCTTGAGTGAGCTGTCCATCATAGTTGGGAAAGGGCGGGAAGACGTTTGATACCGCTAGTGGGTGGTGCGGGGCTTCTATGCGTGTCAACATGCCTCTTGTGTATAAAGGGTCAGAGAGCAAGCAGGGCAGCAGGTGAGGAGAAAGCAGCCTCCTGGTCACAGGAACTACACGGGGATTGCGCTCGAGAAACTCAGGGATGCAAAGAATTCCCTCAGGTATTACAGATCATTTTCGACGGCAGATATGGGGTTAAAGCACACTTGCCCAGCCTTGACTGTGCTCACTAATGCTTTTGGGCTGATTAAAATGTTACTGAATTTGAGCTTCAACTCAGGCACCTGCTTTATTTACATCTGTAAGTGCTTCCTGTTGAGGTTTAATTTTTGTGACAGGAGCCTCATGCCAGAATGAATCCTGCCCTGCATAGTTATCCAAGAAATGCCATCGTTTTGTGCAATACCTCTACTCAACTGGAGTACTTTCTACTGGCTAATCCAGTAAGTGCTACCTTGTTGGGTGAATGATAGTGCTTTTCCTACACTGCAGCTTCGTAGGGCCAGAAGATTTGTCTCCACTGACCATGTGTGCCTGTAACTTTGCCACAGTACCAAAAGGCACTGAGGTCCTTTGAGTGAGCTGTCCATCATAGTTGGGAAAGGGTGGGAAGACGTTTGATACCGCTAGTGTGTGGTGCAGGGCTTCTATGAGTGTTCACATGCCTCTTGTGTATAAAGGGTCAGAGAGCGAGCAGGGCAGCAGGTGAGGAGAGAGCAGCCTCCTGGTCACAGGAACAGGCAGTCCTGCCAAGTATCACGCATCGGGCATTAGACAAAAACATTTCAGTGTGGCAATCCGCATTACCGCACTGAAATGCATTGTCACGCATTATAGCCCCTCTCAGCTGTAAAACCAAAGTGCCTATAATGCACCAATATTGAAATCTGCAGTGGTAGTGCGTAGCGCAATTTGTGCTTCTACGGAAGGCTATGGGAATGGTTCATCTGCTCGTGGGCTACAATGTAACACCAAGAGGCCTGACGTCAGAAGAGGAGTCATTGTGAGTGCCAAATTGTGAGACTCAATTTAATAGGGTGGGCAGGCCGGCGCAAGAGGGTGGTATATTTGGCTGGGCTGCTCCACTGCTGTGTGCGCGCATGGGATTTTGGTAGTGCAGTTGAGCACGTTGCTTCCATCTCGGTTGCAGCTGAGGCGGCATAACGGATCCCGTGGGCAGCCCGGGCTGCACCCTCTGAGGCTCAGCGGACCCCAAGCGCTGCAGGCTGGTGACTCACTCGCCGTCGTGAGTCTGCTGCTCAACTTTAATAAATGTAATTCTGCGTAAGTAAAATTATTGTATTTTTATGATAATTTATAATGAAGAAGCTGAATAATCGGAGCTGGAATTGAATCATACATGGCGAGGCCCAGGCTTTACAGATTAGCCATGCCCCGCCTGGCCTGCTTTGGTCCGAGTTTACTCTGGGCATTAGAGAAGAGCCCGGATTGCTCTCTACAGCGCTACAGGCATAATGATCTATGGGGCGACGCCTTGACTGCAATTATCCTGCGAAGTGTATGATGCTGCTGGCCATCAAAGGGGCTCCCCTTTGATGGCCAGCAGCATTACACACCTCGAAGATTGGCCCCAGATATACAGAATAACGCTGGACGATATCTTTGTTTTCTTTGCAGCGCCGCCATCAGCATACTTTCTGTGCCGTCTGACCCGACGCTTACAAGGTTGTGAGTAGGGTCATGGTAGAGGTTGTTGGTTTGCAGCCTGCTGGGCTCATTCCTTCCTAAATCTCCACAGATTACTTACCTCAGATTGTTGTCAAGATCGCTTTGCAACTCTTGCCCTCCGATCACATATGGTTCCAGGAACTGGCACAGTGTTTGTTCATTTTCCCGATCCCGGGCCTTTTTCAGTCAGCAGAGCGCACAAGCGTTTAAGTGTGACCTCCAGCTCAAACTGGTCTAGGTCAAGGTTCCAGTCAAGGCTTGTGACATCCCCATCCCAAAAATCAGAAGGCTGTCTGTACTGTAGAACCTGGGAGACAACCCAACCCAGCGTGAGGATGAGGCCAGCCAGCAGCAACAATTTGGTAGGGAGCAGGGATAAATGTGCAGTGCGCTCCATGGCAGATGGCAGCTAAGTTTTTCAGTTCAATTACACTGAAATTATGAAAATGTCACACGTAGCAATCTAAAACCTTGGAAGCTATGAATGGGGAATGTGCTGGAGAAACTCAGAGATGCAAAGACCTCCCTCAGGTATTACAGCTCATTTTCGACGGCAGATATGGGGTTAAAGCACACTTGCCCAGCCTCGACCGTGCTCACTAATGTTTTGGGCTGATTAAAACTTTACTGAATTTGAGCTTCAACTCGGGCACCTGCTTTATTTATATCTGTTAGTGCTTCCTGTTCAAGTTTAATTTTTGGCCCACAGGAAGCACTTACAGAGTTAAGGCACGTGCCCAAATTGAATCTAACTTTGTAACCATTTTAGAATGGTGTCAGCAAGCACTCTGGCAGCTTGCCGGTGCCATTCTAAAATGGTTACAAAGTTAGCTTCAACTCGAGCACCTGCCTTAACTGTGCTTCCAGTGGCCCAAATAAAATCCGCCCGCTCGTGAATTCGCGAATTTTTCGGCAATTTCGCGAGATTCACGGAACGCGAATTTGCCAAAAATTCGCAAATTTCGCGAGTGGAGCAGATTTCGCGCCCATAGTTAGTCTATACTACTCTAGCAAGCCGTATGCATTAACTTCAGTGACATTGTTGAGTCCATATACTGAGGACGATTCCTCGACACTGTGCTCTTGTTTGCTCTTTAGAAAACTAAGGAGTTAGGCCCCTAGGAACATGGAATAGGCAGGGCCCTATATATGTCAGTAAACACAAAAGATGCCTATACCATTTAAATTTCAAATTGTCGACTTTCAGGTCAAACACAAATTCTTTTGGTTTGAACCGGTATTTTATTTATACCTTATGATTTCAATTTTGTATGTATCTCTCTTTATCACATTTGTGTATGAAAAGGAAAAAACTATACATTCTATACAACATTTACAACAATATACAATGTAATTTACAAACACTTATTTACATTCCACATAATTACTGAAGCATACTTAACCCCTTAAGTGCTGCCTCGGTGCGTTGGCCGACGGTAGCACTACCTCCCCAGTGCTGCGCACGACCATTGGACGTCCATTCAGCACTAGTTCCAATGGACAGCGCAGCACTGGGGAGGGATGTTTACGAGCATCTATGAGGTTAACATCATACATCCTAGATACAAAGCTTTATACAAACAAAAAGGTATATTTATGTCTTTATATTTTGACTGAATAAATCTGTATCCAAATAAAGGACTGAGGGCCAGATGTAGGTGGCCCATTACCGGTCGGTAACGGCCGAAATTAACGAATTTCGGCCTTACCGAACGGTAATAGGCTTTTCTTATGTAGGGGGCTGAAATTAAGGATTCAGTAATTTACCAAATCGGTAATTTAAGGAATCAGTAAATTACCGATTTCTTAAATACCGATTTGGTAAATTACTGAATTCCTAATGTAGGGAGCCCTTAAATGAGTGCTCATCCCATGTTAGGATTCGTTATTTACCACCAACTACAAGTTGGTGGTAAATAACAAAAAAAAAAAAAAATGTAATGCAAATTGCTTCAGTGCCATGTTGCAGACATACATACCCTTAGGGCATGTATGCCTGCAACATGTTCACCCTTAAACAATTGAGGGGTGCACCCTGCCACCCTTCAATGTTTTTCCTCTTTTACCGAATCGATATTTACCGATTCAGTAATTGGCATTCATTCCTATGGGCCTTCAGGACCATAGGAATGAATGGTAATTACGGAATCGGTAAATACCGATTCGGTAAATACCAAATCTTAACGATTCAGTAATTTTTACCGAATTTTTAGCTACATAGCATTTACCGATTCGTAAACACCGAATCAGTAAAATTTGGTATTTACGAATCGGTAAATATTATTTACCTACATCTAGCTCAAAGTCAGAAAAAATGCTCAGAGCCACCAAAGGGTAACCAATTTCAGTAATAGCAGAAATTAATTCCAACTATCAATGTCGGTATATGCTCCTTAGTTGTGCCGACGCATTTCAAATCCAGGAAAACCAATTCTCGGATTCTCATCAGGGCTAAGGGTGGGCGTTAAATCCGTTTCACGGGCGAATTTGCGGATTTTCCGCGAATCTCGCGAAATCATGGTAAAATCCGCGAATCAGAGGGGACGAATTTTCAGCCAAGCAGGGGTTACAGCAGCAGGTGCAAAAGTTGAACCTAATTTCTTTGTAACATTTTACAAAAGGGTTACATACAAATTAACTTCAACTTGGACACCTGCTGCTAATTGCTTCCTGGCGCCTCGTTGCCTACTTGCAACTATTCTCTGACCCTGCTCTGACCCTTGAAGCAGGGTCAGAGAATAGTTACAAGGCGGCAACGAGGCACCTGTCCAAGGAATTAAACCTCATCAGGAAGCACTTACAGATATAAAAAACAGGAAGAAGGGAAAGGATGGCAAATACACCCATTTTGAGTTGTCAGGAGGGGTTAAACTAAAAGAGACCTTTACAGCACAATTTTCATATGCATTTTGCTAAAAATAAAAAGCTGTATGTTCTGTAGGGGCAACTCAGGAATATGGCCCTTCAGAGATCCGGCCTCTCTTTCTTTCTCTCGTTCTCTCTCTCCCTCTCTCTTTCCCTCTCTTTCTCTATCTATCTATCTATCTATCTATCTATCTATCTATCTATCTATCTATCTATCTATCTATCTATCTATCTATCTATCTCTCTCTCCCTCTCCCATAAATGACTGCATGGGTAACTTTGCTATGCAAGCTGCTCGCGAAGACGCAAAAAGCCCCGCGAACACGCAAAAAACCCTGCGAACACGCAAAAAACTCCGCGAACACGCAAAAAAACAAAAATCCGCAAATTCGCACAAATTCGCGAATTTTGCTGATCACGAATTCGCAAATCCGCAAATTCGCGGATCGCAAATTCGCAAAATTCGCCCATGCTTAATCAGGGCTTTGTCACTTTCTGTATAAGATGTAAGAACAAACAATAAAGTTTTATTTGAAACTTTAAACTCCTTCTCTCTCTTTCAATTACACTACTCAGGCATAGATCTCTATTCATGTACCTGAGTAACTTGGGCAAAGGAGACTTCTTGATGTTAGTAGTAGGCTCTTATTGCTATGTCTCAGTCCGTATTTTTGGAAGCAAGGTTTACTTTAATCAATTGTGGTGTTAAATCCCTAAATGGGAAAATATGGGTGTATCTGTCAAGCTTGCTATTATATCACATTCTGATTTACTTAGTAAATCCCTATTGGTTCATATCTCAATTTCTCAGGTCAAGGTTGCTGTTTTTTCAAATGTGGCACCAATCTTTATTTCTTGTCAGAATCTACCAGGATAGACAATCATATTAGACTCACTCTCCGTTCAGAATTTTAAGCGTTTATGAAAAGCTCTCTCAGCGCATGTCACGTACCTTTCTAAGTGCCGTGTATGGCTAACTGTGTTCCTTTTTGTTTGGCCTCTTGATTATACGTTAGTTTATTTTCGCCGCATTCTGTGAGATTTAAGCTGGTGAAAGATACGTTTGTATTCGTGCCTAAAACAGATTATAAGGGGGCGTGGTTAGCAGCTGAGAAGAATGGCCACAGCCTGACGGAGCTCCAAGTCCCAGCCATCCGTTCATTAATCCGGAATAAATATTGTGCCCAGAGTTGAGATCTGTGAATCAGAGACGGAGCGGCGAACATCGATCTGGCTCTTAAGATACTGCACGCTGGCAATCGCGAGTTACAAGTGGCGTAGAGAGCGGGCCCATGTCCAGAACAGAAGCCGGGGCCTCAATTGCGTTGGTAAGCCTGGGAACCCGCACTACGATCGTCGGAGTCTACCGCGGCGGAGAGTGCAGTGTCTACCCCAGTGAGCGACCCACGAAAGGTAAAGAAACACCCTGCCACTCCGGCTCAGAGGGCACCGGCCGGCGCAACCCCACAACCCCCCCCCCCCGAGGTACCGTGGCTGTGACAAAGCAAAGGACTGAGTTATAACACGCATTGGGGGTGGTGTCGGGTGTGGAACGTCAGTGGATACTAATAGCGGACCCCCGCAGTGCCATTCACAACTTCAGTGAAGTGTGACGATAGCCCCCCTGAAAAATAGATAATCAGTGGGAGAGGATCCCTCGCGAACCAGCAGAGTAAACTGGACAAGTTTGCCTACACTAAAGACTCCCCTCCTATGACGGAAACAAAAGGCCCAATGACCAAGGACAAGGAGGCTGACTCAGGCCCTAAGGTAACGTTAGAGGATATCATGGCTGCCCTCCACAATGTACAAACTACGGTATGCTCCATATCAACGGATGTCACATTCCTCCGCGCAGACTTTCAGAAAATGTCCGCCAGGGTTGCAGAGGTAGAACAAGTGACGACGGCTCTCTCCAAAGATTCTACGCTCCTGATCAAGAAAGTGACACGATTGGAGGAGGAGAATAGACATATGGCCGCAAAACTGGACGATCAGGAAGGGCGCTCCCACCGCAATAACGTAAGAATCACGGGGATTCCAGAGAAGGAAGGAGGCCCTGCTATGGACCTCTATGTTGAAGACCTCATAAAATCCCGCCTGCAACTTAAGGGACTCTGGACCTTCTTTTCAGTAGAGAGGGCACATAGGGTGCCGGGCGGCCGACCGAAGCCCGGAGCTCCTCCACGACGGGTATTGGCCCGTATTTTCAACTACCGGGACAGAGACGTAATACTACAATCAGCCCAAGTAGCGCCACCCATCGGGGTTCAAAACTCTGTCATATCCTTCTTCCCGGACTATAAGGCAGCAGTGACAGCACGCCGCAGAAGTTTCCTGGAGGTCAAGAAGGCGATTAGAGCCCGTGAACTGCCATACTCTATTCTCTTCCCGGCAAAATTGCGTGTTGTGGCAGATGGCAAGAATTGGTTCTTTGAAATGCCGGAAGAGGCACATGACTGGCTAGAAGGGTGGTGTAAGTTCGGGAAACCAAACAAAATTCAAAAGGGAAGCCGCCGTCTTGAAAAAAAAGGAGATACTGAGGATATTGAGCAGGATGGAGAAGAAAATGGCTAGTCGCAGACGGAACAGGGAGACGACGCGGACTGATGTGGACTAAAGCCCTCCATGATAAAAAGACAACGATGAGACTCTTGATAGCTGAGAACTCTGGGACGTGGGGATGATACAGTCCTCCTTGGCCTACCAGCTCCCAAACGTGCAAGTAACGGTTAAAGGGTTGGGTAATAAGCACTCTGCTGAGTTGGGGTGGCGGGCAGTTTTGAGTCCGCATGGCAGGGAGGCAGGGAGGGGGATGGGGGGGGAGGGATTACTTCATGAGTGTTTTCATGATAGTTATTGTATGGTTCAAAACACAGTCAGTTGTAATGTAACACGTCATACTAGGAAACGTTCTCGCTGTATCCTGACTAATCTTAATGGTACTACTGGACATGTCAGAAACAACACTGAAGAGTACGGCCCAGACTGAAGCAACAGTGGTCCCTGATACAGTGGTGCCTACTCTCTCCCTCCTCACATGGAATGTAAGGGGTCTTGGTGATAAGATCAAACGAGGCATAGTTTTACAATACATCAAAAGAGGTGGCTCAGCAGTGGTTCTGCTGCAAGAGACACATCTTACTGGCACGTCTAGGAGGGCGATGGACAGGTGGGGATCCAAAATGGCGGTACAATCGGAATTCACATCGGGATCCAGGGGGGTCGGCATACTACTGAAGAAGCAATTTCCACTACTAGTAAAGGACACTAGGTTTGATAAAATGGGTAGATTTGCCTCTATAATCACACAGTGGGAAGGGCGACCCCTAAACATAGTGTCTGTTTATGTCCCCCCAGCGTAGCATGCGGTGTCAATCCCAGACCTCGGTGAGTTTCTGCTCAGTCTTCCGGAGAGGCAGCTCATTATTGGAGGGGACTTTAACGTTACCCTGGATAACACCTTAGACAGGCACCCTGCCAGACCTTGGGTAGTCTCAAAAATGTAGAGGCGATAGAGATTAGGCCCCGAGATATTTCGAATCACTCCCCAATATTACTCAAATACACTCGCTACCAGCAGAAACGACGCCGCATTTACCCGCTTCGCCCGGGTTACTTACAGATTCCGAAAATAAGAAAGGCGCTCAAAAAAGGAACAGATCAGTATTTTCAAGACAATATGGGATCGGTGTCCTCGCCAACCACCCTCTGGGAGGCATTTAAGACAGTTGTCAGGGGACAAAGCCATTTCCTCCATATCGGCGTATAAAACAGAGGGGCAGGTAGAACTGCAGAATATAGAGTCGGATTTGCACACCGCAGAAGCACTACACGCCGGGGACCCCACCCCTGACACAGCTACCAACCTCCGACTTGTACAACACCAACACAAAGAACACCTCACAACATTGACTAGGCGACAGATACAGGCCACACGACATAAGATATACGAAGTGGGCGATAAGGCAGGAAAGTTACTGGCATGGCTAGATAGGAGAGAAAAAAGAGAAAGGTGGATTGGGCAGCTCTATACAGAGGAAGGGGAGATTGTAACAGACCCGCACACGATATTTGACACATTGGCACAACACTTCCGGCTCATTTACTCATCCGACTCGGAGATGTCCATAGGGGAGGAGCTAACTTATATACAGGACCTCAATATGCCCAAGTTAACTCCGGCAGCGGCAAAAGAACTGGAGGATGACCTTACAGTAGACGAACTGCAAGCAGCCATCGGTGCGCTGCAGTCGGGCAAAGCAGTAGGGCTGAACGTCATTCCAATTGAATTCTATAAGAGAACGGCAGACACCACTGCACCTCACCTACTAAACATGTTCATAGATAGTTTGGAAAAGGGTGAACTTCCACCAGACCAACGCACGGCCACAATAGTGGCTATTTTGAAACCTGGAAAGTCAGCGGATAGGTGCACCTCGTATTGACCCATCTCCCTAATAAATGCGGAAGCCAAAATCCTTGCGAAATTGTTAGCCAATAGGCTCACGCCGCACCTGTCGGCACTTATACACCCAGACCAATCGGGATTCATGCCTGGCAGGAGTACGGCCCTTAACTTGAGAAGACTACATGGGGTACTAGCTCACGCAGTCTATCTGGAGGGGCCGGCGTGGTGCTCTCCTTAGACGCACATATGACATTTGATATGGTCAAGTGGCCCTTTCTTTTCGCAGTACTACAGCACCTGGGGTTTGGCCCCAAATTTTGCTCATGGGTTCGACTCCTGTACACCAAGCCTGTGGCGCATGTCACTGCCAATGGTAATATATCAGATTAATTTCCTTTACCGAGGGGCACACGCCAGGGCTGCCCTCTGTCGCCGTTGCTTTTCGCACTGGTATTAGAACCTCTGGCGACATGGATACGATGGGAACCAACGATACGAGGCCTCAAATGGGCGGACGATTGGGAGGATCGAGTGTCCCTCTACGCTGATGATATACTGATAAATGTGGGAACACTGAGGCGCTCCATATTGACCCTCCTGGACGTCTGCACAACTTACAACTTATGGTGAGGCCTCTGGTTACACCATCAACTGGTCCAAGTCGATACTTTACGTACTGTATGGCCCTCCTCCTAACCTTCCAGATAATTGCCCGCTTAAAATAGCGGGAAGCACGTTTAAATACTTGGGTATTAACATAGCTACCGACTCCGGAGAATTTTTAAATAAAAACTTGCAGCCACCATTGGAGAGGCTTAGGCGAGATGTGCGTCACTGGGGGACGCTGCCTCTAACGTTATTAGGGAAGGCAGCACTTTTTAAGATGATGGCCCTGCCGCGTTTCTTATATGTCCTAGAAAATACACCATACCAAGTACAACCAACTTATTTTAAGGCCATTTCGGCACAGGTCTCTCGCTTTTTGTGGGTGGGAGGACCAGCACGTATTGCCCAAACCAAATGGGTGAGAGGATGGTATGATGGGGGAATAGCACTCCCTGATGTGCAGCTCTACTATTGGGCTGCACAGCTAAAGGTGATTAACCAGTGGCTGCACGTCCCACAATCAGATCCACAATTTAAAGTAGATAGAACGCAACTGGGTGAGAGGGGTATGCTCTCTCCCTTGTATGATAAAAAATTAGCATTAACAATGTTTGGCCCGCTGCGCCATAAGCTGGTGTTATGGCATGCTGCTCAGGCAAAACTGGGATGGCGGGGGATAATCACCCGGCTTACTCCACTATGGCACACAAAAAAACTAGGCAGACTCCGAAAGAGCAAGGGCTTCGATCTCTGGGACGACATAGGAATATCAACAGTGGGCGATTTATGTCAAGGAGGTGAAATAGTATCGTTTGAGCGTGTACAACAGCTCTATAATTTAGTGCCCTCTGAAGTATTTAGATATACACAAATTAGACATGCCCTGATGACGGCGCTGCCGCCTGGCTCAGAGGTACCGGAGGCGTCCCCTATGGAGGACAGGTTACTAACTGAGTACATGCAGAAGAGGGCTACCTCGTTTACCTACCGCAAATTAGTGAATAACCTGCCCGACCCAACAGGACCCCTGAGAATTAAATGGTCGCAAGACATAGGAGATGTAGATGACTCAGACTGGCAGGAAGCCATGGCATCCCCGGAGGAGGTGGGCATACCCTCACGCCTTAGGCTTGTGCAACTTTGAATCTTACATCAATTGTACTACACAAGACTAGCCCTGCACAAGATGGGAAAAATAGAACACCCATTTTGTCTCCGAGGTTGCGGGGAAGAAGGAACCTTTCTACATATCATATGGGATTGTCCTAGAATAGCAGTGCATTGGACACAAGTGTTGCGCACTGTATCACAATCACAGGGAGTGTCACTCTTGCCAGAGCCATGCAGATGCTTGCTAACTATATGGGAGCCAAATGATCTCACAAGAAATGGGCAGAGTTGGGCAACGTTAGGAATTATGATAGCTAAGAGAAATATAGCGCAAAAGTGGGGAGGGAGGGAGATACCCTCTCTGACAGCGTGGATCAGAGACATGGATGAGGCTATGGTGACCGAAAGGGCAGTGTTTAGGGCCAGAGGATGCCCCAAGAAATGGACCAAGATTTGGAGAACATGGAATGATTATAGGGGGGGTATTTGCGATCCTCCTTCGGATAGAGAGGACAATGACTCGGATCTGAAGGAAGGGTGATACGCGATGGGTGGCAGGTCAGGGCGTGCTTTGTATTGCTGATGGTTGCAAAATAGTATGTCTGTGCTGATTGTTGGACTGTGTAATAATGGAGGTTGGAACCATGATGCTTTATTATGTAACCGAATGACTCATTTTGTTACAATGCTGAAACTAAATAAAAAGTTTATTAAAAAGTTTATTAAAAAAAATAAAAAAAAGTAGTATAACCAAATAGACATAATGTAATGCACGGTGTGTTAATGCGTACCTGCTCACGGTAATCAGCTGATTCCCGGTGCAGTACAAGACTCGTTTTTTATCCCAGGCGATTCCTAAAGTGCAACAACATTTGTTTTACTTTCTGTTATCAACAACGGGCTCCGTTATAGTTATTCAAAAAACGGAGAGAGAATGAAATGAGACATAGTACCTCTTTTTAATCCTCCATCGCAGTACAATTTCACTCGACCACCACAGCGGCCATCTTAGAAACAGTGCTTTTAACTCTTCCTACTGCAGTGGAGAATTCTGGGACACATAGTGTCTTTTTGTAAAAATGTCACATAAAGTAGCCCGATACTCTTAGCTTTTAATAGGACCACTCATTGAGTTATATATATATATATGAAACAGGCAATCTCGTTCTTTTTGCCTCTTTGTTTACCAACCAGAGGAATTTATTTAAGATAAGAAAGAAATATTCTGGTGCCCGTTAGTAGTTCGACTGAATGCAAGATACTGGGATTCAGGGTCTACATTTCAATTGTGTGGAGTTATACCACCCGAATGTGTTTACATCACCATTTAAGGAGGCATGGGTACATACCTATGTACTACAATCTGGATATTTCTGACAAATTATTGAGCCCTGTCTGCGTGCTATTAAATTTCAGAATTAGGTATGCTTCCTTTTGGAGCAACACTCTGTCTATATGCGAACAGCGCTTTGCTAGATTCATAGTAAATAGAATTGACCATTTAAAATAATTTTCCACATGTGAATTTTCAACGAAATGTTCCACCATTGGTGCTGTCATAACTTTCTTTTTAATGCGGGAACTATGTTGAGCAATTCTCATGTTAATTTGCTGATTGATCTTTCCTATATAAATCTTCATACAGGTACATATTATCACATAAACCACATTTTTTGTTTTGCAGTTTGATAAGCCACCATGCTTCCATTTTATGCCTAAGTGATTAAACTCATTTACTTCATTAGTATTTGAGCAAGACACGCAATTTCCACACTTATGATGGCCCTCAACTGGTTTCAGGTTCCATTGGGACGGTAGGTCGCTTTTTGCTTTTGGTATTGTGACATCTGCTCGGACAATCTGTTGCCCTATACTTTGGTTCTTTTTGAAAGCAAAAATAGGTTTTGGAAAAGGACATCCAAGGTCTTAAAGGAGGTGCCAATTTTTTAGTACCACCTGTCTCATTCTATGTGTAACTGGTCCATAAGTTGTTACACATACCAGTCTATCCAGTTATTGTTTCTCTTTAACCGGAAAGAGGCATTCACACGGTGTAAATCGTGCCCTTTTGATTAAATGTTTAAGGATTTGTTTTGGGCACCCTCTATGTATCATTTCCCTATAGAAGTTTTTGAGCATGTTCCTCAAAATCACTGAATTCCGTGCAATTTCTCCTAATTTTTAGGAGCTGCCCGTAGGGGAGAATTGCTTTTAAATTCTTTGGATTGGCACTTCTGTGATGCAGAATGGTATTTTTGTCAGTGCCTTTCTTGTACAAAGATGTCTTCAACTGCCCTTCAACACATGTTAACTCCACATCCAAGAATGTTATCTTTATTTTACTGTACTCAATGGAAAATGTTATATCCTCATGTCTGGCATTAAGCCATTCATGGAACGCTAGTAACTCCACCTGGCTCCCCTGCCACAGGAGCCAGATGTTGTCAATATAGCGTAACCATTGATTGATATGATCTCCAAATGGGTTATTAGTCTCTACGAATCTTTTCTCATATTGGCCCATGTACAGCACTGCCATTTTTGGGGCATAGGGACACCCCATGGCAGTGCCTTTCACCTGCATAAAGAATTGATCATTAAAGGTGAAATAATTCTTTTTTAGAGCAATTTCAGCCAATTTTAAAATGAATGATGATGGCACTCTATGTGGTCTCTCCCTGCTCTCTAGGTATAGTTCCATCACTTCCATCGCCTCGTCCTGAGGGATCTGCGTGTAAAGTGATGTAACATCCATCATCACCATTATTTGGGTTTGTTGATCAAAAAAGATTCCTTCTACCTTCGTCAAAAAATCTGTGGTATCTCTTAAATACGATTTCACCTCCCTAAGAAATGGCTGTAAAAAGAAGTCTTCGTATTTTGAAATGGGTTCAAGACAAGAGTCACACCCCGAGACTATCGGCTGTCCTGTGGGTTCACTGAGGTTTTTATGAATCTTTGGCAAAAGATATAAAACCGGGGTTCTGGGGAACTTTTTCAATAAAAACTCATATTCTTTTGGACCCAGAAAGCCTTCGTCTTTGCCTATTTGCAAGTTTCCTAAAATCATTCCTTGTACCTGTCTAACTGGATCTTCTGGAAGCCATCGGTACCAGGTGCTATTGTTGACCTGTTTCAAACCCTCACTCAAATGCTTGCGTGATTCTCACCATTAAAAATTGGTAAGGCTTGCTGGCCAACCAACTTTTATTCCAAGCTGCAAACCTTCCAAATTAAAAAATGGTTCCCATCAAACCATATCTAATCCTCTATCGCCAACATGTTTTGTTGCTGTATTCTCTCGCAACTTCATCAGGGCTAATAGGGGTTCGCCTTCTCAATCTTTCACTTCATTTTTACATAAAAACCTGTGATGGTGGATGACAACGTATAAAATTGAGCCAGTTGTAAAAATCCAAATGCCTCCTACACGGGCAACGTGAATGTAAAAAAATGTGTAGTGGCACACAGTTCATTTAGAGCATTATTACCTGGAGGTTGCGAAGTTGCAGCATACCTGCATCCCTCCTCATTGGGTCAAATGTGTCAATCGATCACGTGTACCTAAGTAGACCATCCACAATCTGGCCCTCTGTAATTGTATATAAACACAGTTTACACACACGGCATTAATAAACCATGGTTTATATATCACTCTATGCAAACCATACCCTCTCATTGTATGCTCATGCCACAATTCTCTAGTTCACTTTTATTTATAATGGTCTCAAGCCAATTTACATGCTCTCGATTCACATCCCACTTAATGGCTTAAAGGTTAGAGCATCAACGCCTGTACGATGCTCTCGCCAGCAGTCTACATGTCCATAAGGTAGTGCAAGCTGCTCGTGCTGCCATCAACAGCTCCCACGTTCGCAACCACTAGCTACCAAGCTTTATACACAGCGTACCTATTTCTTCCCAAAAGCAATCCCATTCACAAGGCACTGAAACGATTTAAAATGTGCAGTTTTTCTACTCATATAGAATTGTATTGCGCCCAAACACTAAATCTCATATCAAAATTTCAGCCAAAAAGAGGGGTACTTCCCTCTCTAACAACCACTCGTTCGTACTTGTGTGCCTCAATAATCTACTGAGGTACCTGGTAGCATCTATGCCGCATTCTGCTGGTATAACCATGTCGGCCTTGTGAATTGGATTGCTTTTGGGAAGAAATAGGTACGCTGTGTATATGACACTCATAATATGAAACTTGGCTCGTGTGAAACTCAGTAGCCCCTTTTCTTCCCCTTTTAAAGATGGCCGCCATGATTGTGATCATCGCGCGTCACATGGTATTGAAGGCGCGATGATTGGACGGGACCACAGTAAGAGTAAAAACACACTGCAGCGGGAGCTCGGAGCCAGAGCTCCTAGCACGCCGGTGGGACGCGGCATTGGTCAGAGGGTCTGTGCCGGACGGCGAGATGTCTGTTAATGTAAAGCTTGGTAGCTAGTGGTTGCGAACGTGGGAGCTGTGGATGACAGCGCGAGCAGCTTGCACTACCTTATGGGCATGTAGACTGCTGGCGAGAGCATCATACAGCCGGTGATGCTCTAACCTTTAACGATTCAGAAAAGGGGGTGGTGATGAACAGAATGTCTGAATTAAGCAGACCACTCTTACCCAGTCCAAAGATCAGGGCTTGATCCATTGCCGTTATTTATCTCACTGCACCATCCCAGCTCAGAACCTGGCTATATGCAAATCAGTCTGTCCCTGGCCCAGTGCATCATGGGAACAGGGCAGACTAAACTACCAAGCCAATTCTTCACCAGAAAGGAGACAAGCTACCGGGGACCAGTTTCTGGCATTTCAGCCGTCTTCGGCCCAGCTTGCTTGAATCCTGATGGTGCAGTGAGAAAGGGACTCATGTCTGAGTATACCCTGCCACACCTATAGTGGCCAAAAACGATTCAGAAAAGGGGGTGGTGATGAACAGAGTGTCTGAATTAAGCAGACCACTCTTACCCAGTCCAAAGATCAGGGCTTGATCCATCACCGTTATTTATCTCACTGCACCATCCCAGCTCAGAACCTGGCTATATGCAAATCAGTCTGTCCCTGGCCCAGTGCATCATGGGAACAGGGCAGACTAAACTACCAAGCCAATTCTTCACCAGAAAGGAGACAAGCTACCGGGGACCGGTTTCTGGCATTTCAGCCGTCTTCGGCCCGGCTTGCTTGAATCCTGATGGTGCAGTGAGAAAGGGACTCATGTCTGAGTATACCTTGCCACACCTATAGTGGCCAAAAACGATTCAGAAAAGGGGGTGGTGATGAACAGAGTGTCTGAATTAAGCAGACCACTCTTACCTAACCCAAAGATCAGGGCTTGATCCATCACCGTTATTTATCTCACTGCACCATCCCAGCTCAGAACCTGGCTATATGCAAATCAGTCTGTCCCTGGCCCAGTGCATCATGGGAACAGGGCAGACTAAACTACCAAGCCAATTCTTCACCAGAAAGGAGACAAGCTACCGGGGACCGGTTTCTGGCATTTCAGCCGTCTTCGGCCCGGCTTGCTTGAATCCTGATGGTGCAGTGAGAAAGGGACTCATGTCTGAGTATACCCTGCCACACCTATAGTGGCCAAAAACGATTCAGAAAAGGGAGTGGTGATGAACAGAGTGTCTGAATTAAGCAGACCACTCTTACCCAGTCCAAAGATCAGGGCTTGATCCATCACCGTTATTTATCTCACTGCACCATCCCAGCTCAGAACCTGGCTATATGCAAATCAGTCTGTCCCTGGCCCAGTGCATCATGGGAACAGGGCAGACTAAACTACCAAGCCAATTCTTCACCAGAAAGGAGACAAGCTACCGGGGACCGGTTTCTGGTATTTCAGCCGTCTTCTGCCCGGCTTGCTTGAATCCTGATGGTGCAGTGAGAAAGGGACTCATGTCTGAGTATACACTGCCACACCTATAGTGGCCAAAAACAATTCAGAAAAGGGGGTGGTGATGAACAGAGTGTCTGAATTAAGCAGACCACTCTTACCCAGTCCAAAGATCAGGGCTTGATCCATCACCGTTATTTATCTCACTGCACCATCCCAGCTCAGAACCTGGCTATATGCAAATCAGTCTGTCCCTGGCCCAGTGCATCATGGGAACAGGGCAGACTAAACTACCAAGCCAATTCTTCACCAGAAAGGAGACAAGCTACCGGGGACCGGTTTCTGGCATTTCAGCCGTCTTCGGCCCGGCTTGCTTGAATCCTGATGGTGCAGTGAGAAAGGGACTCATGTCTGAGTATACCCTGCCACACCTATAGTGGCCAAAAACGATTCAGAAAAGGGGGTGGTGATGAACAGATTGTCTGAATTAAGCAGACCACTCTTACCCAGTCCAAAGATCAGGGCTTGATCCATCACCGTTATTTATCTCACTGCACCATCCCAGCTCAGAACCTGGCTATATGCAAATCAGTCTGTCCCTGGCCCAGTGCATCATGGGAACAGGACAGACTAAACTACCAAGCCAATTCTTCACCAGAAAGGAGACAAGCTCTAACCTTTAAGCCATTAAGTGGGATGTGAACCGAGAGCATGTAAATCGGCTTGAGACCATTATAAATAAAAGCGAACTAGAGAATTGTGGCATGAGCATACAATGAGAGGGTATGGTTTGAATAAAATGATATATAAACCATAGTTTATTGATGTTGTGTGTGTAAACTGTGTTTATATACAATTACAGAGGACCAGATTGTGGATGGTCTGCTTAGGGACATGTGATCGATCGACACATTTAAGCCAATGAGGAGGGGTGCAGGTATGCTGTAACTTCGCAACCTCCAGGTAATAATTCTCTAAATGAACTGTGTGCCACTACACATTTTTTGACATTCACATTGCCCGTGTAGGAGGCATGTGGATTTTTACAATTGGCTCAATTTTATATGTTGTCATCCACCATCACAGGTTTCTATGTAAATATGAAGTGAAAGATTGAGAAGGTGAGCCCCTATTAGCCCTGATGAAGTTGCGAGAGAATAAAGCAACGAAACATGTTGGCGATAGAGAATTAGATATGGTTTGATGGGAACCATTTTTTAATTTGGAGGGCTTGCAGCTTGGAATAAAAGTTGGTTGGCCAGCAAGCCTTACCAATTTTTAATGGTGAAAATCACGTTTATTATTTCTCACTGGGGTACATTGGGCCCATATACACAATAGTAAGCATAGTTTATTTTGTCTTACTATCACTTGTGTTACCACAAATTTTTGTGGTTCTCGAATAGGAGAACAAGCATTGTTTTTTGCTTTCTATGCTTTACTTCTTTCATTGAAGAGAGAGAGTTACCGATGATGAGAAGTGGGTAAACTGGCGATTGTTAGTCAGCAACCTCGTTGGCGGTTCTACCGTGAGGTACTCTCTCTCTCCTCCCACATTTTTTCATTGGATTTAAGGTGGGGAGTTTGGATGGTGGTAGACATTGTTGTTGTTAGTGCGACACTGTGACAAACAAGAGTAGTTGGATTGCACACACTAGAGGGAATTGGGAAGAATATTAAAAACCCTGGTTTTGTCGTTTTCGTTGGGAATAAGTGTCTTTTAGGTGAGGCCCGTGTGGTTTACAATGTTATGAGTCGGGCGGTCTTTCCTTTTCCTTTCCCCCTTGGCTCCGAGTAGATTGCAGACTCTGTTCATCCAGCCTGCACACAGGGACAATAGTCTGCAAGAACTCATAGACACACAACTCACTATGCACTAACTCCTCTATCCATGCACTCACCAGTCACTCTCACACTACAGCATACAATTAACGTGGAAGCCCGCATGTTGTTTTCCCTGCCTAGGTATTGCTCAGTCTCTGATCTTCTGCGCCACCTTTACTGGCTGCCTTTAGAGCAAATAATCCAGTTCAAAGTGCTTTGCATTACGCATAAAATTCTTTCAGGCTCAGGTCTGGCGATTCTGAGCGATCTGTGTCACCCTTGCATTCCGACTCGTGCCCTATGCATGGCTTACCTTGATCTGGCATGCATGCCGTGGTTTTGCAGAGGTAAACAACCTTTACAGCGCAGTCAATACATCGCACTACATTTACAATGCAGTCATTACATTGCAACATCCTACAACGCATCCATTACATTGCATGTCACTACAACGCTTGACATTACAACGCATGTCACTACAATGAAGGCATTACATTGCATATCCTTACAACGCATACCATTACAATCCATAGTACCCCTACACTATCCAAGACTTACCCTACTGTTACACCCCCTGGAATTAGAATAGTAATTTTTACCTCTACACTATCCAACTCTTACCTTAAATGCAATGTAATGGTATGCGTTGTAAAGGTATAATGCGATGTAATGGAATGCGTTGTAAATGTAGTTTTAAAAAATGTATTGTTGTGGTATGCGATGTAAATGTGCGCGTTGTAAAGGATGTTGCGATGTAAAAACTGCATTATAAAGGCACGCATTGTAAATGTATGCATTGTAACATCATACATTTGTCAGCAGAACCAGAGCAGGAGAGCTCTCATTTAAGGTGCTTGCTTCCACCGACTCTCTGGAACTCTCTGCGACTTTCCATCAGAAACATTCCTAACCTTCTATCCTTTAGAAGGGCATTGAAGACCTGGCTCTTTCAATGACCGGTAGCTCCCCACGCATCCTCACCTCTGGCAATTAGCGCTGGGACGTTCCTTTGACGGAACAGCCATATGCTTTACAAAAATGGGGGAAGGGTATGCCCAGACGTGGGTCCTGTGCTCACTACGCCACTGGAGTTAAGCTATCCTGGCTGATGAAGGCTGATAGCCAGAAAGCGGTCCTAGGATGCTTGATTCCGGACTAGGGAAGACATGGCTTGGCAGTTCGGTCAGGACTGTTCCCATGAGGCATAGGATCAAGACTGATTTGCATATGGCCATCTCTGAACTCGGGTGGCTTGGTGAGCAAAATAACGATGGATTAAACCCAGATCTATGACTGGGGTGAATGTTTTGCCATTCTGCAACATTCCGTCCATCATCTTGTGTGTTTTGCTGTTCACCCTATGTGGGAAGGGTGTGCCCAGACGTGGGTCCTGTGCTCACTAGGCCACTGCAGTCAAGCTATCCTGGCTGATGCAGGCTGATAGCCAGAAACCGGTCCTAGAATGCCTGATTCCGGTCCAGGGAAGACATGGCTTGGCAGTTCGGTCTGGACTGTTCCCATGAGGCACAGGGTCAGGACTGATTTGCATATGGGCATGTCTGAACTGGGGTGGCTTGATGAGCAAAATAACAATGGATTAAACCCAGATCTGTGACTTGGGGTGAATGTTTTGCCATTGTGCAACATTCCGTCCATCATCTTGTGTGTTTTGCTGTTCACCCTATGTGGGAAGGGTATGCCCAGGCGTGGGTCCTGTGCTCACTACGCCACTGGAGTCAAGCTATCCTGGATGATGAAGGCTGATAGCCAGAAAATGGTCCTAGGATGCTTGATTCCGGTCCAGGAAAGACATGGCTTGGCAGTTCGGTCTGGACTATTCCCATGAGGCACAGGGTCAAGACTGATTTGCATATGGCCATGTCTGAACTGGGGTGCTTTGGTGAGCAAAATAACGATAGATTAAACCCAGATCTGTGACTGGGGGTGAATGTTTTGCCATTGTGCAACATTCCGTTCATCATCTTGTGTGTTTTGCTTTACAAATTTTCTAACATAATATAACAGATCGCCCTTCACTCTCGCCGCTTACCCTGCATCACACACACCCACATCACTCGTCCTACATTTACAACCACTCACACCACCCTTCTTTCACTCCTCTCACTTTTCTTGCACTCCTCTCACTCAACACTCACATGGGCCCTCCTCTCACATTGCATTCATGCAGCTCACCTGAAAGTCACAACTGCACATTTTTCACCCTACACTTGCCTCACTCACGCTGCACTCACTTACACTATTCACCATCACCCAGCACTTACATGAGCACACCCCTTACTCTACACATATAAAAATTACATAACTGTCATGAACATACACATATTTCTACAAAGGCACCCATAGAATACCTGCTCTTTTCGTGGTACTAGATGTCTAATTAATTCCATTTGCAACAACAGGGCTGATGCAAGAGCGAAGAGTGGACTGAGGATGTGGTATGACACAAGGAGGGACATTAGGGCTGAGGCTTTGGGGTATGGTGCTAGATTGAGGATCAGGTGACACCTTCAGCCATTCCCGGCTTTCCTGTCACTACAATACTTCTTTCCCGGACATGTGGGATTTTTTACACTGTAAATTACGTCTCAAATATCCAAGAATGCAAAGTGCTACTGGATAAAATCCATGGTTGCCTAAGAAGTCAAGCATTTAATAAGATCCGTTGGATGCTGTGATATTACATGTTGGAACATGAATGAGTTAATTTCCAATACTGTAACTCCTTGATCCACATGTGAAACCAAATATAAGCATCGCACAGCTATTTTAAGGAAGTGCACTTTCACTCACATCATACTTGTAACAAACATTGACAAGGCAATATTTTATTATTTTTTAATAGCATATAGGGAATATGTTTTTATTAAGCTACACTAAAAAGCATTGCAGGTATAGCAGAAGCAGCAGGGGAAGCATTTCTAACAAAATAAAAGCCGATTGACAAATGTGAGTGGCAATGTGTCTGTGTGTGAGTGTGAGAGAGTACAAATGTACAAAAGAATGCAAAAGATATAGTGAGAATGTGTGTGTGAGTGTATTTGTGTTATGTGTGCAAGGGTACTGCTGGTCTGGCATACTTGAGGTTATTCTTGCCTTCTGGACATGGGCACAAATAGCATTTGGATGGGAGGGGTTACCTATGGCAAACTGCAGGCCCTTACATGCTTCTACGAAGACACCATCATTGGCTGTGGGGACTCGAATTGTCTAACTGAGAAATTCGCTAACCCAGTTATAGTCAGCGGCAGGGACACCAAACATGCGCCTCCACACCTTGCCGAAGGCCCTGACATGATGCACATAATTCTTAGCATGTAGGGTGGATCCATAGCAAAATTTTAAAACTGATATTTGAGGTAACTCTTATCATAAGATTTCCTGTACTCATTTTTAACTGGGGTGTCAATGGCAAAGTGCTGACCCTTGTATACCGAAGGGAATTTGTAGAGGTACCCATGACTGTGGCTGAAGTATCCACCGTACATTTCTGGCACTGTCTATTTATATGTACTCCGTGGCATAAGCGGCTCACCCATGAAACAATTATGACCTTTGTTATACTTAAGACGTCAGCCAAGCTTCCCTGGTGCACCATGAAAATACTAAGGGTGGGCGGAATTTGCATAGTCGCGTTACGCAAAGTTCTGTGAAATGGTAAAAAATCTCCGTGAGCTACGAAGAATTCCGCGAGCATGCGGAATTGCTTGTTTCGCCCATACACAATGCGTTTTTCCTGTTCAGGAACGCTGTTTGTGTGCTCGGGGAAAAATATCTCACGAACTTGCCCATGTGGTCACGGCCATCTTGTTTCACTTGCCCAGCCTGCTCACAATGCGTGTTTCCTGTTCACGAACGCGAATATCCGATGGTGCGTCCGAATGACGTGTTCGCGATCGCACACTCTTGCTGGATCGCGCGGCAGGAGCCCGGTAAGTCGCTCTTGCGCACCCGAACACGCATTTTGAAAGCGCCAACAAGCAACAAATTCCAGTACGCAGCGAGTCGCGGAATGTTTGAAAATTCCGTATTCTCCATGGAACGCGGAATTGCCAAAATTCTGCAAATTCCACGAGAGGAGCGGAATTTAACGCAAGGCCAAGAAAATACTGGAATATTTCATGAAAGCCCTATGGGTCTGTGGGATTTTATAGACCTGATACCAAAAGTTTTTAAAAAATTCTCTGAGGAGATGTCTACTGTTCCTTAAATCATCTACAAGAAATCTGTTAAATTGTTTTGCTTGCTTGATATTGGGGGAAGCATCACACCCTATTACTAACAGATCTTTTTCCTCATGTAACGGCTATGAGATTAGTTCTGACCCCATGTGTGGACATGCTTGACCTGTCCCCATTGCTGAGAGCTAGACTGGTTTTAAAGCAGTGCAATTGGGGCGGCCAAACCTGGTGTTGGCTTAGGTGGGGGGCAGCCAAACCTGGCGCTGGCTTAGGGGGCAAGGGGGTAGCTGGGTTTACAAATAATTTCTGGTTTAAAAGCACATGAACATCCTTGTGCATCAGGTAGTTTTCAGGAAACAAAAAAAATGTCAAGATACCTCTGGTGATTAATGTTCTTACTGTTGAGAGTTCAGAATTGTGTCTAGTGGCAGTTTTGGCTCATCATAAAGTAGCAGGAGGGTGAATGTGTCTGCTGCAAAGAATTTATATCATGCAGATCACCGAACTGAGTGTGAGTGAACTATGAGTAGCATTGTAAAAAATTAAATGCACGTCAGATAGAGGCTGTGGAGAGATGAGGTGCACTGCTGGAAAGTGGTAGTGAGGGAATTCACGGAGGAGGAGGTTATGGGGGAGAAGAGCGCAAAAAAAGAATGTTGTAATGGCTGCCCCCAGTGCTTGAGCTGGCCCTGGCTGGGAATCTTTGTCAACCTCTACCCACTCCCCCCCCCCCACCTCCTCTCGAAGTTCGGGTCTGTCGCGTTCTAATCTAGGACCCTGATCGATACTGTGACCTTATGCCCCTATACGGTTATAAATCCATTTGTTCCCTATATTGGCATAACCGATCAAATGCAATTTTCAGAAACTCGTCTCTGGCCTCACACGAACAGAGCCACATTTCAGAATCGCTTCCTCTGCCACTTCCTTTGCAGCTAATTAGTGCAATGACATAGCAGAAGTTACTATCTAAGATTCCTAGATTAACACTCTGAGTTCTTCAACAAGATAAAAACTCAGCAACCTGGGAAAGCCCCGCTTGCTATGTTTTGATTAGTAATAGAACTCTAATGAGCACTGATAGACGATCACTTCCTAGTGACATCTTTATTGACGTCTTATGTCCTAAAACTTACGTCAAACAAGGCACCTTTCAGGTATAAATATTACCAACGTTGCCTTAAGCAAACGCTGAAGTTGCTGCTGTTATGCTGATGATACCATCGCTGCTATCACTACTGCTATCGCTGCTAACGAGCGAACGATGGTGTGGTGAACTTAGGAGCTGAACAGCCGTCCCCCAGCAGATGCAAGCTGCCCACGGACGCTGCCCCTCCTCTTCCTTGACGCGCTGAGAGAGACGCTGTCTTTTCTCCTGCAGAGAAATCCAGCTCCAGCGTTTCCAGCCTAGTCTTGCGAGTGACTGGGATATCGAGTTCCCTGAAGGAGGTACCAGACCTCCATCATTCTATTTCAGAGGTATGGTGTTGACTAAACCTTTAGAGAGAATTCTTGAAGCAAACCTTGGCAAAACCAACTTAACTTAAAGCTACTTACTTACTCCCCTCCCAAGTATTAGGCTTAGGTCAGGTACACTGGGGTAGGCATAGTTAGAAGCACCAGTTGAGTATTTTAGCCTAATGTATATATGAATGTATATATGTTTTATTCATTTTAAACCATTGTATGGCTAAGAAACCATATCAATGCTTTTACAGTATTATTTCGCAATACTCATCTTACTGTACATACTTTTTATAATAACAAGTCTTGCAATTGCGGCAATTCATTTCTCTTGTACGAGAAGAAAGACTGTTCAATAAATGTTACCCTTTATTGAAAATGCCCGTCTCTCTATTCTCTACATAAAACTCTACATAAAATACAGTAATCTGCACAACAACTGACTGAGTAAAATAACTGTCTATTGTTCACACGACTCTAGAGATTGACTCTTATCTGAGGAGCAAAGTTGTCATGTTGCACGGTTGTTGGAAAACTGAATCCCTTCTTGTCTGTACCAGGGAAGCTGATCACTTCCTATTCAGTCAAGAAAGTTTCCAGTGACCTCTGAGCTAGTTGGTAACAAACCCAATTAAGTTTATCATATTCAGTAGAGGCCTGGAAGATCCGCACTTCTACGCCGATACTACTGTTTATGTTATTCCAATGCACAGGGCCTATTGGGAAAATAGGAACTACACTGCATGGCGCCCAAACGTTTGGTAAGGCGATAAACTAACGCGAGACGTTAGAGTAACTCAGTCGTGCATATTTCACACAGACCCCTTTCTCCCGTAAATACTCCAATAGACGTCTGGAGTGGGTGAAAGGTTAAAATCCGCCCGAACTCAGTAGGAAGAGATTCCTATGTACAGCTCTGGTTTATTCAACGTTGAAGGATACAGTGTTCCAAAATATTGTGCACCTAATCTTTGTCTCCTTGGAGACCTGCTCTGCAAACCTTGCATTTATACAATGCCAGAGAAAACGGAACCACTGGGGGCGCAGTAGATGCGGCTCAGCAGGGTCCCGACGGGACTACTGAACCGGGTGCAATAATCATCCTGGCACATTTAAGAAAATCTATAACGTTAAAACTTATAGAAAATGGACTGACCACACAAGGTGGCACAGTCGTCTTCGTGATAGAGGCACACGAATATCGGCAGACAGAGCTATTCTACACACAAGTTCCACTACTATACAGTAGAGGATCCACCGGAAGAGTACGCTCCTTTCGAGGTGGCTGAAATCCCATTAAAATACCAAGAACACTTACTTTGGTTTAAAAGCGCCCTAAAACACAATGATCATATTACCAGGCTCGGTCCACTAGGTAGACCAGGAGCAACGTGGCCGGTTCTAGCCAGCTACACACCACATCCGGACATTGAAAAAATGTCAAAAGAAGAGCTGTTAGTACAGCTAAAAACATTAATAAAATACATAGGCAATTAGTCCAATATGTAATGCGGACTACTACAGTCCAACCAGCTGTTAATTAACACAGCTGACCCCTCATCAGGGGAACACTAATAAAATTACACCACAGAACATACAGTCATGTCTTGGTAAAACACCCGTAAAACGGGAACAAATTCCTTTCTGGTTAGCGCAGAAAATCACTCAAATAGAGGCAGTATTTCCGGATACTACCCCTATCGAGAAACACAGAATCTTGACCATCTGCCTTCCTATGGGAATCGCACCACACGTGGAGGACTGTGACACTTGTGGTATAGTCTTTGCTTCAATTTACACAAAAACACATGGTGTTCCGTCTATGGGGGTAATACCAGATGTACTAAGACAGATTCAAAATGAATACGGTCCAGAACCTGCTTTAACTCTTGGTATGAAATTACTGAAAGACTTCAAGCAGGTCTCGGCTATATTATTAGCCAACATAAAAGGAGAAGCAGCATCTGTGGCGATCCGCCAGAAGTTGAGGGAAACAGATATAACAGATCAACCAATTGAGCTTGCCAGAATCATAGAGAAATGCTATGAAGAACTAGGTAGAGACAGCTTGGGTGGGAAACCAGTTAAGCCCCAACTGCTCGAAAATCCTGAAAAATTATTTATTAAAAATAATTCAAACACTCCTAAAAAGAGCTGGGATGGAAATAAACAATCCACTCCCGAGGACAAAGTTTTCCAGTCCAGAGGAAGGTCTCCTCGACGGAGGGAAAGAACTCCGACTCGAGAACACCAGTCTCCCCAGAGGGAGCCCTCTGAGAAAAGATATAACCTTAGAAATAGGGATAATTTAAAGAAACCTGATAGATATCAAAGTATTAATACACGTCCCTCTCAATCTTTTTCGCAGAAATCGGAAAGAAGAGGACGGTCAGACCCAGGAGAGCACACCAAGTCCAAAGAAAAGGAACCTGCTCAGAGTAAAAAATCTCAATTTCCGAAAAAGAAGGTAGCCAGTATTAGAGTAATCAACCATGCCGAGAATACTGAGGACACAGTTGAAAAACGGGGAGTGGGCACAGACAATGTTAGACAGTGCAGCAGAAATCACTATAGCCCGCAAGATCTTGATGAGTCATCTGGAGACAGTGGACACGAATGAATACATTCAAGTTGAAACTGCCGACACCAGACTTAGCGAGCCCCATAAGATATATGAAATAACATTGCGTACAGAGGGTGATAAGACTAGGAAAATAAGGAGTCTATTTTGGGATAAACTCTCAAAAGGCTATCATATTCTGTTAGCTGAAAAAGATTGGCCCCCAGAGTTTGTCAGGGAGTGCCCTCGTGGCGAAGAAATGATTATGCCTGCCTTCTCGAATCATATTCCGATTCACAAAAAATATACTTATGCAAGGAAATGGGCAGTAGCCCAGGCACCGGCATTACATAAAAATCATGTAGGATGGGATGAGCAATCTCCTCCTCACAAAATCCAATTAAAAAGTGAACCAACTGCACAAAGGCAGTATCCCATTAAGCAAGAAGCTAAAAAACAAGTCAGGGAGATTTTAGATCAACTTGAATACCAGGGGTTGATTGAAACATGCACCTCTCAAATGAACAATCCTTTGTTTCCTGTCTCCAAACCAGACAATTCATATTGTCTAGTTTTGGACTACAGACACCTTAATGCATGTTGCAAAACTTTTGCAGTACAAAATTCGCATAGTGCTGCACTAATGAACAACATAGTTAGGAAAAAATATAAAACGACATTAGACATATCTAATGGTTTCTTTTGTCAAAACATTGCACCAGAAAGCAGGTACTTGACCGCTTTCTCCGTAATGGGGTCTCAGAAAAATTTCTGTAGGCTCCCACAGGGGTTCAAGAACAGCCCAGGACTGTTCTCAGCTAGAGTAACAGAGTTACTACAAATATATGATGATGAGGCATTATCTTACGTAGATGATATCTATCTCACAGATGACGACTTGGAGACTCACTTGAAAAGAGTGAACATAATTATACTTGGGTTCGCAGCAGAGGGTTACAAATTCAACTTTAAAAAGTCCCGAATTGCCCATCTGACAGTATTAATATTAGGATACGAATTATCAAGTGAAGGGAAAAGCCTAGCGGACAACTTCTTAGAGAAGTGCGCTGTACTCCAAGCTCGAAAAACGCTGAAGAATTTACAATTGATTCTAGGCTTTCTGAATTTCGGTAAAACGTACATTCTAAATTACGCAGAGAGGGTTAAACCTCTCTACGAACTAATTAAACCTGATTTTAAACAAATCAATTGGACTCAAAAATACACAGAAATTTTGAGATCACTGTAAACAGACATGTTAGCAAAAACAAAATTAGATACACGTGACAACACACGCAATCTTGTAATCCGAGTTATCCCAGGAAGATGCGGATTCACGTACCTGACCTCTAATGAGGGAGAGAAGGTACCAATTTCAATTAAATCTCACTTGTACACACAAGAAGAAAAAACATTCAGTCCCACAGAATATACTGTGAAAGCAGTGCAAATTGCATTAGCGAATGAACGAGAACTAGCACATGGCAAAAGGATTAATATCCTCACAGCGGAATCCGCCTTCGAGGCGCTCTTCAGCCCAGTAAACCTGCCTACAGTGTCACTGGATCCGAAATGGATACAGTGTGTAGATTCTCTTGGAGCGGAAGATGTGAAATACTATTTCGCCCCGCAATTCGAAGAACTGAATGATTTAGAATATGAAGAAGAATATCCTCTGCCAATCGAACTTCTGCCTCTCCCACAGTACGCCTGAATAATCTATACAGATAGATTTGTACAGCATTTCCACGTAGAGAACAAATCCTACGATGCAGCCTGTGCGAGTGTTAAAGGTCGCTGGCTGTGCGGTAAATTCAGACCGAAAATAACAAAAACTGAATCAGTAAGAAACTGTTCGACTCAGAGAGCTGAAATCAGATCTTTAAAGATGGCGCTTGAAAATGCAGAACGTGAATTCCCGACACTAATCGTGTGCGATTCTCATTTTTGCGTCAACTCTTACAATAATAAGTTGCAGAGCTGGATTGAAAACGATTACAAAGATGACACAGGTGCCACAATAAAGCATAAATTGCTCTGGAAACAGGTAGCTCTTTTTCAGAAAGAACTACAAAAGACTCACGTAATACACGCACAGAGTCTTCAACGTGATGGCGTTCACGTTGCAGGGAATTCATTGGCTAATACAGCCACAGCGGAAGTAACTAAACCGGCTTCCGTAGCCACAAAAAAGCGTGCAGAAAAATACATAGACGGGGAAACCATGCTGGCAGTCAAAACATCCGTAAAAGGCGACTGTGCAGCACTACCCGTGAACTATCCACTCAATTATGCATACGTAATTGATGCAAACTCCGTTCCTTTTGCTCGAATCCCAGGAGTGGGGGATAGGGTAATTCCAAACATGAACAGGAGAATATTTTTAATAGCAGACGCACACATGGGATTGGGACCTAGGCACCTAACAATCAGGGACTCTCTGAGAGAATTGGAATCGGTATACTGGTGGCCGGGGATGAGTGTACAACACCAAATATATGCAAACAACTGTGAAAACTGCAACAGGGATCGCAGTAGTGAACTATGCTACCGGCTACAAATCAGAAACAGCGTAACGCTGTCTACATCCCATCCTGCGTCCTATTAATCGTTAAGGCTAAACACACTTGAAAAATGTGGCCCCAGCGCTCGGCTGACGCCAGAACGGTTATAAAAGATCTGCGAGTCTTTATCGGCACATACGCAATTGCCATGTTCCATTCTGACCAGGGTCCTGCTTTCAGCTCTCAAGCTTATAAGGAGGCCATGGCCAGCATGGGAGTTGGGTTGCGGTATTCTTGTCCGTCACACCCCGAAGGGAACAGTGTGGTAGAAAGAAAAAACCGGGACATAAAGCGATCTATAACAGCGAAGGTATTAGGTTCGGGTGCTGGGTGGGTCAAACATTTAATAAGTGTCCAAATCAGTCTTAAAAATTTGCCAAGAAATTCTCTAAAAGGTTTCAGCCCATACAAACTATTGTTCGGAACTAGAATGCGAGTTCAGGACCTAGATAGTCAGGTATCAGTGGTACAAGATAAGAAAACAGACTTTGACATCAAAGATCGTTTGGCTGTTTTACAGGACTTGAATGAAACAAGAAAATCCTTAAGCAACATAAAGTTAAAGCAACAGCCAGCTACCACTGACGAGGCACCACAAGCACCAGCCCCAGCAAGGCCTGTCTGGATTCCAAAGATTGGGGATCTAGTCAGAGAAAAAATAGCGGTGAAGAAGGAATTTGGGCCTTCTTACAGAAAAGCAGTACCTGTCTTGGCAATCAATGGAACAAGATCAGTAGTACTACCGCCCCTTGCTGGTAAAAAGGAGAACAGAGTTGTATCAATCGACCTGGTAAAACCACAAGCATGTGGCCTATAATCAACAGTAGGCCCAGTGGACTCCCAAGAAACAACAGAATACCCAAACTTGCAACAATCCAAGAGGTTCAAACTGAAAGACTAATCACATTTGATCAGCCTGCAGTGCACAGAGAGGGACTATGCAATAATGCCATGGAACTCGTGCCTCTTGAGACACATATTGAAACAGTTCGTCAAGAAACACCAGTCTACAATGATGTGGCATCTGAATGTGCTACCGAAAGACAAATTGAAAGAACAATCCGAACAATTGACAGAACTGCCTCTAGTTATTTCATCAACTTAGACAACTTTTCCGAGGATCAAAGTAACCCCGAAGTGATGCCAGTAACAAAAAAGACTTTTAAAGAAAAAGCAACAGAACTCTTTCAACAAATCAAAGAAGTATATCTGGATGCACCGTTGATTGAGCATTGGATTATTTCAGGGGTATTCATACTCCTAGTATGCCTAATTTTAATTTTAATTTTAGGAAAGTTTATTACAATACAATGGACACAGCAAGTCAGAACATCAACCTACTCCTCAAACCACACAGATCGTCCCACGTGAAGAAAAGAGAACTGTCAACAGTAAATATCACAGCCATTCCAATACCCGGTGGGGTAGTATGGAGGAAAACTGACTATGAGATCTATGGTCCGGTCGAGATCCTGAAGTATCCTCATCAACTGAAGGTTTCCTTAAGTGACTTTGTAAAACCTAGTACATTCTCTGATGATTGGGACTTTGACAGTATTAATAACATGATGTCTGATTTAGTATTGTCAGCTAGATTCACAGAACATGATTATTTACAAGGTTCGTCTAGTTATGAACAGATGTTCTGTTTTACACATTATGGCGATCATTATTTGCATAAATCTGCACAGCCTAGAAATGTTTTTAAGTATAATCAATGGGAACATTGTGCTACACCACCTAAAAGCAGTTCTAAAACATTCTTTGAGAAATGTAAGTACTTCTCAGGGTTTAACACCAGTGATGCAGAAACGTGTTATTACAAACTGTTAGATAAAACAGGAATGAAAACAATGCTGACAAACACTAAATTGATATATTCAGAAGTATTTTATGAAAAAATGATGACATTTGGTTTTGATTATTGGAAAAATAACATTGAAACAAAAACCATCTGGGGTACGAAAAATTGGCAGGTACAAGGCCTAGAAGCATTATTCAGAACCTGCATGATACCAGAACAAATGATGTTTTTAAATGACACAATTCATCAAACATCCTGTCTTGGCCTAGCTAAGATCAAAGACTTAAACAAACCGTCTATTCCAAAGCCAATACCTGAGAATGCAACGACAGATATTGAGATAGACGTAACTAAAATTTTACATTTAAACAGAACACATCCTGATTGGAAAAAGTGGTTAATCTGGCCTACTGACACAAACAACTGTCAAGATAGATTCCTGAATAAAACACAGGGGTTAAAAATGACCAGATAAGACCCTAGATACTCCCAGAGACAACATCCAGGGATAGTAACAACATACAGTGTAGGGAAACTCTGCCTCGAATGGCTAGGATCATCCACACTGGCTGAAATTAAGCAACACTTGTCTTTACTTAAAGATGGTGCTGATTTGCGCGATTTTATTATGGGACCACGCAAACAGCGTCAAAAGCGTTTCATAGCGGCCAGCATCTATGCTGCATACAACGAGGCTTGGAAAGTCACACAAATTGAAACAGCTGAAAAAATACGAGAAATTGATCGTATTATTTGGAAAAATCACTTTCTGTAGTGGACAATGGGTTAATGACTCTGTCCTCCAGAATATATTCGTTGGACAATATTGTATCATCTGCCTTTGACGTAATAGACAGAGACTTGCTAATGTTACAGCATGGCCAGTCACAATTACGTTCTATTGTACAATTAGGCTGGACGCTGCAAAATCTTCATTCAGGCTATGTGCCTTGGCGTTTAATCAACACAACGTCATTGTTTTCCATTTTTAACCTTACTGCTAAACAAATCAGCTTGGCACAGAAAGGAGCAGACTATACAATCCTGAGCATCGAAAAACTTGAGAGATTACCATTGACAATGTCAGAAAGTCCTGTCATTGAATGGATAATACACTGGATTATCACAATTCCGATAACAACTTTCCGATTTAAAAATTGCCTTGAATACATACCTACTGGCCAGTATGAACAATTGGGTAAAGGATATGTTAAGTCAGCATGGAAATTACCATACACACATTCATGCTATAGTGACAGCGACAAAAATTTATTTCTTAGTGGTGAAAACTGTAAACGTTCACTAAGCGGTATACTTTTGTGCCAGGGTATTAATTTACACGGAGCCTGTGAAGGTAATTCTAACAACCTTTCATGCCACCAGCTTGTCACACCTGCAACGCAGATAGAGCCTTTCTTTATGCAACTCGCGAATGGGAGTTACATTCTAATAACGGATCATAGCTGTTGTGGTCTTTTGCCAGGGAAAGCCTATCTCGTAAGCGTAACTTCCATGGTCAAATGCTGTATGCAAGCATTGTTTCCGAGCGGGCCTGGAGACATAGAGACTCCCATCTGGCCTCGTCTGAATTTCTCTTCCATACGAATTGATACTTTGAGCAGAATGAAGTCTGTGCTTTTGCAGACAACAGTGCCCATCACGTCATCAAAAGAGACGTATGATCTCCTAGTTGCAAGGACAGCTACGGAGGTTCATGACCTTTTATCAACAAATTGCCCCGTGCATTTCGTAGAAATGCTTAGCCAACTCCTTAACATGTCTAGTGCCACAGGCATCCCAGGCATATTTAAGACCATTTTTACGGGACTGCTAACACCATTTCAAGCAATTCTGGGAATCATTCCTAATTTTGTCCATTCAGTCTTTGGCGGCATACCCCTATTTTTGGGACTTATAGCAGGCATTTTATTTTTGACCCTCCTGCTCCGATATGGCAAGCCAAGGCTCAGACATGACTCCTAGGGGGATGGAAGAAACAATCCTAGCAATCCGCTACCGGGACAGAATAACTAGAGTCCTTGGATTGGCCAGGCTGAGAGATCTAAACATGACCTGTTTCCTTTCATTCAGACCGATATGGCAATCCTGCATCTTACCTGTACTTCGATGTATGCTATGCGGAGATGAGTGCGTGTTGGACATCTGTCTTTCACTTCCATCAGCAGTACCAATGGATATCGATACTTTGCTCAGTCTGATAACGGCTCACGCATTGTGTTGTCCCCAGCGGCTACCAATCCTGATGACGGCATTCGTTGAGACTCCTGTACTACGACTAGGTGGTAACAGTGGAGCAAGTGACAAAAGCAACATCACCCAGGTACGACCATCTGTGAGCATTGCTGATCCAGACTTTGATGACAGCAATCATTCTCACACCTGCCAAGTTACAGCACTATCGAATTTGGTCGAACTGTCACCTGATTTTGTAGACCAATTCTTTGAGAGCCTGTCTGATATGATGTTCTCACCCGAAGAGAAACAATAACTATAGAGAAGCATTCCAACACACAGCGTTCCCATGAACTCTGAATTCGGCCTTCAGTTTTGAACAACAAAAACTGCTAAAAGCGTTGGAACTCTATTTTCCCCGTTCAGCAAGAATTCTTTTGAATTGAACACTTTTTAATATTCACCTTCTTTGGCACGAAAAATTCTTTGCTTAAAGTAGACCTATTCATAGAGAACAGAAGCTCCGACTTCTATTTTTAGATAAATCTAGAGACATAATAACTTTACACCAGCCTCTAGCACATTTTACTGCAATGCATTTATATGTGATGAAATTATCTCGCCTTTTCTTTTCTGTATTCAGAGATATTTCTTGTGTAATTCTTTTTGTATAATCGTTCATTGATTACATATGCTATGATTTTTGAATGATTTCTATGCTTCAAAAACGTACAGTACCTATATTTTCACGTATTACAAATACGCCTATTTCAAATGCATATATGTATTTTGGGGTGGGCAATGTTACACATGCATCTTATTGCTCTAGTTTTAGTAATTTGATGGACATGAATTCGTGGAGTGGGTGTCGCGTTCTAATCTAGGACCCTGATCGATACTGTGACCTTATGCCCCTATACAGCTATAAATCCATTTGTTCCCTATATTGGCATAACCGATCAAATGCAATATTCAGAAACTCGTCTCTGGCCTCACACGAACAGAGCCACATTTCAGAATCGCTTCCTCTGCCACTTCCTTTGCAGCTAATTAGTGCAATGGCATAGCAGAAGTTACTATCTAAGATTCCTAGATTAACACTCTGAGTTCTTCAACAAGATAAAAACTCAGCAACCTGGGAAAGCCCCGCTTGCTATGTTTTGATTAGTAATAGAACTCTAATGAGCACTGATAGACGATCACTTCCAAGTGACATCTTTATTGACGTCTTATGTCCAAAAACTTACGTCAAACAAGGCACCTTTCAGGTATAAATATTACCAACGTTGCCTTAAGCAAACGCTGAAGTTGCTGCTGTTATGCTGATGATACCATCGCTGCTATCACTACTGCTATCGCTGCTAACGAGCGAACGATGGTGTGGTGAACTTAGGAGCTGACAGCCGTCCCCCTGCAAGAGCCTAGCAGATGCAAGCTGCCCGCGGACGCTGCCCCTCCTCTTCCTCGACGCGCTGAGAGAGACGCTGTCTTTTCTCCTGCAGAGAAATCCAGCTCCAGCGTTTCCAGCCCACTCTTGAGAGTGACTGGGATATCGAGTTCCCTGAAGGAGATACCAGACCTCCATCATTCTATTTCAGAGGTATGGTGTTGACTAAACCCTTAGAGAGAATTCTTGAAGCAAACCTTGGCAAAACCAACTTAACTTAAAGCTACTTACTTACTCCCCTCCCAAGTATTAGGCTTAGGTCAGGTACACTGGGGTAGGCGTAGTTAGAAGCACCAGTTGAGTATTTTAGCCTAATGTATATATGAATGTATATATGTTTTATTTATTTTAAACCATTGTATGGCTAAGAAACCATATCAATGCTTTTACAGTATTATTTCGCAATACTCATCTTACTGTACGTACTTTTTATAATAACAAGTCTTGCAATTGTGGCAATTCATTTCTCTTGTACGAGAAGAAAGACTGTTCAATAAATGTTACCCTTTATTGAAAACGCCCGTCTCTCTATTCTCTACATATTGTGAAAGTAATCTGCACAACAACTGACTGAGTAAAATAACTGTCTGTTGTTCACACGACTCTAGAGATTGACCTTATCTGAGGAGCAAAGTTGTCATGTTGCACGGTTGTTGGAAAACTGAATCACTTCTTGTCTGTACCAGGGAAGCTGATCACTTCCTATTCAGTCAAGAAAGTTTCCAGTGACCTCTGAGCTAGTTGGTAACAAACCAAATTAAGTTTAGCATAGTCAGTAGAGGCCTGGAAGATCCGCACTTCTACGCCGATACTACTGTTTATGTTATTCCAATGCGCAGTGCCTATTGGGAAAATAGGAACTACACTACAGGTCTAGTTGCACCCCTGATGTAGCAACCATGCCAGTACAGGTACTAGTGTGGGTATGTGGGCAATGAGTAGGGAGGTGCAGCCCCTGGAAGCACTGATGAAGGAAAACTGAGGTGGTGGAAAAAAAGGCTCCTAGAGGTGAGAAATCATGGCCTATCTTAGTGTGAGAGTCATGAGAAGGCTCCGACAATTGATAGGTATTGGATGTGAACAGGGTGCTTATTGGCTAATAAATAGTTTAGACAAATGATTGCTGTTCCCACTCACCAGGCTAATACTTGAACCTACGATCCATCTTAGAGGCCCAGGAGTTTGGGGACAGGGCAAGATGGAGGTCAGGAATGTAAGCCATCCAGAATGACTACACTTCTCACAAGCATTCGTGTTATTGGGAAGATGACACCTCCGACCATGGCTTGGAAAATGCTAAGTTTTCTTATGCTTGATGTAATTAAGCTATTGGTAATGAACGAGCTCTTATCATCAAATATATCGGTTATGCTATGTGAGATGTCATCAGTGATGTCATGTGCGAAGTTATGACCGGTATGAGATGCAGCATGAGTTATCGTTAAAGATGTTCGTGGCAGTTGGTGATGTGCAGTGGTTTTTAAGGTGTTGCTTAGCAACCTTAATGTCACTTTACCTGAAGAACTTATAGGGGAGGGGGGCGCGTGTGCGCTAAGGGAAGAGTAGTGCTGAAACACCTTGGGCATTTCCTCCAAATTGAGGGGCAAATTTCTACCGCGTAGCTCTTGAAGGGCACTGCACAGAAAAAATGAGAGCCATAATGGTGGAAGTTGCGCACTGAGGCGTGCCTGGCTCCCCCCAACAATATCCCGCGGAGCGTACCTTGTGCATAAGCCCCGCTCCCTGTGGACGGACGCGTGAAAGCAGTGCGGAGCTGTCACGTGGAGGCGGGGTGCTAACGCACCAGCCCGGGTCTGTCTGAGCCCTGCCTCCTCTGCTCACTTTACTCAGAAGGCGGCCCGGCTCAGCCTGCCGCTGACAAGGCTTCCTGGACTCCTGGCCGACGGCAGCTCTGCAGCGGGGCTCTGCAGACGGGAGCGCACAGGCACTGCTGGCCTCTGGAAAACGGATACCTGCACAGTGAGCCGTCCCAGCGCCGACAGCCTGCTCACACCCCAGGGTGAGGGACACACGCAGAAAGCTGCTCCTCAGACCGGACTGAAGCCCCTGAATTCTCGGATTTTGGTGGTGACTCTCTCTACCGCAGTGTGGTTTTGTTTTGCGTCCTCTTGAAAGTGGCGCAGCGCCCTTGGAGCTGCGCATAGAAGCCCGTGGCTGGATGTGTGCTCCCGCGGGGCACCGGTGAATGCTCGCTTCTTGTGTGGCTCGGGGCTGCCCGGGGGACAGCTGAGCCCATGGAGGCCGAGGAGTGCAAGATCTCGGTGTGGGTGTGCCAGGAGGAGAAGCTGATCTCGGGGCTCTCCAGGCGCACCACCTGCTCGGATGTGGTGCGAGTCCTGCTGGAGGACCAAGGCCAGGAGCCGGAGGGGGGCCCCGGTGGCGGCATGCTCGCGGGGCCCCCGCAAGCCTACTGCATCGTGGAGAAGTGGAGGGGCTTCGAGCGGACTTTGCCCAACAAGACGCGCATCCTTCGGCTCTGGGCGGCCTGGGGCGAGGAGCAGGACAACGTGCGCTTCGTGCTGGTCAAGAGCGAGGCCTCGCTGCCCAACAGCGGGCCCCGGAGCGCCGAGGCCAGAGTGGTGCTGAGCAAGGAGAGCCCCTGCATCCTTCGGGGCTCTTCCAAGGCGCCCATGGCCCTCACCCAGGACAAGCAGCGCAGGGTGGTGAGGAAAGCCTTCAGGAAGCTGGCCAAAATAAACAAAAAGAGAAAGGAAACTTTCCCGAAAGACGGCCTCTCCGTGGAGAAGATGGAAACCCTGGTGCACCTGGTGCTGTCCCAGGATCACACCATCCGTCAGCAGATTCAGCGCATCCGGGAGCTGGACCGGGAGATCGACAGGTACGAGGCCAGCGTGCACTTTGACAGGATTAAAAGGCACGGGGTGAACTATGTGCAAGACACCTACCTGGTGGGGGGTGGCGAGGGGGGCTGGGAGCCCGAGCCCGGGTGCACCGCGGAGATGCTGGCCGAGTACGAGGAGTACGCCCGGCAGTACGACGAGGTGCTGGGGCTGCAGGAGGAGCTGGCCCGCCAGGAGCAGCTCGCGGAGCAGATCTCCGCGGAGATCCAGGAGGAGCTGAACCACCGGTGGATGGAGCGGAGGAAGGGGGAGCTCCGAGCCAGGGAGGCCGAGGGCGGCGAGGGGCGCCCCCTGGAGCCGGGGGGCGGCGGCGAGCTCCTCATGGAGAGGGAGCGGGTGACCACGGAGCTCAGCACCAGCCTGTACATCGGGCTGCGGCTCAACACGGACCTTGAAGCCCTCCGGGGCGACCTGGGGCGCAGCCAACAGGTGTGGGAGGACAAGGAGCAGGAGCTGCAGCGGCTGCTGGCCGGCGTGGCCGCCCTGGAGGTGGGGGGCAGCGAGGACTGCCCCAGGACAGAGGTCCCGGAGGACACACGGACACCTGAGGACAGTCCGGAGGTCTGGGCTGAGGAGGGACAGGGGCTGTGCAAAGGCAGCCCGGAGGGGCATGACGAGGACTCGGACACGGGGCTGAGCTCCATGCACAGCCAGGACTCGGACTCGCTGCCGGCCGTGTGCGAGTCCCTGGTGTAGGGGGCGATGCCCGCAGAGCTCTCAGGGACCCTGTGCATGCACTACTACTGCCCCGGCCGATCCACTGGTCTATGGAGGGAGTGGGGCTGAACAACCCACAGGTATGGGACGAGGTAGGCTGGCCTGTGACTGACTGTGCTCCTCAGCCACACATCACCTTTGCTTTGAGAGGCTTTCACTCGTCACTAAAATACATACTTTAAATGTGATCACCTCGATGGTCGTTTTCTTATGTCAAACACGAAAGATAAGCTTTTGATTTAAGCTCATGCCTCACTTGCCGACTCTTCCCCAGGCACACAGGACTTTCTTAGGCCATGCTTTAGATCCCCACAGTTCAGTATTTCCCACATTTATCTTCTTAATTGTTAGTCAACAAACGCAGTAAAATGGAATTGTGAGCCAGGAATCTGCTAACTTTCTAACCTCACATTCATTAACCCACACAGCAACCTTCCATGCAATTTTATATGTGTTACCCAACTCTATTTATGTTATAAACCTCACAAGGATGAAATGTGGAGCCAGGCCACATCTAACTGTCCACCTCGGCCAAGGACCCGCCCGACTTTCAGAATAAGAGTCACTCTTAGAGATGACACCACCCCCACCATCCCACCTACAGGCCAGCCCACCCCTGTCTTATTTTGCAGAGTTGTGCACACTTTAAAACAATGGCGGAGGCACATGTGGGTAGAAATGTGGAGCATAACCAAAAGCACCTCCAGGAAGCCCCGATAGTTGGCAGATCAAATTGCTTATTCTCGCTGATGCTGTTCTTAAGGCACGCAAACCCACAACTTTGTATTTTTAAATGTTAAACAGTATTCAGGACATTTGCTCCCACCTTGATGTGCCCAAAAGCTAATTCAAATGCTCATGCATCCTACTGGGAAGTTACACGTTTTTATAACAATATATCCTTAAAAAGAAGCGAAAATGCAGCAATAATAATAAAAAAAGGCTTTGAAATCCTAATGGTGTTTTCTAGTGTTAGACGTGTCGGAACTTGTGCAAGCAGATGCCGCCTAAAAGTGATTATGGTGTTTTAACAAATTACCAGGGGACTGACTGGTGCTTCACGCATTGCTGGAATTATCCCCTTCCCAGCGTTTCACTTCAAAAGCCTGGCGGATTCACCAGCCCTAATCCCTGCTGGGCTCTCTCCGGTAAATATATATGTGGCGGCGTGGGTCTTGTTTGTAAAAGTGCTGGAGCGTGCATTGCCTCGTGAAACAAAAGCCTGGTGCCTGCCGGCTCAGCATTTTGTCAGAGTCCTGACCTGCCCGTGGACCATCAATGGGCAGAGATGGAACTGTTTTTGGAGCTCTGGGGAGGAGTGAGGTTTGAAAATACTCATGCACACACAACACGCACGCACGCACGCACACGTGAAACATTAACATGCCCTGTACAGTGGAACAGTTATAGAAAGGTCCCACCGGAGGGAGGCTCGGTTATCTGCACTTGTTGCAGTGTTGGTACGCAATGTGCGCCTTTGTGCCACACCAACAGCAGCGAGGGGCGGGTTTTATAGGCAATTCCCACACACAGCTCACAATGTTTATTAGTCAAATCGCGCCACCGGGGCCGGCAGGGATAGACGGCTCATCTGCTCCTGTTTCACGAAGCTGTAAATCCGTCACCCAGTGAAAGTGATGCTGAGACGGCCATCTGCAGCAGCACGGCCGTGACAGCATGCCACAATGACAGCCTGCAGCAGCAAAGCCCAGGCGTGAAGAATTGCACATTATCACACTGTTTGTGAGAGATGCGCTGCACGTCTGGCGGGGCAGGATTTCTATCTAGTGTTTTGCTGTGTCTGAATCAACACTACACGTTTTTCCAGGGTACAGCTGTGAGGAAAAACATGTTCACTTGTTCGACTTTAGTATTTATCCGAAAAAACAATTTGACCTACTATGCGTGGGCTGTTTCAAAAGATTACTGCGCGCTTGGACTGTCGGGCTTGTAACCAAACACTACAACAATAAAGGCAACAACTTGCTTTTGTATAACTCACTGTCACCGTTTACCCCTTTAGCAGCACCACAATCAATTATGCAATACATCTGCACATTACACTTTTTACTCAAATGAACTATCTTTAACACACTTTCTATTCATGCTTAGCATTGTTTAAAGTCAGAGTGCAGTCTGTGGCTATCTGTTGAAGAAATGAGCCTTATACACCGACACTCTGTCCATTGCAGGGGCGTAAGCAGGCCAGTGCCCCGATGGAGCACCATTCAGCCCCACAACTAAGAATATTTGTAACATTCGTGAGTCTTGGGGCCGGTAACAAATTCTGCCAGAGTGTCCCGTCCTTGTGCTTTACAGCACTGGTCCATAGGTGGTAGCTACCAACAGTGCAGTAGGTGCAGTGTTGCCAGACCAAGAGGCACAGAGGCCTGCTGAGCCCAATTATGGCTATATTTTACTACTAAACTGTGATGGGGCATGTTCCCTTGCGTGCATGAAGACCCATTGCACCCTTGCTATGCTACTGCTGATGAGTCTTGGCCTCCTCAGACCTCTCAAAGAAGAGCTGGGAGAGGACAGCAGTCCTCTGCATCACACCCTGGAGCCAGCCGGTTATTAGTAGCAGGAGGGCACTGCACCCACTTCCCCATCGTGCAGTGCCCTCTTTATTGGCCGCCCAGGTGAGTGATATGAACACTCTCGTGGCCCGCAGCAGAGGTAAAGGGTTGGGTAGAGCTCACAGGCTATCTTAGTGGTTGCGTTACATGGAGCTGATGGTGCACAATATCGGGGACAAACATTGACATTGAAATAACGACAGTATTTTCTATGCCTAACTACCTTGGCAATAATTGCATATCTACAGGTATGTATATCAAGAGCTAGGACTAGTAAATCTATACTTCCCTATATGCACTTACCTTCCGGTATTCTTGTGGGTCTACACTCTTTGGGTTCAATATTCAGTTGTACAAGCCATGCTTGCTTGGATCTAAGCTCTAATGAGCACCGTATTCACAGGGTTTGCAATGACTTTGCAACAAAGGAGAGCTGGGGACGAAAGGTAATATTGCGTTTGTACTATAGCTCAGTACATGCCAGCAGCAGAGGGTGAGCGAGGGACTGCATGTGCACACCTGCCATTGATGGCCTCCTAAGCCTGTGCCATCTGAGGACCAGTGCACTACACACCACTCTTCAACTACAAGCTAAGGGCCTAATGCACCAAAGCTTTCCTTGGCTTAGGGCAGTCTTAAGAAATAAAACGCGGCTAAAGGTCAACGCACAACTCTTTTAAGCCAAATATAGCAGTTTAACACTCAGACTGGGACACTGACTTACACCAGGACAAATCCCTTTCTGCATCAGGACTGCCTTTCATTGCCTAAGACTGTCTTCAATCAGGGAAAATAATAAATCATGTCATGTCCTATGTGTAACTGTAAAGTGCAGTTTGTACCCTTTAAATCTCCAACAGCCGTCATGAACCGGAGATCCGCCCCAGCAAGGAACAAGTGGCTTTAATAGAGCCCTCCTTTGCCTCCTCTGCTGTGGCCCTCCAGAGCACTTGATTCTCACTTCTCTTTTTCCCTGGCTGTGATATTTTTTCTGGTTTTAACAAGATTTTCAAATGATCACAAGTCACCAAGGGTACAGTCCTCCAGTCATGCTTTTTTTTTATATAAACTAACGTTTTCAAGTGTGTTAGTTGAACTGGATCTATTGAAGTGAATCAGTACTACAACTCCCAGAATGCATTAACTTGTTAAACAAGAACTGTTATTGAAGGCATTGTGTTTCAACCTTTCTTGCTTGTTTGTGACAAAGCCCCCCCCAACACTCTCATGGCCAGGGGGTTCGAAATGACTCGGTGGTTCTGCCTTTCACCACTGCCCCTTCACAGAAGGCCGGTCTGATGACGAGTTCCCAGATGGACTGTGGCTGCTCCACCTCTTTGATAGTGCAGTAAATTTAGTGTCTGTCTGCTCTGTCGGTATTGTTCAAGAATGAGATACCGACACAAAGGGTGTCTGCCATATGCAGGGCCAGCTGTCCTTTTCACTTGCCCCCACACGTCTTCGGCTCTGGCACTTTAATGCGTTGAGAAAGTGCAGTTGATTGAAAAAGCGCACAGTTGTAACAATCTGCCCATGTCCTTCGTGGTGCAGCTGAGGCTGCGCACGTGAGATGTTTCCCGGAGCAGCAGCGCACTGTCGCTGCAGTGTTTTGGCGTTTCAAGACCAATGCTTGTTTGCTGCTGGCTTGTGGCCAGTCATGCCAGGGCGTTGACAGGTCATCACTTCTCTTTGGAGGTTGGATTTACCTCACAGATAGTGCTTGGAAAGACCAGATGGTGGAACCCAGTTCTACTTGATTTGTGTGAAAAACAGTGCTGGAACCAGGTTTTTCTTAGCAAGGTCACTGTGGGCGCTGTAGAATACCGAGGCTGCCTTGACCCCACCCACACCTATCACCTTCTTCCACCACCCCGCACTTGCTCTGTGTCGCTCACTTGGAGGTTATTTTTCAGCAGCTCTGCTCTCCCCCTCTTTTCTCTTTTACTATCTGTTGTTCCACTTTCTTTCTCCCTTTTCTGCTTTTCTCTCGCTTGCTCTGGGTTAAAATCTCCTGATGGAGAATACATTCCGGTCCCCAAACATGAGTGCCAGTGCCCACCCCCTGTAAACACCTTCACAAATTAAGCACTGGCAGAGACAGTCCACGGGTATCGATTAGTGGTGGCAAAGGGCAGTAGCTGCTGCCCCCGGTTCATCACGTGGCACACCTGTCTGGAGGGCATCACCCTCGCACTCTTCTCTCCAAACAAGAGCAGTGACTGACAGAGATTAGCTACATCTATCAGCTGCCCTGAAACCCATTTCAGGTGGGAAGCTATCGATAGTGCAGCGGGTGGCATGGCACCAGGGCCCAGAGAGGTGTAAAGTGCCAGCAGTACTCCGATTAGATCAGTCTTTCATTACCTGCACAGTTCCTTTCTTGCCCTAAGACCAGTGGCTCCCTACTGACCACCTTCACTTTTTCAAAACATGTCCATGTTCAAGAATCTAAACTTTGTACCAACCCTGGATTTCCCCCTTCTTTCTAGACTCCGATGGTTGCGAGGTATGCCATGCTTCTTCTTGCACAGCTTTTGTTTCCCCTGGCCTGATGGACAATGAAGCAAGAACAGAGAGTGAGCAGGCCCCCAGCCCAGCTGATGTTCTGCAGTGTCCATGCCTGCCCTTTATATTGTCCCTCAGCTGAAAACAGAATGTTGTTTTGCAATTAAGCCCCCCTTCGTAAATAGTTATTCCTGAGGCCCACCAAGAAGCCAGGGCAACCCTGGTGCCCAGGTGTGACAAATGATTTTCAGAGATGCACACGGGTTGGATATATTGATGTATGACGTCATCCACAGTCGACGCAGAATGTTGTGTCATGCTGACAAGTATTTATGCAGTCGGATCTTTATTCACAAAAGTGTGCCTAAAGTTAACAGATGGGCATTTAAATGTGGCACACAGGTTCTTTTCTAATATCTTTACATTTTTCGCATGCAGCAAGTTGTGTTAAACTGATTGCAGATTAGCAAAAATCAACTTTTTGCACAGATACAACATGCATGATGGAGGAGAATGATCTTATTTTAGTTGCATTCAAATCAGTGAGAAAAATAGCGTTAATAGTACTGCAGGGTTATTGTAACCATATCTTGAACCTAGTGAGTCATTTTGTAGTGAAACCAGCTACCTTTTGCGTCTGCTAGATCCAGTGAGATCTGGAGCCTGGGAAAAATGGATAGAACTGTCCCCTCCGTTTAAGTTCCTGTGCACTGCTTTCTTGGTGGGTGTTTCTTTATTTGCGCAGCTTCCTTAACCTGTCTTCAGTGATTCTGGTTTCACATATGCAAATAGGTTGATTCCACTTTGGCACCCCTTTTATACTCAGCTTTTAGATCTGGTCAGCTTGTGCATAAACAAATTTAACTAGCATGACACAAAATTGGCAATCACGTCTCATTCCTTCATCTCCTTTCTGAATCAAGGGATTTTGTGGGTGCACACAATCTGGGCTCTAGATATTTTGCGTGGTCGTCTCTAAATATATCACTGTTATATATTAGAAGGCTTGCAACGCATGAACTTGAAGTAACAAAATGACTCCAGTGTCTAAAGCAGAAGCCCACTTACCTCGCTAAATATAATTCAAATCTGTGATCTGCATGTTCCATGATGTGCTTTGCAGCAGGCACATTATCCGTCTACACTACCCTGTGAATCAGAATTGTACTTAGACGAAACACAGAACTCTCCCAGAACTTTGTTAACCACTAGAGTTATTTTACCACTCTTATAAATAATCCCCTCAAAATTGCTGAGCACACACTCATTTCTGCAGCAGATGTTTTAACCCTGTAAAATATTATTAAATGCAACCTCTTTGTGACCAACTAAGTCATTTAGAACAGATTCACTGTCACTTCATTGGTGCCAATTTCTTTGCAGCTGATTTTTGTAACTGTCAGACTCCGTTTTTCATGCTTCAGCTCTTGGACCCGAATGTCTGACTAAATATCGAAATCAAAAATATCGACATACAAAAATATCGGGACAAAAATATCGAAGTCAAAAATATCGGAATCCTATCCCTAACAAGGTAAGTACAAAAATATCGAAAAAATAATATCGTAGTACAAAAATATCGGAATTAAAAATATCGTTTTTTTAAATGTATTAATAATAATGTTAAAATAATTATAAAATACATATAATGTTACAAATATTAAATAAAAATATTAAAACATAATAAAAAAATTAAAACTAATACATATACATTTAAAATAAATTAAAAACGTAATAATGTAATGTAATTTTATATTTTATAATTTCATTTAATTGATTTAATTTAAATTTATTTAATTTTTACCCTGTACGACTGTACCCCAAAAACCCAAAACTGACCCAGAACCCTAAAAATACCCCTTAACCCAAATACTGAAAACTGACACTGAACCCTAAAAATACCCCTTTACCCATGAACTGAAAACTGACCCAGAACCCTAAAAATACCCCTTTACCCATGAACTGAAAACTGACCCTGAACCCTAAAAATACCCCTTTACCCACAAACTGAAAACTGACCCTGAACCCTAAAAATACCCCTTTACCCACAAACTGAAAACTGACCCTGAACCCTAAAAATACCCCTTTACCCATGAACTGAAAACTGACCCTGAACCCTAAAAATAACCCTTTACCCAAAAACTGAAAACTGACCCTGAACCCTAAAAATACCCCTTTACCCATGAACTGAAAACTGACCCTGAACCCTAAAAATACCCCTTTACCCATGAACTGAAAACTGACCCTGAACCCTAAAAATACCCCTGTACCCATGAACTGAAAACTGACCCTGAACCCTAAAAATACCCCTTTACCCATGAACTGAAAACTGACCCTGAACCCTAAAAATACCCCTGTACCCATGAACTGAAAACTGACCCTGAACCCTAAAAATACCCCTGTACCCACAATTAATTAATATTATTTAATTACCAATTAATTATTAATTAACAATAACAATAAAATAAATATATTAGCACATTTGCTGTAATTAATTTAATTTAATAATTAATATTATTTTGCACAATTAATTAATTAATAACAATAATATATATATATATAAAAATTACTTTAATTAATTTAATAAAATAATTAATAATAATTAATTACCAACTAATTAATAATTATAAATATGATAAAAAATTATAATAATTAATTAACTAATTAATAGAAATTAATTACCAATTAATTATTTTAAATATGTACAAACATATATCAATTAATTAATTATTATTAAATTACTTCCCACCCTATTCCCCTATAAACCCATGACCCGCTACAGAACATATTTATCAATTAATAAATTAATTAAAAATAATTTAAAATTAATTCTCAATTAATTAATTAATAATTCCTAATAATTAATAATTAATTTAACATAATTAAATTACTTCCCACCCTATTCCCCTATAAACCCACAACCCGCTACAGTAGTAAAACACAATATTTAATAAAATAACATTAAAAAAAATTATAAAACATAATTAATACAATATAATATACACTAAATTTATTTAAAAATAGATATTAGTAACATCAAAGTTATTAATTTCGATATTATTAACATCGATATTTACAACTTCGATATTACTGATATCATACCAATATCGATATTTAGACTGTCGATATTACTTACCTTCGATATTTTTGTATATCGATATTAAAACTTCGATATTTTTGCTTATCGATATTAAAAAATCGATATTTTGTCTGTGTACCCTTGGACCCACTCCTTTCCTCTGCCACATCTTGACCCGCAATTACATTTATGGGTTCCTGGAGTATTTCTGTTTCAAGTCCAGCTCTGATTAGCACCCATGATCCCCCATCACAGAGGCAGCCAGTGGCACCAGAGGCCATTTCAACCATGTAGCTCTTCACTGTTATAAAATACTACAAATTAGCAAGTTGTATCCAGAGTGGGCGCCACGCTGCGCCATCCCTTCACATTAACCCTGTGCCTCTCTCATGTACTACTGGGGCCGGTGTGATCTGCAGGGGATACTACTGGGCAAAGTCTCATGAGTGGTAAACGCATTTGTGGTCACTGTTTGATATGGTCATCGAGGCTGGCACTCTGTCTTACCCTGGGCTCATTTGCTGGGGGGATATTATGTAATGGTCTGATAGCCACACTCATATATTGAGAGAAAAAAAGAAGAGGCACTCATACATATCGCGGTCTGATGTGATGACGCTCCAATAAGCTCATACATATTATGGTGAGCTATACATGAGCCTCCAATAAGCAGTGATATTGAACGGTGCTTCAATATTTTTGGCGGTTTGTGCCCAGATATAGCGGCCTTTGTGGTTTTGTAATTTTATATCATAATTTTCTCTAGTGTATTGCTGGATAGGATGGTTTCACTTTTGTAATACTGCCTGTCCTCAGGTCCTTTCAGGGCATTGCAGTTACCAGTTCACTTGGTCATAGTACAATCCTAATTCCTTTCCACATATTCTGGAGATCGTATTGGAAACACACATTCTGACCTGTGTTTTGTAAATGTAAATGTAGGATACTTGTAAAGCGCACAGCTGCCCATCACTGGGGCGTCCCGGCGCTGTATAAAGCTGTGGAACCCTTCCTGGCTCTTCCTGTGAGATGCCCCTCCTGGGCACCCCCAAGGTGAAGCCAGGCATCCCAGTGTTGTGGGGGCCGTTGTGGAGATTAAGCAAGCTATTATCCCAGAGTTGCAGTTGGGACCCCATGATTAGAGTAGGCGCCGAGGCGAGAATTATCGAGTCCGCAGACAATGAGCCCAAGACCCTGCCACGTTGGGAATTGAATCCTGGTCCCGGGTCTGACCTCTGCATCAGGGTCTGGCGCTCTAACCATTGAGCCACACTTCTTTTGCTCTTTGTAATTAGTTAGAGAAGTATAGTAAATGCTCAGCTCCGAATTGTATGTAGTTCTTTATATAAACAATTAAATGGCTAATGATAGTTTAATCACCGCTGGGTAAGAAGCGACGCCCAGTTTTTCCAGCAGTGCCCACCAATCAGCATTGCTTTTTGAAGGATAACAACGGAAGACGATTTATCTGAGAGCAGTCATTGCCATTATCTCTCATTCATATCCTGGGTTGCTTACAGCTTGGTTTTGATAGACTTGGAAGATGTTCTCTTGTGGCACCAACTGGTCAAGGGGGCAGCTGTCAAAACAATGTATTTGCGCCCTTAACTTAGACACAGTGGCTGATCATTATAAAATGTTATTAACTGATGGTGGAGATCATCTTGACAAGGATGCAGACACAGTTGATGTGGATCAAAATGCTTATGTTCCCTAACGTTTGCACTAATATTAGTGAACACTCGCCGGCGCTAGTCACTATACCAATGGTCGCAATGTGGTGTTTGTACTGACGATCACACTGGGTTCTGGGTACTGGTGTCCACTTGTCACCTGTAACCAAAATACTAGTGACCACTTTATGGGCCAGATATACGAAATTGTGTGTTTGCAAATTTCTAATATTGCCTTTTAGTGATTCGCAATTAGGAAATCAAAAACTGCAATGTACAACAGTGTGTTTGACACTGTTAGCGATTTGCAGTGGGTTGCAAATGGACGTGCCTCATCAATATTCATGAGGCAGGTCATAATTTGTGACCCATTGTGAATGGCTACAATCACAGGGATGGTAGCCCTGTGGGGTCCGCAGACCACCATATTTGTGATTGCTTTTGAAATAAAGCATTTTTTGTAATGCAGTAAGGAAATCGGGATGCATTTTAAAAACAAAATTAAAAAGCTACCTTTTCATTTTTTAAGAGCAGGCAGAAGTCCCTGGGATCACTGCCTGCTATTAAAAAATGTTGGCACCCACATTTACAGCTAGGAAGGGGCCCCTTTGCATCTGGTAAAATGCTTCGTACACTTGACCCCAAGTACCTAGAAACTCATTTCCATACTGCACTTTTGGGCCCTATGTACAGTTAGAGGTGGTCAATGTGAGCCCTGTATTTGAAATGAGCGCATCTTATGGACGTACCTGTGTGACATTGGAAACGATAGAGGTTGACACTGTTTATTTATTTTTTATTTATTTTCAAAGTTTTATATAGCGCGAACAAGATCTTCGCAGATATCAGAGCGCTTTACATAGAAGGGTACATGAGGGAACAAAGTCAAATAGGTAAATCAATAGATCATACAGTACAGAAGGGTACATGAGGGAACAAAGTCAAATAGGTAAATCAGTAGATCATACAGTACAAATAATACAAATAGGTGGCTGCAAAGCCAATCATGTGAGTGATAAGACAACTCATACAAATAAGTAAAGGGGTCAAGCAAGTAATACAGATCAGTGCAGGGTGTTAATAGGGTTCGAGATAGTAGATCAAGTGTATTTAGCCATAAGGATAGCTTTTACTTCTTTTTTAAAGAGTGTAGTGGAGGAGATAAGCCTGGTTTCGGGAGGGAGTGAGTTCCAAATCCTAGGCGCCATTCCTGAGAAGGAGCGCTTGTATGTTTTTTCCTTCCGGAATCTTCGAGGTTTCAGCAGAAGATTGTTTGTGCCTCTCGTGTTTCTGATTCCCCCAGAGATTGTCAATTTCTGAGCAAGGTAGCCGGGTGAGTTTAGGTGTACCGCCTTGTGTGTCATGCAAGCGATTTTCAGATGTATTCTGGCTTCAAAAGGCAGCCAATTCAGGGACTTCAAGTCAGGGGTAATGTGGGAGTGCTTTTTTGACCCAGTGATGAGTCTCGCTGCAGCATTTAGAGACGCTTTTAGTGGTGCGGTTGTAGTTAGTGGGAGTCCGCAGAGGGCGGTGCTGCCGTATTCAATTCGTGGGATGACTAGTGCTTGTACCGCAGTTTGGAAGTCTTTGGCTGGGAGGTAGGGTTTAAGTTTCCTCAGAGTATTGATCTGGAAGTTCGCTCCCTTTGTTGCCTGGCTGATATGTTGCTGCATGCTGAGATTGGTGTCGAGTGTTATGCCTAAAGATTTTGCTGAGTCCACGATGGTGGGTTGGACATTGAGTGCGGTTAGGAGTTTAAGCCAATGTTGAGTGGTGGATATCTTCGCTGGAGCTGAGATCAGAAGGAACTCTGTTTTCAGGGCATTGAGTTTGAGGTGATTGTCGGCAAGCCAGGATTGGGTGCATCTGATCGTTGAGTTCAGGAGCAGGATGTCATTGGGTGATTGTAATTTGAGGTAAAGTTGGGTGTCATCGGCGTACATGTGAAAGTGTACATTGGATGCTTGTAGCAAGGTGGTGAGAGGTTCCATGACTAGGTTGAACAAAGTTGGGGATAGAGAGGATCCTTGGGGGACGCCTAGCGTTACAGGTATTGGCGAAGACATCAGGTTGTTGCTCTTGAATTTCTGCGACCTGTTGTGCAGAAAGGAAGTGAACCATTTGAGGACAGTTCCAGATAAGCCCATTCTTGTGTTTAGTAGTTCTAGTAGATTCTCATGTTTAACGGTGTTTAACGGTGTCGAATGCTGAGGAGAGATCAAGAAGGATGAGGAGGCAGGTGTCGTTTTGGTCTAGCATTTGAAGTGCGTCGTCAATTATGTGAGTCATAGCAGTTTCTGTGCTGTGTCCTGCTCGGAAGCCTGACTGGTGAGGGTTGAGGAGATCGAATTGCTCAATGTGTTTAGTCAATTGTAGTTGTGCGCATTTTTCCAGCAGTTTGGCGAGAGTGGGGATATTGGTGATGGGACGGTAATTGTTGAGGTCAGAGGGGTCGGCTGTTGGTTTCTTTAGTAGAGGTGTGACCTGACCAACCTTGAGGGAGTCAGGTATGTTTCCTTGTTGGAGAGAGCTGTTGATGATTTTAGTCCAGAGAGGGAGAAGCAAAGGGGTAAAGTCTTTTACTGCGAAGGCAGGGAGGGGGTCCGTGAGGTGATTGGATGGTTTCAGGGTGCTGAGTAATTTGCCAATTTCTTCTTCCGAGTATGTGTCAAAGGTTGACCATGTAGCATTGTTTTTTGGTTCAGCGGGTGCTAGGCATTTGGGTTTGGAGTAGAGGCTTGCGTCAATGAGGAGATCGCTTTTTATTTTGTCAGTTTTTTGGATAAAGAAAGCAGCGAAGTCTTCACAGGAGGGTGCCTCACAACCAGTGTTGAGTGGTTGTGGTTGTTCCTTGGATTGCGATTTGATTAGCTCAAACAGGCTGAAGAAGTCCGATTTTGAGCGTTTTATTTTCCTGAAGTAGGCGTTTCTCTTTTTCTTCAACTCCTTTAGGTGCATTGCGGAGGGGGCTGATCTCCAGGTCTGTTCTGCCATTCGCATGTCTCTTCTATCTTCGTTGAGACTCCCGTCGTACCATGGTTTGGAGATTTTAGTAGAGACTCTTTTTAGCTGCATAGGTGCAGCCTCATTAATTATAGAGGTCATAGTGTTGAGATAGTGGTCCGTCAGAGTTTGGACGTCCGAGGCGCCTGCAGGAGGGAGTAGGAGATTGCAACTGTTAGGGGGCAGAGAGCCTGGGTTGAGCTTTTTCGAGTCTCTTTTCCAGACTTTGGGCTTGGAGAGTTGCGCCGGGTTGACTTTGACTTTTTCGTTGATAAAGAATGTGATAATATGATGATCTGACCAGTCACAGGGTTGGATGGATTCAAGTTGGATAGAGTCCTCTTTGGAGATGATCAGGTCGATGGTAGAGCCTTTCTCGTGGGTCGGGCTGTTGCATATTTGGGTGAGGTTAAGGGCATCGAGGAAATTTTTAAGACTATTTACCACCGCGTCGTTGCGGTCGTTCCAATGGAGGTTGAAGTCACCAAGGTATATTTGGGTGAGCTGGCGTCCGGAATTGGTTGAGATCATATCCATGATTTGTTGGGAAAAGGTGAGGTTGTCCCTGGGTGGGTGGTAAATGCTGTGAAGAGAGCATATCGGTTTGCCCTCACTAATAATGTCGAGGCAGATGTATTCCCAGGATGTTGGTGATGGTAGGGATGTGGAATTGACTTTCTGAACAGAGAGGTTGTTCCTGTATATGCATGCGATTCCGCCACCTATTTGGCCTGTTCTGTCGAGCCTGATAATGTGGTAGTTGGGAGGAACCAGAATGTCCATTATGGGTGTCGAATATTCAGTTAGCCACGTTTCAGTCAGGATGATTAGGTCAAGGTCCCGCGATAAGAGGAGCTCAGCAATGGCTGCTGAGTGTTTCGTGGCCGATCTGCAGTTGAGAAGAGCGCACTTGAGACGGGGTGTGTAGAGGGTGTTAGATGGTTCTAGCGAGAGAGGGACTTTTCTAAGGTTATTGGGGATGGAGAATCTGCTGTTTAGTGTGGGTGGTCTAAGGGGATTTGGGTGTATCGTGGGAATGTTGCGGTGTGGGGTGCTTGTGTGAGTTTGGGGGACTGGGTCATAGGAGCGGAGAAGGGTGAGTGTGTCGAGGTCAGAAGAAGAGTTGTGGGTGCGGCGAGGGCGGTTGTTGCGATTAAGAGCTGGGATTGATGTGAGATTGGGGGATAGCTGGGTGCGAGAGTTATTCGGAGGGGTGGGGGACAAGTTTGGCGGGGAGGTGTAGATGTGTGAGGGGTTGCAGGGGCGATGCGGGGGACGAGGGCAGTTGCTGCGCCTATGAGCAGGGATTGACGCCTGGTGTGGGGCGTGATGAGGGTGGGGGTCCGCCGGCGGAGTAGGAGACAATTTGGGAGGGGGGGTGGAGGTGGGTGGGCGGTGTATGGGGCGTGTGGAGAGTAGTTCTTTGATGGCGTGAATGTCTTCTTTGATCTGAGTGAGGGTGGCCGTGATGTATTCCATCGTAGGGTAGGTGGTGGGGGTGGGAGTGGCAGTCAGGGGTGAATGGCTGGCCAGGGGATTCGTGTGCAGGTGGGAGGGCGGGCTGGTGTTCGAGCAGGTCTGCGTTGTGTTGGTGTGCGGGATGGGGTTAGGGATGCGAGAGGTTTTGGACGGGAGGGGTGTGGATGAGGTAGGGAGGAAGTTGGTGTTATGGGTGGGGGCATTGGTGGTAGGCGGGGGGGACAAGGTGAAGGCTGGGAGACTGGTAGCCATGGTGGGGGTGTAAGGAGGGTAGTGGGGGCTGAGAGTAGGAGGGGAAGTGGGATTGGAGATGGTCCTGTTGAGGGGAGGGGGAGTTAAATTAGGAGAGGGGGTATGTTCTGCGAAGTTGGTTGGAGGGTAATGAGGACTGAGAATGGGGGGGGATAAAGGGGGGGAATTGTCGGAATGCGTGTTGTTCTGGTGCTGGACTAAGTTAGGTGTGTTATGGGTGGGAACTGTGCTGTCAGCGGTGAGCGGGGTGTTAATGCCCGCTGTAGGTGTGATAGGAGTGTTGAGGGTATGTGTGGAGGTCCGCAAGTTGGTAGAAGGGGCGGGGGAAAGAGCGGTGTATGAGGGGGAGTGATCTGTGTCTGTGACGGAGTGATGAATTGGGATAGTGGGGAAGTGGGTAGGGGATGGGAGGTCAGGGGTGGTAGGTGTGTCCCTGATTGAAGAGTATGTGGCTGTGAGGTCATGGTTGGTGGGACTGGGGGAGATATGAGTGTTTGTCCGTGACTTGGAAAGGTGTTCTTTGAAAGTGGGGAACATGTTGTCTAGCAGTTCCAGGTTCCTGTCTGTGGATTGTGATAGGACAATCCCGTTATTGTAAATAGTGATGGTGGCTCTGCCTGGAAAGACTTGGGATGGTGAGATGGTGAGAGTTAGGCTGTGAGCGGATTTTCTAGTGGAGGAGACGGTGAGTAGGGAGAAGAACGCTTTTCTCCATTGAGCTCTGCGTGTAGTGTGGAAGATGATATCGGTGTTCAGGGATCCATTGACCGGTGAGAAGTAGGTGTCAGCAAAGGGCGTTTCCGAGTGTGACCTAAGGAAGTTGTGTTTAAAGCGTTTGGCGGCTTTTTTGGTGAGTGATGGTGGGTAGTTGATTTTGTATGTGTGTTTGCCGATGGGGTCCATGTTGCAGGATTAGGTGGGTATGAGAGGATGCAGTAGTGCACTATAGTGGTACCAATGTGCAGAGAAACATGTGTGTAGAAAAACAGGTGCATATAGTAGGATACACAGTAATAAGTTATAAATTACAAAGTGACACTAGTAATCAACCAGCATATCCAGGATGTAAGAGTGAGCAGTAGGGCAAATACATACGGTAAATTGTTAGGTACAAGGTGTAAACATAGGCATAATACTGATAATATATAATATATAAGGGTAGGGTACAATGGGAGAGTGCACTAATGCACTATAGTTGATAATATTGATATTGATAGAGTATAGAGGAAGGATCCAGATATAACAATTTACATGAGTCAAAACTCAAAAATCGAAGGTGACATTGGTTGTCAACCCAAATAGTGTGAGGTAGCAATCTGTGCATTTACAAATGTTCAAAATACAAGTAAGAGTGGCACTAGTGAGGAATCCTAATATACAAGGTAATAATCTGTGCATACAGGTGTTCAAAATACTGATATAGGTATAGTACTACAATGGTATGTAGGCACTCTGTCATATTTAAGGTAGTAATCTGTGCAATACAAATGTTTAAGATAAAGCTAGAGTGTACTAATGCAATGATGGCAAACACTCTATCATGTATGAGGTAGCAGTCTGTGTAGTACAAAAATTCAGAAGAGGCTAGTTGAGCAATATTGCAATAATACAGTAATAGGTAGACATTCTTTCAAATATGAGGTAGTAATCTGAAACAAATGCTAAAACTATAAGTAGGAGTATAATAATACAGACATAGGCCGGCAATCTGTTCTACTAGTCTAAAATACTATAATCCAATAAAAACTAGAAACTAGACTAAAATGGCCGCCAAATAGTTCAGATCAAGCCAGTAGTCCTTTGTTTGTTGCTATGCAGGCTGGGAGAAAGAGAGAATAGTCCTCTGTTTGCTGCTATTGCTCTGAGCACAGGGGAAGAGATTCCACTTTCTGTTTAAGCAAACAGAACTCAAGGCTAGCTGGGAGGAATCTTATCTCTATGTGGGGGAGTTGAGCTGAGCTGAGGGCCACGTGGACGACAGAGGTATGGGGGGATTTATTGCTACAGTTTTATGGCCCCAGCCATTTTGTACAAAGGAGTTAGATTTTTTTAGAAGAGATAGATTTTTCAAAAAAAAAAAATAGAGCCGGTGGGTGGGAGAAGTAAATACCTGAGTTTTTGTGCTTCAGTAAATATTGCCAGTAGAGTTTTACCGAAGCACTACATTAATCCATGATTGGCTTCCGAGATTTATGGCTACAGTTCAGTGGCTCCAACCATTTTGAACAAAGAGGTAGTTTAAAAAGTTTAAAAGTGAGCCGGAGAGAGGGAGAAGTAAATACCTTATGTTTCTGTGTTTTACTGTTGAGTGTGTTAGCAGATTTTTGCATAGTTTTTGTTCACAGAGTGTCTCAGTCCCATCTTATTTGTAGTTTTTGTTGATCCAAGAGTGTCTCAGTTCCTTACGCTCTGCAGAGACAAGTTGAATGTATGTACGTGTACACACATGTCTGGTTCAGGGCTCCACTCCTGTGTTATCCTGGGTAGTGGCGCTAGACTCGTTGCTGTGGAGCGTTGCTATGGAGCGGGCGGGCGGTGTCGTCTTGGCAGGCTCCCGGAGCTTCAGCTACCTCTGCCTGGGGTGCCCTCCTATGCTCCTGTAGTGCTGTGGAGCGTTGTTGTGGAGCGGGCGGGCGGTGTCGTCTTGCTCCTCGCTCCAGGAGCTTTAGCTAACTCTGCCTGGGCGCTTATGTTCCTGTGGTGCCGCGAGTTCTCTCTGCCCCCCGGTGCCTCTGGGTCTCCTTTGCTGCCGGAGGCTTGGGCCGGCTCACCGGTGCACAGCCCGCGTCTCCTCCGTGTAGTGGGCGGGCGGGGGGGGCGCTCTCCCAGCTTGCTTCAGCCGCAGCCGCCCTTGTGGTGCGACGGGGGTGTCCTCTACGGCCGCCTCGAATTCCGTGCTGGGCCGATGGAAGCGGGGGTGGGGGATGACTTCAGGCGGGCGAGCTCAGCCGGCTCCCCGAGTTTCAGCCGCCTCTGCGACGCTACGGGGGTGCCCACCACAGCAGCTTCAGCCGCCCTTGCGGCGCGACGGGGGTGCCTTCTTCTCCCGCCGCGAGTCCAATGCTGTGCAGGTGACAGGATGTTCCGCAGTGTCGGCTCCGCAGACTCCGGGAATATCAGCGCTGGGGGTGTCTGCGGCGAGAGTCCGGTTTCGGGATCCTGCAGTCTCCAGCCTCCTCTCATCCGGTCCGTGGCAGTCGGTTGCTTTTGTGACTTCTCCGTCACTATATCTGATTGTGTTTCGTTTCGTTTCGTCGTGCTGGTCGTGCTGGTGGTGGTTGGTGGGTGCTAACAGGGATAATGCCCTGAACGGGATCCCAAGCACCGGGAGCTCTTCACCGGAGCTCCTACCAGGCGGCCATCTTGCAACCTAGTTCTTGAAAAAGGGGCCACTGGTTGATTTTGGGTACACATAATGGTGCTTAGTGTGTGTTTCTGAGTACAGTACAGTACAGATACTGGTCATGGGTGTGTTATCTTGGACACCTTCTAGTGATCGATGTGTTATCGTTGATATTTTATTAGTTCATTAGAACGGGTATAGGGCACAATCTGCCAAACATATTGAATTGCAGCACCTGTAGATAGTGCAGGGCATGGCTTTCCAAATGTTTCCACCCAAGACCGGAGTCTGATTCGGTTGTGTTGATGTCTATAGTCAGTTTTAATAAATTCTAGTTTTCTTGTGAGTGTTCCGCCGGTGAGCTGTTCCAACGCGCTTACATATTTCCTCCAGTGGTACATGAGTTCATTAATTTCCCAGCAAATCTACCTATGTAGTACAGAGCTAAGGGTAGCACGTGTTGTTGGATGACATGATTGCCAGTTAATTATATATTCGAACTATATGATGGTCATTGTGGGATTTTAGCAACTGTATTTGTTGGGCACCGTGTAACGCTCGGGTGATTATTGCATATATTGGTGACAAGTTAACAACGGTGTTTGTTGGTTTCTGTGTAACCTCAGGGTATACACATGTGTGCATCGGTGCACGCTGCTGTACGCCTGTTTCTTCCAGTAACTGGTAGAGAGTGAGTGCCTTGTCATAGCTCTGATACTGCAGGACACTAGGCACTAGGGCTCCGATATTAGTGGCCGCTGTGGGAGCTACACAGGTGGGTGCTTTGGTCACATTGACTGTGGCACTTTGCGGCACTAATATTAGTGTCACTGTGTGACTTTAGTACATATACCATTGACCATTTCGACTTCACCATTCGTTCAATAATGATAATTGTCAAAGTACATTATTGGCAGTGGTACTGGGGAGAATAGTTGTTTTTTTCCACTGGATAGTATTGTTTGATCCTACTGGTAGTCATGGCGAAATTGTATCAATGTCAGTCATTGTAGATACCACTTCTTGCAGTCCGTTGTGTGTGGGTGTTTGTGTCTTTGTGTATCAAGTGTATATATGTGTTTGCCTGCATGTGTGTATATATGCTGTGTGTGTTAGTGTGCATGTGTGTGTGTGTGTGTGTGTGTGTGTATGTGTCACAATGAAAATGTAACCGTAAAGTTTGTTTTCACTTTAAAATCGTGTCTCAATGGCTCCGGTGAGTTTGTGGAGGACCAAGTTCACAAGCAAATCAAAGACTTAGAAGTGACTATCAATAAATGTTTATTAGAAGATCTCACAAGAAGAAGACACACATGATCTGGACAGGATTTTCGTTTTTTATTAAGGTAATTTTTTTGTTGTTTACTGAAGAACACTAATATTTGAAAGTAATATAAATAAGAGGTATAAATATTTTTCCATTTTCAAATCTACCCAAAAAACACATGCACACACTTTTCATCTGCACGACTGCAGGAGTGTCAACTGTTGCAACTTAAGGATATTGCACAGATGTCAACTTCGCACAAGTTCTCCTATAGAGCTCTACTATGACACATACCTAATTATATATTAAATGCTTAATTGTGAGTTTATTGTGCACACGCGTTTGTAAATTGTACATACGCATTGTTTTCCATTTTTCAATCCATATTTGCATGCGTGCTTCAGCACTGAATACTATGTGCATGAGCAGTAGTCAATTAAACAGTTAAATAGCTCGGGCTCTCCAGAGAAATGGAGGCGTGGGGAATATTGGGAAAGGGTGATGCGATTATCTGAAAATTGAAGCTACAGGACGATTTTGAAATGTGATTTGAGTTGTAAGGCGAATGAGAGGATGAGATGAAAAAACTTGGGGGCATATTACCAACAACTAGCAATATTTATCGTTAAATGAGATTAGCAATATTTTTTTTATCGCAGCGCATCGCCGGATTTTATTGCAGGGATAACGTGCTATTAGCAACGTTTATCTCAAATGCGATAAAATATCCGGCGATAGCGGCTCAATGTGTGAATATCGCTGGAAATTCAGCGATATTCAGGCATTAACAGCTTGCTAATAGGGCGATGAAATTATCGCCGCTTTAGCAGGAAAAAGTCCAGCTAAAGCGGCGATAAGGCCCTTCATAATATGCCCCTTTGTTTTCTCCTTCCAGACGGAAGGAGGTTGTGTATACATGCGAGAGGAAGCTGTAACAAGCATTTACAATGCAACGGTCTCGCCTTTGCAAAAGTTAGAGCTATTGGCATTGTAAATGACAAAATTGTTATTTATGTGTTGGTTTTGAAAACAGATAAATAAATGCCATTGCCATTTACAATGCCAATAGCTTAATCTCTCGCAAATGCGAGACCTATTGCATTTGCAACCACACACACACACAAAAACACACACACACACAACCACAGACACACACACACAGAGCCACACACACACACAGAGCCACACACACACACACAGCAACACACACACACACACACAGAGCCACACACACACACAGAGCCACACACATACAGAGTCACACACACACAGCCACACACACACAGAGCCACACACACACACAGAGCCACACACACAGACCCACACACACACAGAGCCACTCACAGACCCACACACACACAAACAGCCACACACACACAGAGCCACACACACACAGACCCACACACACAGAGCCACACACATAGCCACACACAGAGCCACACACACAGAGCCACACAAACACAGCCACACACACACAGCCACACACAGAGCCACACACAGAGCCACACACACATACACAGAGCCCCAGAGCATAATTCCAAGAGCCAGCAAAGGCTCGAAGCATATGAACCATGTTATACAGCATTCCCTTTTCATGGCTGCCTGCCCCCTCCTTCATCCTGCCCCCTCCCTCCCTCCACTCGGCAGCATGTTCTGCTCTCTGAATCAATGATCAGTTGAGATTTCTAAAGCTGGTCAGTCAGCATTCGGTCAGTCATTCCCCAGTTTAAGCCGATCACCTACTTACCTACTCATTGCCGAGTTGTCTAACCTCGTTCCCACAGCTGCCCCGCCTCTGCACATCTACTGAATAACACAGCAGCACTGCACATTCCCAAACAGCTGCGCTAATACCCCATGGGTCGCCACAAATGTACAATAGCTGCTTAAGAGGAATCTGCAATTACATTCCCTGGGTGTGTAACAGTCTTTAATGACATTTCTACAATCTAGAATTATGCGGTGAGGCTTCCTTGTAACCTTTGACATTGGTAATCACACTGCAAGCGTAACAGGATATATACAGCCACATACTACATGGACATTTACACACCTACGTTTCCTGGCTGTGGAGGTTACATCATCTAGTAATTCCAGTGTGTGCACATGTATGGTTACATTCCACAGTCATTCACTTGTATTAAGACATCTGGGACAGTACTTTCAGGGCATCCAGGTGTCTTCAGCAACAATGCTTTGGCAGGCAGCCATATAAGCTTACATTCCCTTTGTAGGCAGGCGCTAGTTACATTCCCTTCACAGACAGACCTCTTGGCACTATCCCGCGTGAGGACAGACAGCTAAGTTTACACCCCCTTGGTAGGGAGCATCACTGGTTACATTCTCTGGGTATCCCGGCATCCTCCGCCACCCTCCTTGGGTATTCTGGGCCCTACACTGAAGGAGACCCGAGCCCTTTATAAGTCTGGGGCTGAGACCCCACAGGGTCACCTTGGAGGGGACAAGGTGTCGACCACCTTCCGCATATTTGCAACTCTGTGAATAGCGATCTCGGTGCTGTTTTTGGGGGAGGGGTGAAGACTTGGATCATATGAGAGTGGGGGTGGGGTGTCAAAGGAAGAGCACACGCTTCAGTTGGAGAAAGCCTTGTGGCAGATTAGGAAGTGGGCGTGACCGGGTCACTGGCAAGAAGCGTCCACTGCAGGGTAAGAGGGGGCAGTACTCGCTTTAGCAGTGAGAGGGGGGCATAAATTAGTCAGTACCTGTGAAGGCAAAGGTGTAAATTAGGACCATCAGACTTTGGAACAATCAGCGTCTGACAACGGGAGGGGGTGCTATCCGGGACATATGTCTGGATGAAGAGAGATAATCCTCGAGAAGGCGGGACAGCGAACAGTGAAGGCAGGCTATACAGCCGCAGCGCCTAGATGCGACTTCAGAGACCGTGGGAACAAAACACACCCCGCGCTCTCTAAGTGAAATCATAAACATACCCCTTGCTCTCCAAGTGAAATATGCAGCATTTTCAGAGGGCGGTAAAACTGTCTTGCAAGCCCAACTCTCCCCTCACGAGCCAGGAGTTTACAAGGGAAGTCGTCACCCCAGGCAAGCCATGTCCGAGAGCACCAGAATTGTCCGGGCCATCCTGGGTGCAGTGTCTAGAAAGTTGTGGCAACCCTCCCCCCCAGCCTGCCCAATGAACACAGCACGTTCCCCCAACATCACATTTGTTTACTCTGCTGGGGGCTGATCGGGGCTCGCGCGGTGGTGGTCACCCACTTAACGTTCACACCGCAGCAGCCGTTCCTTCATCTCACGGGCAAGGGGCTAAAAGGAAACTTATCAAGCCCCTAAAAGGAAACTGATCAAATAATGTGCGCATCTTAAAAACATTTTTTGCTTTGAAGCAGCTGCGGTCAGGAGGAGCGTTGGCGGCGACAGAGGAATAGCCACATAATTAAGATGACTGGTGTCAGAATGATAATTTTAGCGAGATGACAAGGAGTTCCGCCTCAACAGAGGAGAGGCGCAGATGCAAATGCGTTATGTGGGTGTGTGGAGCGGGAGCTTCGAGGACATTAACAGATGAAAGTTTTGGTTCACTTTGTATATCACTTGCTTGGCTTGTATAAATAAATGCGATATTTATAGATCTCGAACTGCTTGAGTGAATGAAGACGCTGCCTTTCCTCTCACGGGCGTGCGCGGCCGCACACAGGACTGTCGGTTCGGCAGACGAGGGGGTCCCAAGTATGCCTTAAACCCCATTCCAAGAAGGCTCCGCAAACTCCTAATGGGCCAGGAAGAGGCTTCCTTCTCCGGGCGGCAACGTTGTCTGTGACAAGAAGGGTGAAAACAAGCGCTCGGACCAAGCGCTCGGGATGACATCAGCTTTCCGCTTTTAGAGCAGTCCTGTTCAGACTGGCTTGGCCTGACTTACTGGTAGCGTAAAAGCTTGCTTATCTTCTTTATGTGGTGAAACAGATGGCCTCATAAAGAAGATAAGAAAGCTTTCACGCCAGCAGGAAGTCATGTAAGCCAGTCTGAAAAGGACGGGGCTTAGCGAGAAAGGAGAACGTCACTAGGACCTCTTCTCCAATGACTGGCCACCGTTTAGGAGGCCAGCCAATGGGGAAGAGGGGCAGGGCTTAACCTCACTAGTGAAACTCTCCCTACATCATTAAATCTCGCCAGCTCGACTTCACATGTCTGCGCAGTCTTTCGCAGGCCGAGACCTAAACATGTCAGTGAGAAAATTCTGCCAAGGTGGGGCTTTGAGGTGAAGTATATTTTTAGATAGGGCTGGTGCTTCCCCAGAAGAATGTTGAAGCTTGCTTATTTCTGCACTTCAGTAATTGGCTGATACACCATTCATCTGTACTGTATGTGAAGTTCCATTGATTTGTAAAGTGCTTAGACACCACATGCTGTTTCTTTGCACTTAGTGAAGCGGTAACAGCCAATTGATGACCATAGAGGAGTCAACAGTTCTTGAGAGAAATCCAGATTTTTGGTCGTCACAGACCAGTGTTTGGCTGCCATTTTTAGGTCTGACCTTTCAGAATTGTTTTGTTAAAAATCATATGTAATATACATACAAAGAGTGGCTTTTGGGTAGACCACTTCAACCATTACTGTGTAAATTGTCATTCACATGTTGCTTCCACTCCCCACAGCACACCGCTTGGGACAATTGGTCAGCTTTCTTTGTCCACTGACTCCCTTCACTTTGAGTGACTGCACAAATCACGTGCACATTACTCACATACACTGAAAAATAGTTCCTTTCTCTTTGCCAAGAGATCAGGATTAACGTATGTTTTATTTTAATTTTTTAACTTTAAATATTAGCCACATCCATGATTTTTTTTTAACATTTACAAATGTTTATTCTAAGCATATGGCAGCCATCTTTTGGTGGCCAGATGTTTTGACATTTTTATATATTTTTATGGCATATACTTGCAATTAAAAAAATCACAAAGCATCCCACCAGCGAGTGTGTGTGGGGAATAGTGAGCTCAGCTTGCGGTTCCTTTGTGCCTTGCTTGTGAGCTGAGGCTATGGTATATGAACCATTAGCACTCAGTCTCATTGGGATGACTGACAGAATATCGGAAATATAAATATCATGTGGACCGAATGTTGTGTCAAAAATATCAAGGAGCAAAATAGCAAGAAGGGGAGTGCAAATAGGCAAGTATAGATTTAATATTCTGAACTCCACACTTACGTACCTTGAAGATATATTTATTGTCAAGGTACATAAATGTGAAGTTATATATGGTAAAACTTTGCTTACCCATAAAAACTTACCTTCACAATATTTTTATCCTTGATATTCTTGACATGATATTTTGTAAACATTATATTTTTTCTCTGGTATTTTGTCTGCATTTTGTCTGCACACCGTCTCATTGTTTACCCACAACCCCAAAATTCACTTTGTTTCTGATGTGCATAAAATGAGTGCTGATTTAGAAAGTCGAGATCTTTATAGAAAACGAACATAGGATAAAAAAAGTTATTCAAAGGCAGACCCGTCATATTTATTCAGAGAAATGTATTACCAGCCGGTAAGCATTCAAATCTATCTCTTATCAGCAAACTGCCAGAGCAGAGTTCTCACTGTAATGCAAGGGCGTGAATTTGTTGTTGTGGTTATTGTGCGTATGCAAATGAGACTCAACATGTGGTAACAACTGTGTTTGCATTTCCTAATATGTCTGCTGCACAGGCGGAAGTGAGTCTTCTGAGCAGGAGAAGCACTTATGTGGTAGGGTATGAAACATTTCATGGGTAATACGGTTAGCAGAGGTAAGTGCACGTGTGGGTTTGTTTTGCAAGGGAAACAACCTTTACAACACAACTTTTACAACGCACTACCATTACAACGAAACTTTTACAACGCAACATCCATTACAACACATGCCATTACAACGCAACCATTACAACGCATGACACTACAACGCATGTCATTACAACACAGTCATTACAATGCATACCATTACAACGTATAGCATTACAACACATAGTACCCTTACACTATCCAACACTTACCCTACTGTTCCACCCCCTGAAGTTAGAATAGTAATTTTTACCCCTACACTATCCAACACATACCCTACTATTGCACCCCCTGGAGATAGAATAGTTATTTGAACCCTACACTATCCAACACTTACCCTACTGTTGCACCTCCCTGGAGTTAGAACAGTAATTTTTACCGCTACACTATGCAATACATACCTTATATGCAATGTAATGTTATGCGTTGTAAAGGTAGTAAGCAATGTAATGGAATGCGTTGTAAAGGTAGTTTTTAAAAATTCGTTGTAATGGTATGTGTTGTAATGGAATGCGTTGTAATGGATGTTGCGTTGTAAAAAATGAGTTGTAAAGGTATGCGTTGTAAAAGTATGCGTTGTAACGTCATACATCCGTTTTGCAAAGACCTGCTCCTCTTTCATAAATCTCGGTATGGAACCATGATTCTTCTCCGCCTTCTCCCACTGCTTCCCTTCCTTGCTCTGCCCCTTTCTGCCAAAGCAGAGGTTTTGGTTTTGGGTATCTGTGCTCACGGCATAGGCACTGCCTGGCAGGTGAGAGGAGTAAGACGGCATCAATGGGGAATCCATGCCTGGGCATATTTTACAAGCATACATTCCAATTGCTGTACTTAGGAGTCTAAAGTAAGTTCATTGTGCTAGTCTACCTCTGTACTGTAGGTCAGTGGCTGGCTTGGGTACTGATAGGGTAGGATGGGGCAATGAATCCTCAGCAGAGTGGTCAATAGATTGTGTTGCAGGCCGCATGGTTGGACTGGAAGGGTGGCTGATAACAAATCATGGCATCACTCTTTTTCTTGCCATGTGCAGTTGTGGGCTGATGAGGAATACCATGTGCTGGGTAGTGGGCCAGTGAGGAGGTAGACATTTCCCATCAAATGTTGCCCTCAGTATTCAGTGCGAGGCTTCCTACTGTGGGCCGGAATACAAAGTGCAGATATTGGATTCAGTATTATATTCATCTCAAGCCAGGTTCTAGGTGGGCTGGTCTTAAGTTTGTGGCTTGGGCTGTGGATGGTAATGCAAGGGTGCAGAGATGGGCCCGTGCCTGGAAATTGAAGTAGGTCAACTGTGTCATTCTACCACTTTGCTATAGCTTTGGCACCAACCAGCAAGCTGACAGGGCAGGCTGGTGGGATGATGTTCTTCTTTGTTCAAGATTATTGTTTGTGGTCAGTAGAGTAACGACAGGCTAGTGGAATGGCTTTTTTGTTAGCATTGTCCCTCTATGTGTGGCCAAGATGGGTGCCAGGGCCATGGGAACGGGGCTACTCATGAATTGATAGTTAACCCTTCTGTTCTAGTCTCACTAGTCTCGGCACCGCAAGGCAGGAAAGTAAAAACAAAAGGGTAGTGTCATCTGACCACCCTTTCTCAAATCTCCCCCTGCCCCGAGCTCCCCACTTTTTCAGGACATAATACCCTGGGCTCCAGTCGGGGTACCACGCAGGTGGACGGCGTCCCCCCCCCCCACTTATTTTACCGTGAGCTCAATAACTATAAACTGCAACTGAGTGCAAGCCACCTTTCGTGACGTCACTTCCTGTTGTGACATCAGTGTCCCCCCACTTCTTGTTTTAGGACTTGTGCCCTGATGATACCCACTGCCCATTGTTGTGCCACAGCCTGGAAAAGATGGATATGATGGGTCGCAGGCACACACTAGATGACCCTTACTACCACAACCGCAAACTCTGACTGAGACTAGTCAGCAGACCTATCACTCAGGTTAGCCCACCTTAGTAAAATGAGGCTCAGTCCTAGAGCTGCCGTAAAACAGTAGACTTACACAGCAGATCTGTCTTCTGATGCTGTTCCTCCCTCACCAACTTCATATTATTTCCCAAAGTTGGTAGTGGTCCTACACTACAGCACTTGACTTGCAGGGAAGCTAAAAGTGGTCACACCATTGATCCTCCACATTGCTGCCGACAACTAGGGGCCCTCCACTGAAAGGCCAGCTAGAAAAGAAGGGCCAGATGTAGTCTTCCTAGAGGTCTAGTGCCAAATGTCAAGGCAATCCTCACCACTACTCTTGTTAGTTAGAAAAATAGGGACACTAGTGGTAGGCCCTGAGACACCTTGTCAGCCTGCCCTTGCCCCCAACAACAAACAATGAGCATCCCAAGGGGAGAACCCACTCCCACCACCCATGTCCACCCTCTCATCACTCCGTCCAGCACTAAAGCTATGCTAATGATGGCGAATGAGACACTAAACTGCCATTGTCTCCACAGTAAAGGAAAATGAGCTCAGGCATGAATCATCAATGGTTTCTCCTTTGTCCTCTGCCCAGACAGCAGCCTCAGTGCCAGTGCCCGTTCCTCTCATAGCAAAGTTTTATTTTTTTTTGCTGGAGGGATAGCAGGGGTAGGCATTGCAAGCCTGGCTTTTGGAGCAATAAGGTGTGTGCACTGGATGGTCCTGGTATAAGCGCCCCTGAAAATGGATTCTCCTCTTGCTGAAGCGGCAGTGAAAGATTCCCTGAGTGTAAAAAAACAAACACCTGCTACTGCTGTCATCCTGCTACCTCTTCACTGTGTTACTCAATCAAACCCCAGGGCATCTTCAGGAGTACAAAAGACACAACTACTGTCAGTGGTGATGCTTGTTTTTTTTTTATTCTGCCATTTTTTCTTTGGATGAACACTACATTAAGGAAATCTTTGAAGAGAATCTTCTTCTGTCTTGGAGAACATACCTCTGGAATGATAATGATACAAACAGTTGAGATGAGAGCTTCAACCAGGGGAAGCTTCAGTCCATACACTGACTAACAAGAGGCTCAGATACAGAGACTGGTGTACGGCTTTGGGCAAACAGTCGAGGAGGTCACGATAGAGATCTACTCCAGAGTATACTCACTGTAGGAGAACAGAGCCATAATAGTAGGTCCCAGAGCTGTGTGTAATGAAGAGGAAGCTGAAGGAAATTGCTTAGGGGAAACATAAGGATGAATTTTCAAGTGCATGGCGCATAAACTATGCCACTACCTTTACAAAGGGATGAAGGCAATGGACCCAAAAAGGAAGTAGGGCTCAATGTTTTCCAAAAAAGCATAAGTATAGTCATAGACTAAGAAGAAACTTTAGTTTTAAAGTGGAGGTGAGCATTGAAAGACTGTTGATTACCGACAATCATGCTTTGATGTCAACATCCTTCTTAGTAATTTAGTATATTAACATTAGAAGAGTTGGATGACATAATAATGTGGTTGCATTCACGCCCTGAGGTGCATCTCTCTTTAAGTTGGATTTGTAGACACACACTAGTATTGACCCTTGGTATTACCAAGTTAGCAGTTTATTTTTGTGACTTTTTTGCCAGATAGGTCAGCTGCAGGCATGAAAGAATACTGCTTACACAATGTTTAATTAGCTCTACCACCAGAGTGAAATATGATCGATGCATACATTAGTCCTGTTTTTCTGTGAGTACATTAGTAGGAGTAAGGCATTTGGCGAGCACATGATGCACGGATCTTTACAAAAGCTGATTAGATTGCATCATCGACAGACCTAATCAATGTGTTTAGTTCCCACTCTTGCCAGATATATTTGTCATACCTAGAGCATAAATAGCGACAACACACGATTCCTCTCTGCAACCTTTCCCATGCTGTGACAAACTTCATTTTCAACACAGTTCTGTCGCCAACAGTCACACATTCAGAATGTACAGTATTATAGAAAGGTTACTGTCCACAACTGTCCTGTTAGTTGGTGTCATGCAACTCTCGCCCACGACCTTCAACATCTCCCTTGGGAGGGAGGGCGAGGGGTGAGAGAAAAGTAGTCCAAAAATTGTTTGTGTGTGTGTAAAAGGCCGCTTTATTAGGAAACAGGTGCACATTACAAAATACAACCTCGGCAAACGCCTTACAAAACTAAACCTCACTAAATAAATAAATAACTAACCAAACGGGCCCCCAACCCCCAACCCCTACATATTTGGGCCCTCCCCACAATACATCAATAACATTATAACATCCATATACATTACGTCATGATAAAGCATTACATCATCAATAAACATTACGTCATGAATATAAAACATACGTCATCAATAAACTTTATTCATCAAACCAAAATTGAATTAACATTTGTCATGGCCTCCGTAATCATCGATCCTGCCTGACCCTGCACTCCTGCAGAATACCCCTTTTCAAAACTGAACGGTCAAACCATGACCAACCTGCCCCGGCCCCAGTCCAAGAAAATTCTAACGAACTTATAACCAACAATCAACCTAAAACCGAACTGATACACCACGACCCCGCACTGCACCTGCTCCTAGCGACAAATACAAATACAAGAAACAACCCCTGCACACCGGTAACCCATAAAACAGCCATTTGAAAAAGAAAATTATCAAAAAGATAGGAAAAAACGAGGGAGCGAGGGGCAAAAATACTACAGAAAAACAGGGAGGGAGGGTGGGACAAAAAGTTAAAGCACCTAGCCACCAGGTCACCAAACCTAAAATGGTGGCGGATAGCGGGAAAGGCGGAATTTATACTTGGGCTGGCTGGTCCTACTAGACCAGCCCAAAACTAGAACATTCTGGCAACTTCTGGAAATAACCCCTCGCAGCCCTCCCAAACCGCCCGGGGGAGGAGACCTCCCTTCGGTCGGCTCCCTCCCCCAAGCCCCCCTTGGGAGGGAGGGCGAGGGGTGAGAGAAAAGTAGTCCAAAAATTGTTTGTGTGTGTGTAAAAGGCCGCTTTATTAGGAAACAGGTGCACATTACAAAATACAACCTCGGCAAACGCCTTACAAAACTAAACCTCACTAAATAAATAAATAACTAACCAAACGGGCCCCCAACCCCCAACCCCTACATATTTGGGCCCTCCCCACAATACATCAATAACATTATAACATCCATATACATTACGTCATGATAAAGCATTACATCATCAATAAACATTACGTCATGAATATAAAACATACGTCATCAATAAACTTTATTCATCAAACCAAAATTGAATTAACATTTGTCATGGCCTCCGTAATCATCGATCCTGCCTGACCCTGCACTCCTGCAGAATACCCCTTTTCAAAACTGAACGGTCAAACCATGACCAACCTGCCCCGGCCCCAGTCCAAGAAAATTCTAACGAACTTATAACCAACAATCAACCTAAAACCGAACTGATACACCACGACCCCGCCACCCAGAAAGGTAGGCCAGAGGGGGGGTGAACACACGGAGGCTTCCTTTCTGCCCCCCAACCGCGTAGCGAACGGAAAGATAATGGGAATCAACGCTGCAAGGCCAAAGCCCGAGCTAACACCTCACGAAGCTCTAAAAGATAAAGGTCCATACCCACACGTGACAAATGTACTCCGTCATCCCGGAAAAACTCTACCGATTCAAATTTTATTTCCCTGTGCGATATCCTACTGAAACCGAGGCCCCTGCAGCAACGAGACACCTCCGAATTCACCTTCTTCCTCGCCCGATCCACAGCCCTGGGGTTCACAGCCCCTCTCCATGACCTACGCGGTATCAATTCTGTCCAAAACACATGGCACCCAGACCAGAGTTCCTTAATGAGGCTTAAATCCCGTTTCATAGCCCGCAGTAATACAACCCCTTTCGTGGCACAAAGATCATTTTCACCCAAATGAATGACTAAAATATCCGGGCATAAACCGCCCACCATGTTATTGTTCAAACAAGGGATTAACTCTCTCCAGAGCATCCCACCTTTACCCTTCCATACAATATTAAACATCCGATCATTAAAGCCGAGTTGTTCTCCAAAGTAGCTCCGTGCCGCCTGGACTCTGGCCCATTTAACGAAGGAATGCCCCACTATCCAGACCGTGACCACTGGCGATCGAGGTCCAGCAACGGATCCTGAAAGAGAAAACACAATTAGAACACATGTCTAGGCTGAGAACGCCTGCGCGTCTTCTGCCGGGCTCCGCACATAGCGCCTGAAACAATTAGAAGACCAGCGCCCCAACCTCATAATATCCGTCTCCGTCCAACCTCTGTGAAAGGCCTCCGTGGCTGCACCTATACGAAAAGAATGAGTACCATATAAACTACTATCCAGCCCAATGTGTTGCAGGGCTTTACGGAGAACCATCCGTAACTGATAAGATGTGACAGGTAAACCATTAATGTGTTGAAATACGAGGGCCTCATCCCCACCCCCGCACCATGAACGCCAGCGCCGCGCCAGCACTAAAGGGCAAGTGAGCTTTGGGACGCGCGCTTGTAACCAAACCCCTTTACCTTTACCCGTTTGATCAGTTTTGGAGCTGGATAGCCAAACATGAACACCTTCGTCATAACAAAAAACATCCCTCCAGTGTAAACCACCCTTCTGCTTGGTCCCCAACAACTCAGAGACCCTAAAAGCTCCAAAAAACATAAACGCCATGAGCATAGAAAAGACACACGCCTCAAAATCATCTGAACATACCAAAGGTAAGACTGTAATTAACCTAGCCAGTATTTGCCAGGATAGTGGAGCCCGAGATCGAACAACATGGCCCTGTTCCCTGGCCCATCCCTCAAGCATTCTCCTGCCTATTTCCCCGGCTGACGGGGTGTAACCCCATAATAACTGTCCCATAAAAGCAATACCCGCTAGTTTCCCCGCTATAGTCACTTTAGTGAGGCCCTTATCCATGAGGTCTAGTATAAAATTAACAACATCCTCTGACCGCTGCGACATATCCTCCCGTCTGACAGCTCCAGAAGCCAAGAAGTCCCTCCAGGCCAAAGAATAGGCCGTACGTGTGGACACCGATAAAGAACCTACCACCAATTGTACGACCCTACTTCTCCTACACGCCACAGATGAGTCGGCATCCGAGTCGGGGATCTGTCTGCCTCCCTCGCCAGTCCACGGAATCTCCCCCACTGTGAACGAGACAAAGCATCCGCAATGTCATTGTCCACGCCAGGAATGTGTAAAGCACGAAAATGAATGTCGTGTTTCAAACAACCCAGAACGAAAACTCTCATTAATTTCAAAACCTGTTCGTCTCTGGCAGACTGTCGGTTCACAATCTCCACAACAGCCATGTTATCCACACGAAACAAAACCTTCTTGTGTGCCAATTCCTCCCCCCACAGTGTCAAGGCCACCAAAAGAGGGAACAATTCCAAGAAGGTGATGCTGCGACCACCATTCAACCATTCATCCGGCCAACGTTCCGCACACCATCTGCCGTTCCAGAAAAGGCCAAAACCATCACTACCAGCCGCGTCAGAGAACATCTGTACGTCCCACTGGAAATCCACATCCCTGACCAAGGGAACACCATTGAAAGAGATCAAAAAGAACTTCCACATTCTCAAATCTTCCTTTACACCGGCAGACAGGCGCACACGATGATGAGGCAAGTGGTGTCCTGCTAAAGCCCTACCTAGTCTCCTACAAAAAGTCCTACCTGCTCTCACCACCCTACAAGCGAAATTCAAATGACCCAATAGCACTTGGATTTCTTTTACCAAAACTTTCCTTTTGGCCAACATTGTCTCTAGTAGTTGCACCATGTTGCTCCTTTTATCCTCAGGCAAGCGAGCAGACATGAGTATAGAATCAATTTCGATACCCAAGAAGGAAAGGACCGTACTGGGGCCCACTGTCTTTTCCGGAGCTAAAGGAACTCCTAGATCCTCCATGAGCCCATGGAATGTGTCCAGAGCTGCCTGGCACTCCGCGGAGCCCGGGGATCCCACAAAGAAAAAGTCGTCAAGGTAATGTGTCACTAGGGAATGACCAGTCTGATTCGAGAAATACCACTGTAAGAAAGTGCTAAAACATTCAAACAGCGCACATGAGATTGAACAGCCCATAGGTAGAGCCTTGTCCACATACCATTGACCACCGAATTGGATACCAAGAAGGCACCAATCGTCAGGGTGTACCGGCAACAGTCGGAAAGCAGATTTTATGTCACACTTGGCCATTTCAGCGGCTGCCCCCGCTGTCACAACTAGTGACATGGCCACATCCACAGAAGAGTATGATACCGACACATCCTCCGGGGCAATAAAATCGTTAACTGAGGAACCCTCCGGCCATGAGAGATGTTGAATGAGTCTGAACTGACCTGCCTCTTTCTTAGGAACGACTCCGACTGGAGAGACAATCAAATTGAGTAACGGCCACTCTGTGAACGGGCCAGCCATCCTACCCTCCTGAACTTCCTTAGTAAGTTTGTTCTGTACAACTGCGGGATGTTCCAAAGCCGATTTTAAATTGGCAGACCACCTCCGCTCCCTGGACCCTAGGTAACCCAGTCGGAAACCAAACTGAAAACCATCTAATAACTTGATTTTCGCAGACTCGTCGTCATAACCCTGTAAGGCAATCCGTAACTTGTCCAGTTTAACCGGAGTACGAGCCTTTGGCCCCAGAGCCCTTATTACCTCTGGATCCCCGACCCCTTGAGTTGGAAGTACCTGAACCTGACTGTTTCCCCTGGTGGCTGCCCGAAGGCTCGTTGTCCCAACATTTAGATAACGGGTGTTTCCTCCCGCAGCCTGAACACTCATGCCTGAATTTACAGTATTCCCTAATACAGGAACCCCTATTGAATTCCCAACAGAAACCTGACTCTGAGTGGGTGTTAGAGCTGGACCCCACCCCTCCCCGGGTGGGCTTCCCCTGAAAGGGCCGGTACACTAGAGGTAAACCACTGGCCGTGAACACAGTCTTCCCCCCAGCTGATGACCCCATTGTGTGTTGCCATAAATCATTATCAAGTTCACCCCATTTTGCCTCAGGGTCCCACGCCATCCTGGCCCTAAATTCCTCGTCGTATTGAGACCAGGCAAAACCACCCCCTGTAATCTGAGCTTTACGAATCACATCCATGTACTTAAACATGGAAACGCTGCGCTCAGGGAACTTTTCACAGTACACACTGGCATAAATCAAAAACGCAGCCGTCCAATTTTCAATATTTAAAGGGACCTTCGGGCGTTTAGCCAACTCGAATTCTTCCTCTTTAGAGCCCTCCTTAGACCGGACTTCTCGATGGAGAAGCTTCAGGAGCTCCACATACTCACCATTCCAAATTCTTTCTTTAGTACTAAGCATCAAGTGGGCACCCAGGGGCTTCGTCACCCCCATATATGGTAATTTTTTGATTTTTAGCTCTTTACTAGCCACAGGCTCTTTAACAGTGCTGGAAGCACCAGCTATAACACCACTGACTGATTTGTCTGAAATCTTGCTGGAAGCACCAGCCATAACACCAATGTCCATCGTTACTGTAACATTGCTGGAAGCACCAGCCATAACTCCACTGTCTACTTTGTCTGTAACGTTGCTGGAAGCACCAGCTATGACACCACTGTCCCCTTGATAAGGAACTTTGCTGGAAGCACCAGCTATAACGCCACTGTCCCCTTGATGAGTAACTTTGCTGGAAGCACCAGCTATAACACCACTGTCCCCTTGTTGTGTAACTTTGCTGGAAGCACCAGCTATACCACAGTCCCCTTTACTTTGTAAGAACATATCGTCAGTACCCACTGCAGTGTCTTTGACATAACGACCTTTAACCAACCGGCCATCCGTAATGACCCCATCAAGATCACCACCGGTACCCACTGACACCATCATAGGTTTGGCCTGTGGGACCGTTTTCTCACCTTGTAACAGAGAGACAGCTCTCGATGGCTCCGCCCGTGGCGCCGAAGACAATGCATCCGGTCTCCGAGGTGCCCTACCCGATGGGCCGCGCTCTCTTCTCCCTTGCAGTTGCCTCTGGACCACTGGAGCCTGTAAAACACTATGAGAGGAATGAGAGGGCACCCCCCCCTCAAGATCCCGCAGTTCACCTTCTTCGGGACTCTCTTCGTCATAGTCCAACACCACTGAGTCCGCACTAGTATGCATCATATCACCACGGGTCTTACCTAACCCGGTATCAACCACAGTACATTTTAAAGATTTCGAAACTCCAGGAGGGGGAGCAGACTGTACACGCCTGTACCTCCCTGGGCGCTGACTCTGTTGCTCCATAGCCGCCGGCAAGGCCTGCCACCTATACCTGCTACTCGTTGGGGCCAGCGGGATCACGCCAGACCCTCGTGTGCTGGCCGCGTCGGGTTCCCTCGGTGGAACAGAGAGGGCCGCGCTAGGCACTCTCCTCACTTCCCCTTGGCGAAAATGGACTGGACTGCGCCCTGCCAAGTCTGGAACGCCGCGCCTAACCTCATCCTGAAAAGAAAAAGTTTGGACTGGTGTGCTAGGGTTCCTACCATCCACAGACCAACCATACACCATCTCCCTACGAGTCGAATCGACAACCCCTTTCTGACCTCTCTCCAAAGAACGGCCTCGCGCGTCATGCCTCAATGGAACCACCGGAATCGGAGAACCGCCTACCACCTCGTCGTCGTCACTATGATCCAAATTATCAAATGCCGAAAAGGAAGCGCGACTAACAGCTCTAGGGGCTGAGTCCTGGCCTGCTAAATCCCTCTGAAAAGTACGATGTGCCAGGCCCGCCGCGCCAAAATGTTCCCAACCTGGGGAACCACACATGAAAAACGGACCCCCAGAGGCCCCAGATAAGTGCGGAGCTGTACTCCTGGGTCCTTGTATAGGCCCGCCACTCACCTGACCAAAACCTCTATCGGGGCCCAACAAAGTGCCCTGGAAGCTAAACCCCGCCGCATTCATGGCCCGAGGAGCCGGAAAACCACCCATACCCATTCCGGACGTACCAACAACCGCAGGACCCCCAACAAAAGCCATCTGACGATTCTGTAATCCCGATTGAAATGGGCCACCCCTCAAACATGGAACACCCCCACCTTCAGCTCTTAAACCTTCACCCTGGTCCAAACCATACCCCGCACCACTAAAGGAAACATTGACGCCCATTTGGGCCCATTCACCCTCACCTCGAGAGCCACCGCCCCCAGAAACCACCTCACCAACCGCCGATCCCGGGGTAGAAAACAATAACGGACTCCCCACATTGCCTCCAAAATCAACCGCTCCCGCGCCAGCCTCTGGAGCCACCACCTGCACACCAGACGATAAAACAGTACTGGATCCCACCAAACCCCCCTCATGGCCCTCCCCAACTCGAACATTGAGCGGAAAACGACCTAAAGGAGTTAACAATCGCTGACCATCGTCAGGGGCGAACTGGGTTTCACCAACAACCACACTGTCCTCCTGAGCCCCAAGGGCAACCTGGTCCCGGGCGGAGTCCTGCAACACAAATTGCACCGAGCTCCTACGACCTCCGCGCACGGGAACACCGTCCTCAGACTGTCCCCGCCGCTCAAAAAGCGGATCCGAGGCGGAGCGTTTCTTGCTACCTCCCCGTCCACTCTTGCCCCCTTTCTTCGACCCCTGACCCCGTCCCGCCTTTAACGGAAAGTCTCCAGTACCAGAAGGAACACCCGTCCCCCCACTTAACATGCCCGGGGCCACCGGAGCCTCCGAAACACCTGGCTCCCCCCGGGACGACCTTTGCGGGACCGGCTTCCGGGACCGGGAGCGGCCCCTCTCGCTTACCTGACTCGGCCGTCTCCTCTTCGGCGACGAACACGCCATTACTGCGGCCACTACGCCGGCAGAGGCCTGGCGGTGCGGCCTATCCTGTCCACCTCCCGCGAGCAAGTCCAATCGACCGGCATCAGCCAATAAGCGCATCGCCTCCAGAACTCGTGCGTCTTCCATTACTAAGCTCAAAGTATATCTCTACAGGCAAAGAATGAAAAAGAAACGCACACACACAAGATACTCTCACCAACAAAAAGTTAAAGCACCTAGCCACCAGGTCACCAAACCTAAAATGGTGGCGGATAGCGGGAAAGGCGGAATTTATACTTGGGCTGGCTGGTCCTACTAGACCAGCCCAAAACTAGAACATTCTGGCAACTTCTGGAAATAACCCCTCGCAGCCCTCCCAAACCGCCCGGGGGAGGAGACCTCCCTTCGGTCGGCTCCCTCCCCCAAGCCCCCCTTCTCCCCCTGCACTTATACTTTAAAAATGAATACCTGTGTTCTACCCCCTTCCTAACTCCCTTCTGCAATGTTTCCCCTGGACCCACCTGAAGCCGCGCTCTTTGCTTTCACGTCGTGACGTAACGACAATGGTTGCGTGAGACGTTCATCAGGCTGGACTGGAAAGCCCTGTCGGGGCAGATCTGCAAAGTCCCCCGTGATAGGGCAGAGGGCAGTTGCCGTTCTCCTGCCTGTCTCGGGCCTCTGGAGACCAGATGGTGTATCGCCATTCCACTGCCTCCCTCTGGTCTCTGGGGACTGACTGAGCCTCTGCGTGGACACCAGTTGTTTGGTGCTGATTGCATCAGAGCACTGAAAAAAACCCTCATATTTTTACATGCGGAGATGTCCGGTGTTCTAATGTCATGTCTTTATGAATGTATGTCAGTGTTCTCTTTACTCTTTTCTGCATGGTTTCCGTGGGATCGAATCATAAAGAAGTGCTGACAAAGCCAATAGGTCTATCAGAAGAAGTGTCTGGTAACAGATGACTTTGGGGTGTTACCATAGCTGTCCTAGGAAGGAAATCCAATAAAGAAGCAAACTCTGTTTGGCTTCAGCAACATGGAAGCTGTAAGTAGGGCCTTTTGCTGAACAGATTATATTAGTAGAAGGAAGTTTCTGTTTCTTAAGTAGTGATTAAAGAAGGATATTCAGTAAAATGTAGTAGGGCAAATACTTTTGACAAAAGGCCCGTATTTTCATTGCATTCTTAGAAAAGCCTATGTTTGCATAAGCATTTAAATTCTGAGCAAACAAAAAGCTGCAAGTCAAAAGTATGTTGCTATGACAGCATAGTAAAACACATCAATGTGCAAGAGGGAAGGGTAAATGGCATTGTGTTCTTGATGCCATGAAAAGACATTCAGGCCACATATATTTCCTAAACAGAAAAAAATGATGAGCAATTAAAATGTCATTGTGTCAGCAAAGTAAATACTCTAAAGAACACATCAGCTTTCAATCTGAAGCTAAACATGTCACATCTGCAGACAAATAAAAGGAACACTCGATGCCCTATCATCAAAATCTCATGGAAATCCAAATAAACAATGTACCGTAGCCATCCATGGAATGCCATAGCCATTATGGAACACGTATTCAATCAATCAGAAACATTAAAAATACATGAAAGCTAGTGGCTAAGAGCCAAAGCCCACCTCAGGTGCTTTCTATGAATCTATTTTTTGAAGAATTAATGGCATGTGATCTTGTGACAGCTAAAGCTGCCTGCATCCAGGCCTAAAAATATTAAAACACACTACTTATTTCAGCAAGTTACTGGACATCTGAAAGTTTATCCTGTGTGCTATGTAAACAGTTGAGTAAATTTGCCTTTAATTTCAGAGATATGTAGAGATCCCCCGGTAAAAATATTAGCTCCCTTCTAGGTACACAACCAAGTCCAATGAGCCAAGCAATGGTGGAATGCACTGAGGTAACGTCTGCACCAATAACAGCAACCTCAGTGTCAAAAGAAAAATTTAAAAGCTCCCCTATCAAATTCTTTTGTAAACTCTCATCTCCCAAGCAGAATCTCATTAAATTGATTTAAGCAAGCCAAATCCTTCATTCATTCATTCATTTGTCGAGAATAAGACAATTAATTTGGCAATGCAGAAGGAGAGCAAATGGAAAAATATGCAGATTTTAAACATGGAGAAGCTGAAAAGTATGCGAGAATGTATTTCATTTATGTATCTTTAGTTATGTATATACAACCACAAATGTAGTTCTAAACGAATAACTAGGTGTGTCTGCATGTGTGTGACTTTATGTGTGATGTGTGTGTGCGTGCGCACACCAGGGTAGGCATATGAGTCTGTTTTTAGGTCTCGCCTAGGCAGCGCTTGAGCTGACTCTTCGAGACATGCTGTATTCAGGATATGGGCATAAAGCTCCGACCACTTTTTGCCCATCTTTTTAATTGGCTCCTGTTCCTGTCCTTTGTAAAGGGTGACTTTTCATTGGTCAATAGGCTTAGTAATCCCTCCTTAGTACAGCCTTGTCTCTTATTGTAATCTCCCATGAGGACACCCCCTGTTACATGTGTTGCTACTCCCTAGGTTATAATTACATCTTCAAGGCACTATTTCCTTAAACGGCTTCAGGCAGGACACACACTTGGTCCTAAGCTAGGCTGGCAGTTGTTACTTCCCTCACTAGAACATCTCACATTTATATAAGACCGTCTATCAATTTCCCTTCATCAGCTCCACACAGCGTATAACCTAATCCAAAATTAATGTAATAATTCTTTTGTCACATTACAAGGTTACTAATTGTATATGTGGACATAGCTATTTGAATACACTAATAGTAATGTTTTGCATGCAATGCATTATGGGTAGGGTGGATTTACCATATCTTCTACAGGTTGCTGTACCATATGTGACCAAAAGGTCCATTTTTGGCCACATATGGTATTGAACCTTGCAACATGGCTTGGTAAAAGCAATAACTCCAACGTTGTAGACATGCAATGCTGGTGCCTTGCTCACTAGGGACCTCTAGGAGCAGTTTACGGTACTACACCGAGACATGAAGTGCTGGTGCCTTGCTCACTAAGGACCTCTAGGAGCAGCTTGCGGTACTGTACTGAGACATGCTGTGCTGGTGCCTTGCTCACTAGGGACCTCTAGGAGCAGCTCGCAGTTCTGCACCTAGACATGCAGTGCCGGTGCCTTGCTCACCAGGGACCCCTAGGAGCAGCTTGCTGTACTGCACCTAGACATGCAGTGCCGGTGCCTTGCTCACCAGGGACCCCTAGGAGCAGCTTTCTGTACTGCACCTAGACATGCAGTGCTGGTGCCTTGCTCACTAGGGACCTCTAGGAGTAGCTTGCGGTACTGCACCGAGACATGCAGTGCTGGTGCCTTGCTCACTAGGGACCTCTAGGAGCAGCTTGCGTTACTGCACTGAGATATTCAATGCTGGTTCCTGGGTCACTACACAAGCATTTGCAATGCACTAGGTCTTGCAGTACTGAAAGTATGAGCTATTGACGTTGTATTATTATTTGCAACGCCAATACCTCAAACTATCAGTAATGCGAGACCCATTGCATTGGAAATGCTTTTTTCCCTGTGTATGTGTGCCTGCCTGCTCGTGAGTTTCTTTGCATGTGCATGTATATGTGTGAGAGTGATGAAGCTGAGGTAGGAAAAGATCCTGCACTAGTGTGTGATGTGCATGATGTACACAATCTACTGCTTCTACTGTTTGTGTCCTTCCAGCACACTCTGATATCACAGAATGAATTCAATGTTTGAGTAATTCTCAGTACATTCCAGCGGAAGGATTTATTTTCATTTACATGGAATTGGGTCACAGACATCATTTAGGGGTCGCTAGGGGTCACATCAGCGACCCCTGGCTTGTCCCTTGCTACCTCTGGCACTGCCTTTGCGACCCCTGATCTCCAAGATCAAAATGGTGGTGCCAGGAACAGAAGCAATTTGGGATCAGAGCCCTATTTATCTTTTTCTGCTGCACGCAAACCAAGAAACATTAATTCATGAAAGTGCACAGCAGACTTCGTACTGTTTTTACTTTCCATACAATCTCAAGTACCTGCCATGGACACCTTAATGAATTCAAATTGTATCCTGCAGGCCAGGGGTAGGGGCAGGGGGGCGTCTGCTCCTCCGCCTTCAGAGTTAATTTCACTTTCCGCCTTCTCTGCTGCTTTTAATCGCATATGCAGAGCAAGGCTTCTGTCTTCCCAAAGACAGGAATTGAAAAAGACACACAGAGAGAATGGAACAAAAGAAAACATGCAAATGGTTAATTCTCTTCAATTTTGATAAGTTCGAACCCAGAATCTGGCACTAAGACGGAGGAACGTCGCACTACTGCTTTAGGAGCAGTGCAGAGGAAAAATAAAATGATAATAACAAAACATTATTATCATTTTATTTTTCCTTCCTAGGTGTAGTGAGTTTAGGGGCTGGCCAGAGCTGGGTCCAGGGGATGAATGGTGAGCACACTCAAAGTGCACATGAATGTTTGACCGGCCGTCTTGGGTCGCCTAACATTCATGCGCACTTTGCATGTTCCCAATTAGGCTGCATTACACAGCCTGGTGGGGAACATGCACAGGCTCCTTGTCCCCATTGGAGCGCCGAACTACGGCGCTCAGACCAATCACAGCACTGCAATGCAGCGTTGTGATTGGCTTAGGGGAACTTAAGGGAAACAATCATAACACTGCAATGCAGCGCTATCATTGTCATTGGCTAAGGGAGCCTTAGAGTCCAGGTGTTTCATGCGAGGAGAAGAGGGGGGGGGGCAGCAGCTGGGACGCGACCCGCATGTAAGTTTGCTTTATTTTTTCTATATTTTTTTATTTTCTTGGGCCCATCCACCACCCTGCCCCCTGCCACCTTTCCCTCCCATCCACCACTAATATGTACTACTTACCTGCATCTGCACAACTGTTAAGATGCCGTTCTATATGGTGAAAACAACCAGGAGCCTTGACTCACCTCAGTAAGGCCGAGTCCATATAACGTAAAAACAAAACAATTGCCAGTACTGAGCAATGATTATGAGAATCAATTTTTTATCTGCATATATGACTCAAACATATAAATGCACTTGGAGATTAATCAATCAGTTATTGTTTTTTATTTCAAAACCAATTAGACCATATTTTTATCAAAAGCATTTTATATAGATGTGTAAAAGGACAATAAATCCAACAACAGAGACAAAATCCTATACACAACTAACTACACTTCAAAGTGACACCCCCAAACAATCAAAGCCTTTCACTCACACAATCAATCCAACACTCTTCCACAACCACAACACATTCTCGCTCTTATCAACCATATAACAACCCAGTGCTAATTAAACTGGTGAATACACAAACTAATCCCCACGTCAAATGATAATTCCAAAACATTTCTATCAAATGTAGGAATAGTTCTGAATGAACAGTCTGCCAAACATAGACGTCTTAATTCGTTCAATTGAAGAATGAATTAATAACCACAATTCTTTTGATGGGGACAACAAAAACGGGGTCGACGCGTTTCGAACCAGACCCTTTGTCCGGTTCTCATCAGGACCACAAATATTCTTATTAATGAAGCAGGAACTATGGCGAGCTCAACAACGAGGGTATTTTAAATAAATCGATCAGTCAAGTTTCTGTGTGGCAACCAATTCAATTCAAAGGTATGGATTCCTTCAACAGCTGCCAAGTCTACTGCAGGACCATTACGTAGTCGGCGACAGGCTCGGTACAATCTTCACCAAACCTGAATAGGTTCCATTTTTTCCTGGAAACTGCCTACATCACCTTCTGCTCTGGCGTGTGGCGTTCGTACCCGAAAGAATCAGGGGCATCACACAAAGAGACTTTCACAACTCCTACCCTGGTGCTTTAAGTATTTTATGAGGGTTTGTAAAAACTCCTGCTCATATTAAACCTGAAGGTGGAGTGACAGAGTGCGGAGGGACAGGTGTTAAGCATGCAAGCGAACAGGGTGGGTACAGAGAGAAGAAACAGGAACTTCAATGAGCGGAGACATAAACTGAGGTAAAAAGGAATCTTGGAGATTTAAAGTTAATAAGATATGAGAGTGGTAAAAAGGAGAAATCTACTGCAATTCTGGTTAGAGAATGAAAGCATTAGAACTATAGTTAATAGTAAAACTAAAGAGAGAAGGATAATTAATAGCCATATATGGTGGTGAAGATGAAATCAAGTGAGGTAGATTGTAATAGATTAGAGTGGGGTAGATTGGAGGGGAGCGGTGTAGAGTGAAGTGGGGTATATTAGGGTACAGTGCTGTCTGGTAGATTGAGTGGAGTGTGGTAAATTGGAGTGAAGTTGCATGTTGTAGACTAGAGCGGAGTGGGGTAGATTGAATAGAGTGGAGTGGATTATATTGGAGTGGAGTGGGATAGATTGAGGTAGCGTGGAGTAGATTGGAGTGGAGTGGTCTAGACTGAGGTAGTTTGGAATGGAGTGGGCTAAAAGGTGACAAATGGAGGGGCATAGAGTGAAGGGGTAAATGTGAAGTGGCATAGAGTAGGGAGGTGTTGAGTAGTGTAGAGTAGTGTGGAGTTGCTGAAGTAGAGTGGTGTAGAGTGGCATGTCATAGAGTGTCAGAGTGGAAGCGCTTAGAGCGGAGGGACTTAGAGTGGCGTGGCATGTTGCAGAGTGGACTGGAGTTCTGTAGAGCGGAGTGACATGGAGTGTTGCAGATTGCAGTAGCATGCTGTAGACTGGAGTGTTGTAGAATGGACTGGTGAGCATAGAGTGGAGTAAAGTGTTCTAGAGTGGAGCGGTGTAGAGTGGAGTGGAGTAAGCATGAAGCGGTAGCACATTGACTTCACAAACAACACATTTTCAATTGAAATGACAATTACATATGCAGAGTATTACTGCACACACACAATAATGTGTGGAAATGTCATCACCTAGTGTATTGATGTGTTTTTATCATATTCAAATATTTGTTTACAAAGCACTTCAGAATTAAAAAAAAATGTATTTGAACTCTCTACATTCTGATATATCCTGAAATATCAATACAGTTCATTTGTGTTGTGTCCTAGAACAAATACTTCTGTTTCACAGCGAGATTGCTGCATAAATTCTCTCACTTTAAAGTCAGAGAAAGAAAATTAAACACCATGCTCCCTTGGAAGGCAAAGCCCGACATTTGACTTCTGTGTTTCAATGCACAGCAGATGTGATAATATAAGAGCAAGATTTAAAGGACTGTTTACAGAAAACGAATGCTCGGAAGGATACAATAAACAAGAGATGCTCCACCAGATGGATAATCTCAAGCGGGATAGCCTAAAGCAAATAAAACCAGCAAATAGAAAGACAAGGGAAACTGAGCATGAGGCAAATAGTGGACTTTAAGATAGGCTTAAGAAGTTCTAACTCATAGGCCAGGGAAGAACAAATATCAACGTTAGAAAAAAGACAAAATATAAATCAGTATGGAAATAAAAAAAATAACAAAATCTATGTAAATAGTTGATTTGCGATTGGCATTTTACAAAATAAAATATATAAATGAATAAGTAAAGAGAAAATGTAAATATAACACCCAAGTTACTTTCAGAGGTAGAAAGTTAAATAAGTGAAAAGGAAAGTGTTACAGGCAAAGGTGGGCAACACAGAAAGAGAAAGAATTATTTTTAAATCATCAGCGTAAAAGTGACAGGATAGAGTAGACCAATAGATCACCAACAGGAGAAAGAAAAGTGGGTAACACAGAAAAGAAAAGAGGACTGTGAACTGATCAAGGGAGAACTCCAAAGACCAGGGAAAGAGAGTGAGATGATTAGCCAGACCCAGAAACATAGTATTAGTCATCATAGAGATTGAAAGAAAAAAAAGATAGCGCAGAATCAGATATACTGAACAATAGCTCATAGAAGAACAGAAAGTCAAAAGTAACCAATGTGATTAAAAGGGAAGAATAATGAAAATGACATATAAAAGTCACGATGATGATGATCTGTCGTCTGAGCATGTCAAAGGTCAAAATAGAAAGGTGAGAGGGAGCTAATTATAGATAATACAGAGAAGTTTAGAGAGGGGTGAAAGAAGGTAAATGGGCAGACAGCAAGAGATGAGGGGTCAATAGTTGTCTACAGAATGGGGAGACAGGTGGCATGTTTAAAAGAAATGGGGAGCTTAAAGAAAGGAACAAAATAACACTTCTACAGACAAAAAAAAGTGATGACTGGTTCTGAAACAGCCCGGGATATCAGATTCTAAAATGGGGGAAGGGATAGGAAATGAAGGAAGAGAGAAGCAATGACATGCAGGGTAGGGTGCTTAAGAATTAAAAGAATGATGGATGGGTAGAGGCAGAGAGAATTGTCAAACATGAATCAAATTTTGCAATTTTAGAAGCCAATTAAGTACCAAAGTCCAAAGTTGATAAATATCAGAGGAAAAGAGGTGTCTGTGGGATAGGAGCTAAAGGTGTTGAATTAGGAAAGAAAAGAGACGGCATAGGTGCTGATAGGGAGGTAATGAAGTGCTCATCATTTTACTGTTTAGCAACATTGCCAAAATAAAATTAATGGAATATTGAAGTAATAATAAAGTATCAAGTTCACAAAAATAGGAGATTCCTTTTATGTATGCTAAGCTTGGTGAAGATTATTTTGCAGAAGGGAAGGATTGGGATGAAGCCAATGGAGGTGAGAGTTTAGTAGAGGGCAGCATTAGGAGTGAGAGGGTAGAGAGAGCCGAGTGCAGTACAAAGTCAAAATATGCCCGAAACCTCAGTAATGATGGAAAAGTGAGAGCAGTAGTTGAAGGGAGCCTGAAAGTGATAGATGAGGCAAGAGCAAGGATATCATATGAGTGGCCATCAACAACAGGGAAAGAGGGTTTTATGTCACAACAGTGATAACAAAAATATTGTCTGACACATTTATTGTGGCCTAAATATTGTTTGCAAAAATATGACTCCACTGGGAGTAGCTTTTCTAACACTAATTCCAATTGAGCAGTATCTTTGCAAGCTATATTTATGACATAATATTTTTGCCAGATGATATTTAAGCCACCATATTCTAGTTTCACACAGGACAGGAGTAAGAGAGGATGGTAAGGGTACCAGAAAGAGAGAAAACAAAAAGTACTAGCTGAATAGGAAAATAAAATATTGTGATAGTGGGAAGCAGAAAAGTGAAGGGGGTTCATCACCTGAATTAGCTGCGAAGAATCAATTAGGGTAAAAACACTTGGTTATAGTGTGGACTAGGAGAAGACAGGTGGAATGCAGCAAGCATGGAAACAAATGTTGCAGTGTAATAGATAAAACATAGGGGCATATTATCAAGACAGGCGATAAAATTGTCTTCACATGTAACATGTGCTTCGATTGGAATTCCATAGAGCATATTATCAAGCCCATTATCGCCGCTTTATCAGTAGTTTCTGCCTATAAAGCGGGGACAATTTTATCGCCTGTCTTGATAATATGCCCCATAAATTCGTAAGGAGGAAAAGGTTGAGGGGATGATGCAGACTGGTGTTCAACTGCAGAAATGGTAGACAGAAACAAGGAAAAGAAGGAAACCAATATGAGTGGTACAAAAGGTTGGAGCTACTTCTGGTACCAAGCGTATGGGAGAGGTAGAGTTTGATCCACAATTCAAAATAGACAGCAGAATATGATTTGTGGGAAAACTAAAGTTACATTACAACCGCACGTTATGTGGTACAGAGGTGCATCTATTTCGGACTGCAGTCACTTAGTGGACCTCCCATGAGTATCAAATACATTTGTATAGAGAGAATTATTTGGAGTACTCAAAGCTATGTATGTTTATAGATCGTAAGTAATACAGCAAACTGGTGACTTGATGATTTTTGTGGTAACAAATGTGGGGGGAAAGTGGGAATTGTCCTGTCCTGTAAAGGATAATCCTTGAGAAACGTTATTCACCTCCATCATTCCTATAATAATTCACGTAATATATTAGGTACATGACACAATAGGCATACAGATATCTTTTCATTAAAATAGCACTTTGACAGCAACATCCACGAGCCATTTGTATTGTGATAATGATAATGCACTGTTACCACCATTGATAAGTTTATGACTGCGCGTTAGGAATGTCTTCACAAATGAACGATGTGTTGTGGTAAAGATAAAAACCCCCTTTAAGCAAAATGGACATTCCTTAAAATACAGGTGAGAGTAGAATCATGAGCCCGTGTTAAATGTTCTGTCAGAGCCCTGCAGAGAACGTTGCAATTCGTCTCTTTCAAAGCTCCATAGGAGCAGGTAGCTATAGTCGGGGCCTAATTTCTGTCGAGACGAAGTTGAGAGGTAAAAATGTTTACTGATAGGCCAAATATTGTCATGATTGACCTTATGGTTGTGTACGGTCATCTTTGAAAGTTTTATGATATTCATACTTGTGTCTCAATAATTGACCATTTATAGAGAAAATGTTTAACATATCAGAAAGAGCAACTGGTGGGGCGTGGCCTGACTCAACATGGCATAGGACGTACTTTCTGAGGGCTCTGGACCCCTGAGGCCTTTCTCCTCGCCATCCACTGCCTTGGGGTCGCCATCATGCCCCGAGTGCCGTGCTGGAGACGAGGTAGTCCCTGTAGTTGTTAGACAGCTTTGCTGGCTGCCGGGAATATCCCCAAACACTGGAGACCAAGAGGCTGAAGCAGGCACAGGCAGAGGCCACACTGCTGCCATCTTCCCCGAACTTCTGGAATCGACCGGTCTGGACCCGCTGGGGCCACCGGGAAACCTGTACCGGTGTCCTACTTGAGCTCCAGCGCTTTGAGACTGCAGTGGGATGTGCCCGCTGCCCCTGAGTAACTGAAACTTTGAGAGCACCTGGGGCTGTATTACACATTATCGCGGTTGGCGCACCTTTAAAAACGGTGATAATGCACCCCATTATGGTATATACGCTGCCCCCCGGGCAGCCGCGACCTCGCGCTGCCTTGGGGGTAGCACATTCATGTGAAAACACGGTGCAACAGCTCCATGTTTTCACAGTGCAGGCGGCACCCGCCTGCACTTTTAAAGGTGATTAGAGAACCCTTGCAGGCGGGTGCAGTCACTGACTGTACCGCCTGCAAGGGAATGTCTGGGGCTATCCATGGGACCCCTTCCACCCCCTGCCGAGGGCTGCTCTCGGGGCGCACTGACAGTGCACCACCTTTGAATGGCACACTCTCAGGGCGCCTCCTAAGGGCTTCTTTGACTCTGCACTGTGTCTGTAATATGGAGTGGGCACAGAGAAAAAGTAATTCCTGCATTTACATAGGGCACACCCCTATGCAAATGAGGGAACACCCTCTGTTGATAGCGCTATTAGTATTATAGAAGGGGACGCACAAGCGTCTGCGCCCCCTTCTATAATACCAAAGTGCCTTTGGGACGCAGAAAGCGGGTGCAAATGCCCATTGTGCCCCCTGGGCACCTTCTGTAAAACAGCCCCTGGAGACCAGGTGCTGGTGAGGCTTGGGCCCGTGTGTGATATGGGCCCCGAGATTTGTGACATGGCTTTGCGCACTGCTGGCACTCCTGGCACTCCTGGGTTTGGCTGCACTCCACTTTTCCCCGCAGTTGATGTATGGAGTCCCGAAGACACTGACACCCTTCCGACTGGGAGGCCTCCATAGCGGCCCCTCCCCATACACTTACCACGGAGCAGGGCGTCAAAGACTTGGCACCGGTGCTGAGGCCTGCAGATGGCCTGGAGCCTTGCCCCAAACTCCTGAGATGGTCTACAAGAGGTGTGACCGGCTATAAGAGGGGAGACACTGTTGGCCCCCAGAGAGAATCTTGGCTGCCCCCTCCTGACACATTGCTTGCAGAGTACCTTAGCGGCCCGTGCAGCCTAATTGGTTGAAGGTGCAGCACCAGGTGGCCTTGGTGGGGGCTTGGGGCCAACATCTGGTGATGGCTTAGAGCTGCACTGAGCCCTACACAGAGGTAAGGCCTGTAAGGATGGGGTTTGCCTCTGCTTGGTGAAGGGGTGAGGCTGCATCCTACTGACTCTCTCTGTGGCATCCAACGCAGCAAATTAAACCCGAAAATCCCAGTCCAGCGGACCCAGCAACCCTTCTGGTCTACAGTGCCATCCCGAAATGCCTCAAAGCAAATTAGAAACATCCAGTCACAGGAAGCCAAGTAGGACATTACCCAGCACTTTGCGAGTTCTGGGAGTGGCTCCCCTCCCTCCTGTATTGGCACAGAATGTGTATGATTTATCATGCCCTCCACTATTTCTCAACAGGCAGCCCACAAGGCAAACCCCAAAGTGGTGTTACCTCACAGACCGAAGACTGGCTCAAACGCTTGCTGATGGACCCCTTCCTCTACAGGATTGGTGACCAGGGGTCACCCAAAAAAGTCCCCATTCCCTGTCCAGGGGGCGAACAATGCCTGTCACTGTGGATAAACTCTCCTCAGCTGTAAGAGCGGACATAGACGTCTACAGCTTGCCTTTGTGAGGTGCTGTGGACTCTGTCCATCGAAGTCTTCGGGTCTGTTAGGACCCAGACTGCTTTTTCCTATCAAACTGTCCCTTAAATTCAGAATTTTGGGGAGTGACTTCCTCTGGCCGGCCAGAGTTCCCATGCACTGGCCCCATACATTTCTGGATCATCAGTTGTGGCCCAGTTGGCCAAATGGTGTTGCTTGCTCTAGGTTGCATGTCACGCTGGGGGCACTTACACCCTTCTGCCTGCTCGACCTACCTTAATATTTTTCATAACCGGAGGGACATGGACTGCCTCTCACTGTCCCAACCCTCCTGCTCTTCTTTACCCTCCTCTTCAGGAGCCGGGGTTCGGGGTCAGTCGTCATACGCAGTGATGGCCTACTCCACATCTCCCGTCTACCCACATACTTATTTCAGTCTGTTTTAGTCCTAAACTTTAACCCTTCCCAATGTCCTTAATCACTGGGATTAAATTCCTTACTTTCAATGTGTGAGGGCTCAATTTGCCTAATAAAAGGACAGAAGTGCAGCAATAGCTCCTCCAGCATGATGTTGAAGTGATCTTCTTGCAGAATACACATCTCCTCCAACAAGATACCCTGTGTATTGTGCACCCCAAATATCCAATTCATCACTGGGCCTCCGCAACATGAAAAACAGCTGGAGTTGTGATTTTCTGTTCATCCTCTTTCACCTCTAAAACCCTGCGGGTAGTTCGGGATAGTGAGGGTTGCTTCTTGAAACTTACTATACATTGTGGCTCACTCCCCCTTACACTTCTGATTGTATACACACCTAGTCAGGCACAAGACTCCTACCTTCAATCTCTGCTCAAGGAACACCTGTCCTGGGAGGGGGTTGATATAATCTTGGGAGGAGATTTCAATTTGGTCTGGGCTCCCACTCTAGATCACAGCACAGTCTCCTTCCAGGGAACTAGCACCATGTCAGCGGCTCTTAAGCGTAAAATAGCGGACCTAGGTTTTTAGACACCTGGAGAAACTGTCACCCTGACACTAGGGAGTTTTCTTTGTTCTCCAATGCCCACCAGTCATATTCAGGTATTGACTACTTCTTCCTCACTCACTCACTCCTACGGGACCTTGACTCCTCCCTCATATCTGACATCACGATTTCTGATTACACGCAGGTAGAATTGACTTGGAGTAGGATGGAGTATGTACCCCATCCCCCCCTACGCTGGCACCCACCCCGTAACTCCTACAGGGCCCAGTGGATGTTGAGGAAATTTGCACTGTGATAACTAACTATTTTGAGACTAACACGCATCCGGACATCTCGGCACATACACTCTGGGATGAGTTCAACGCTACCATCAGGGGTGAGATTACTTATTTCTCCATCGCAGTGGTAAGAGAAGCTAGGTTGGTTAAGGCAGAACTCTCTGTAGAGATCAAAGACATAGAACGCTAGGACAATGCCGTCCCATCCCTCTGCACTAACCCCCAGCCTTCTTTTTCCGGGTTGAACTGCGGATGCACTGCCTGAACATGGCGAGCATACTCTCCTTGCGCTCCAACAAAAGTACCATTAGTGAGTAACAAATTAGGGATGCTCCTGGCATGAAGGCTCTGGCAACAATGGGCCCTGCACCCACATCCTGAGGATCCAGATGGGGCCAAGAGTCTGGGCTACCAACGACATGGCTATACAACAGGCTGTTTACAATTTCTATCAGGCCCTATACACGTGTGAGGAAGGGCCCCCAGTGCTCTTGTGACCTAACTGGCAGGGTGTCAAAGGGACGCTCTTGACACCTCCCACACAGAACTGATTCAACCCCCCTTTTCTTTGGAAAAGCTCCAGCGAGCCCTGAGAAGTCACCCTCTTGGCAAGACTCCATAGCTAGTGGTCCTACCAGTAGCTTTTTACCAGAGTTTCCTTCTGCAACTACAAGGACAACTACTGGCTCTGGTTAACACTTTTATACTCCCATCATGTCTAAGGTGGAGATCTCTTTGATCCCAAAACTGGGCAAGGACCCGTTGATTTGTGCCTCATTCAGTCTTACAGCCCTCCTAAACACTGAAACAAAATATATACTAAATTCTAAGCTAACAGGTTCGAGCTGTATCTCCTGGGTCTTATAGACCCGGATCAGGTCGGCTTCATCCACAATAGGCAGGGAGCGGACAACATCCATCGCCTGGCCTACCTGATGGAGAAATCTCATTGCCACGGCATCCCGGCCTGCCTTCTCACACTTGGTATGGACAAGGCGTTTGATTGTGTCAGTTGGTCCTTCTTAAAGGCTGTACTCCAAAAGATAGAAGTGGGCTCTGTGATGATTGACAGGATCAGGGCTTCCTATGCCTCCCAGACTGCATGAATATGGGTCAAGAGAGGCCTACCCCAGGCTATTTACCTCCAGGGGGCAACTAGAAAGGGTTGCCCTCTCTTGCCCTTCCTGTTCGCCCTGGTGGTGGAACTCCTGGTTGACAACTTTCAGCAATCATAGGATGTCATAGGGATATCCTTTGGGTGTCATGTCAACAAGCTTGCTCTATTTGCTGACAACCTTCTTCTGATTCTCACCTAACAAGAGAAATATCTCCCAGCACCGGTCCACATTCTCCAGGCTTTCGAGGCTGTATTTGGCTTCGAGATCAATCTGGCCAAGCCCCAAGCTCTGAACTTAATTATCCCCCCAGCATCCCTCCCAGAGATTCAGTCCCCCACCACCTTCCAATGGGTCCCCAGATTCATCCAATACCTAGGTCTTCAACTCACCCCAATCCTGGCTACCTGGTCAATGGCCTACCGGCCAAAGTGTCAGAAATCTGTCCTGGAAGACCTCCGCCGGTGGAAGCCTCTGCAGGTCTCATGGTTGGGTCTTTTAAATGTGGTCAAAATGTTCCTTTTACCAAAAATAATATACCTCTACCAATGCTTACCCACACCGATCCCTCAAGATGAGATCTTACGCTTCCAACTTGACACCCACTGCTTTATTTGGGGGGAAAGAACCCCTGTTTCTCCAATACATTGCTGATGCTCCCTCTAGACCAAGGAGGGTTGGGATGCCCTAACCCCCTCTAGAGCTATTGGGCCTCCCATTACTTCCTCTCAGATTGGGTGGTACATGAAAGTGACAAGCATTGGTCCCACATGGACTGCTATAGCCTGTAGTCCTCTCTGGGACCTTGCATGGCTACCCAGACATGCGAAGGCCCGAAGCACCTATATAGCCATTCCCACAAAAAATGTACTAGAAATAAGGGACAAAGTTGAGGTGAGACGAGGCCTTACTGCCTTTCCATCACCCTCTGGGTGCGTAACCCTGATTTCACCCCTGCACTACAGCCCCATTCTTATAACCATTGGAGAGAGGGCGACACTGCATTCTTAGGGACCTCTTCGAGGGGGTATCCTTTAAATCATTCGAACAATGTCATCAGGAGTTCTGCTTCCTGAGTCCTCTAGACTGCAATTTTATCAACTTTGCCACTGGGCTCTAACCCCATCAAAGATGCAGGAGGCCATCCGTCAACTGACATCTTTGGAAACACTCGTTAAGTCGCACAAAAGGCCCTGTGGCCTTATCTCACGCGCGTATCAAGACCTGCAACACTGCACCCCATCCACTGACATCCTATCAATCACAATGGCATACTGACATTGGGGATGAGCTGCCCTCAAAACAATGGGAGCGCCTATGGTGTGATATCCCATGGATCTTAAAAAGCATATCCCAACGAGAGATGGTGTACAAGATCTTGACTCGCTGGAACCTTACTCCTAACCAACTACACACTATTTTTCCCTCAACTTCTCCCATGTGTTTGTGGTATATCTCAGCACCAGGAGACCATCTGCACATATGATGGTCATGCCCCAGCATTACCACCTTCTGGAAAGAGTCATATCAGTCGCTTGGTATTCGTCCCCAACACCGGCAGGCCATGATGCACGTGAAGTGGCATGTAATCTCTCACATGTTCGGAGCGGCTAAGCAGCCTATTGTACTACATTTGAAACGACCTGTTGCCCCCCACACCCACAACCTTATGGTTTACACGCCTGTTGCATATCCTGGCCATGGAATCGCTTTCCCACAGAGTAGCTCACATGGAGGGAAGTTTACCCGCATTTGGCAACCTCTCCTACAATATTTCTACCGTTCCCAATAGACTTACCTCACGCCACCTAGACTTAAATCTCTTTTATTTTTCGACTGAGCCTCAGCCCTTAGTGTAACTTTGGCCTTTTTGCTCCCCTCCCCCCTTCCCTTGTACCCCAACTCTGGACCCTTCAGGAAGGTGAGACTCTATTGAAGAATTGCACCTGACCTAGAACGATACTCTTTTTGCACTGAACAATCATTCTGTTGGTTCTCCTTCTTTGCCCTTCATGTTCAATTGTTGGGACGATGAGGCACTGGTACTTTATCGCTATATATATGCACATCGCCCACCTTCTTACTAGCTTACTTAGAGCAACTGAGACACATCTGTCTTGTACAGCAGTGCCCATGATGTTGACTCTGAAATCGGAAGTTTTGCTCTTGGCGCTTCGTTGCATTGCCTTGTGCCCTTCTTTACTTACCTGCGGGCCAGCAAGACTTATAAATGCTCCTTCTTACCTTCTCGTTTTTTTTTTTATAAAGAATACAATCACAGCCGCTGTTACAGGGTTAGCATAGAATGAGTAGTAGTCGTTTATACATTGGTGTTTATGTAGCTAGCTTCACAAATAAAAGAGCACCCTCAATGCTTCAAAGAGCAGAACAACACATATCCAGATAGTGCTAACAGCGTTTTGACTTTACCAATAATTCAAAACGTCTTCAACAGGACAACAAATGGGTAAGAAAAAAGAAGTCAGTGGCGCTCCAACAGAAAGTTTGCAAATGTTGAAGGGCTAGCGCCGAGAAATGAAAATCTTACAGAGTAATTGAATGTTTTGTCAATTCAATTTGTCTCTTCATAATGGACACACATGTCAAAGAAGATTCATCTTAGGGTGAAAGGTAATTTAGTGTGGCTCAAAGCTCAACACCTAAAGTGAGTGAAATGCGTGAGTACTCACAAGAAACACATTGCATACGCTGACGAAAATCCAATACTTAAACAAAAATACTAAAAGTGTGTCATGCTACTAACAGTACAGAGGTGATTCGATTTCAGTTGTAAATGTATCCATAGGCAATGATACGGTGTTTTAGTAAAAGTAGAGGAAGTGCTAAAAATAATAAGTAAACGGTAGAGCATAAAGAAAGGATTCAACAAGAGTGCTTAGTATTGAGTTGGAGCAGATTTACTTTACTTAGGAAGGCACTGGTCAAGGGATAGGGTAGACAGGCTTAACGCTGAGTCGGACGGTCTGTTGATCAAGGCTGCAAGGGCCGGCAGTGAACCATCGCTGACTGGAAGGGCATCAATGGATGCTCTCGGGTGTGTGGAGCTTTCCCGACGGAGGACGGGCGGTTTTACAGGAAGCAATTCAGAACGCTGCACAGAGGCATGTCAGAAGGACCACTAAATTGTCCATAATTATTAGAAATATTAAACGAAGTTCAGAAAAAAGGAGGCGGTCATGGAAACAGAAGACCTACTATCCAGCACAAAAAATGGTGGTTGCCATGAACAATGAGTGCAATCGAAAACTGTGTCACCCGTGACCTAGTAAAACAACTGACCAAGAACTGTACCAGTCAGAAATTGTTTCCAACATGCAGGACTGATAGGCACTCTCTTTATTGGATATGGACTATGGTCAGGGCTGGACAGGACTTTTTATCAACTGGTTGTTTTCCCCGTGGGCTGGAGACCCTGAAGCCTGGGCCTTTAGGGAAGTGGCTGCTCCTGGTGCTTCTGTCACTTTCCATAGCTCTCTAAAGTTAAGTGCAACAGCCACAAAGAGTCTTATAGAGAGAGAGAGAAAAAGAGGGAGGGATAGGGAAGGTACAGAGAAAGGGAGAGGGAAGGGTAGGGGCAGGGAGGGGAGAAGGTGTTGCAAAGTTATCCTATCTCCCCTGTGCACCCCCATTTTTTGTTGACTGGTAGTTACTGAATCCAACTGTTTCTGGGCTCTGTCCAACTAGGCTCAGGGCCAGTGCTATAACGAGAACAAAGTGAAAACACACACATAGATGATGGTGCACTATATATTTTGGGAACACTTATAATTGGCTTGCCCTGCCCCATAAGTTGATAATAAAGTATATAAATGTGGTGGCTGGGGAAGATGGCACACACTACAACAGTAAACAAAAATTACACACAAATAGACAGTTCTGTTTTTTTAAAGAGTCCATAAGTATCTGGTGCTCTAGGAGGAGGAAAAGTCACCAAGTCTTCCTGTGCAGGAAGAATTCCAAATTTCAAGACCCAAAAGAATACTACAGTTTACTAATATTGGACCGTTTAAATGCTAACCTTCTGAAGCACAAGGTGCCTGTTGGGTCTTTGACCTTGGTGGCGTAATCTTATATGTACAAGTGCTACTCCCTAACTGTGATTATATCTATTGATTTTAGCACTTATGAAGTCTGCTGCTACTGTTACAGCACTAGACGAAACAAGTATTGGCGTAATGGGCAAAATTGATTAAATGGCTATACAATAAAGAACGTGTGTTGAAACCACAATCTCAACTTAAGAATTTTGAGTGCTCAGAGAATTTCTTCTTTTACCCTATAGGTCCCTGGTACATAATAGGGCAAGAGGATTAAAACTATATTTAAGTTCCTAGTATAAAGTAGTACATGGCAGCTTAGAGGCCAGAAGCCCTTCCTGCACTTGCACGTGTGCACTGCGGAGACCATGAGGTCATTTTTGAGGATCACTGACATAATATTGACTACAAAAATATAGGCATTTAAAATATCGACTCCAAAATATCGACTACAAAAATATCGAAGTCCTATCTACAAACAGGTAAGTACAAAAATATCGAATCAAAAATATTGTTTAAAAATATGTACTTTTGGGGGAGGAGGAGCTACGCTAGCAACCAAGATGGGCGCATAAACTCCCGGCTCCGCCGACCTCCGCCAGCAGCTCGTATATCCTGCAAATTATCCTGACTTCACACCGAACTCCCGTATGTATTAGGAGTAACTGACTCTGAAGGCGCAATCCCGAACTTTCTATCATACCGAGTGACAGAGATACGCCGTGTTTTATTCTCGGTCTACCCCGGAGCGGAAGCCGGGGCCTCGATTTCCAACCCATCCGGGCTGGAATTGAACAACATCGGCTGTGAACCCTGGGCTTTGTCCGGTCTCCCGAACGGAGATATAATCTTCCTTTTTTGACGGCGATTTCATATCCTGCCTGCAACACACACGCTACGGCGTGTCACATCGTTTGCTGCGGCCCCGTATCCTACGTCCGGAGACACAGTAAGCTTGTCGTGGGAGTGAGGACGGGAGCCCTTATCAGCGGCAAAGGAGTAACGTCGTGAGGTGAGAGCGCCCGTTGCTGGTGTCCGCTCCAGATTTGCTTGCTACCCCGGAGAAGCCGGCCTCAGGGGTTAGCATCCTGATCTGTGGCTTGCGAGGGGAGATGGAGGAGACAGAAGACTCGCCACCGCTGCACGCCGTAATGGTAATGGCGGCCATTAGAGCGCTCCACTCACAGATCACCGTCAACTACCAGGCACTGTCGGTAACAATGGACGATCTTTGCCGGAGGCCGGACAGCGGCTTTTTGCCATCATTGCAGCCAGCGTTGGCGCCAACGGAACATTGTATATCCCACTTCGAGGTCCCCGTGCAGACGCCAGATCCCTTTGGCGCTGCGGATTCCTATACTACGGATCGTGCGCCCATGAACATTGTCTGCGTTCCCTGTTTGAGCCCTATCTCGCCGAATTTCACTATGGACGACCTTGACTGTCTTAACAAGATCACCTGTGACTATTGGAGAGTTTTATCATTCTGCCACGCTTTTTCTCGCATGCTTTGTGCGAATCGTGAACTCTTATCCTTTACTTGGCTTGTCCGTACTGACTTGAATTTTCATGCAAGCATTATCGCTCTCACTGTTGTTGTGGCCTGGGTTATAAGTGCTCCAGTGAACATTTGTACTGGCCAGGGTTAACTTGTGGGGCTTTTCAGGATACGGGACAACAATTTACTCTGCTGTTGGGATTGTGACCTGTTAACTGCGGGAATCGGGTGGTATGTTTGGTGCTTCCCCGGATTGATAGTGTATTTCGCTGCATTTATTTACTTTTTTCCGGGGGGTCACATCTGGTGGGGGATAGGGGAGTCCGGGAGTGTGTTTTTCTGTTTCTCCTCCTCCACTACTTTCTTCTTTTAGGGATGCGTCGGGGCGACAGGCACGCTGCCAGTGGGTTAGGCCGTAGCCATTCCAGGGGTGCAGGGTGGTTTGTTATTTTGCCTTTGTTTCGTTCTATGGCCCCTTTTTCTTCTCTCTCTTCTCTCTTTCGGGTTTTCCTCTGGGCGACAGGCGCGCTGCTAGTGGGGTAGGCCATAGCCATTGCGGGGCAGCAGGGTGGGGGGTGTGAGGGGGGTTTGTTATTTTGCCTTTGTTGTGTTCTATGGCCCCTTTTCTTTTTCTTTCTTGCAGGGTCCGGTAGCAATAACTTTCGACTTCATCCTGAAGTAGATGAGTGGGCGGGGTCTGGGGTGGGTGGCTGCGATGATAGATAGGTAGCTTTGTTCTTTACTCTTAGTGAACTAACTGGCGTTTTCATTTATATTGTTGATCTATTTTGATTCACGACTACTTTTAACACCTACCCGCATTTTTGTACCTCCGAGTGTGTAGCTCCGGATATCCTGTATTTTCTTCTATATCTCATTCTTGGTGGGGGGGTTAAATATAAAATGAAACCTTATTCATATCCTTGATTCGAAATGTTTCCGATACACCGTCTATCCTTTACCGCTGCCGGACCCATGGGTTGTCGACTGAATAGCTGTGTTATTGTCATTACTGATCCGTGTTGCATACCTGTGGTACCGGCCCCTGCTGCTGCAGGGCTGCTTTTGTATCTTGTGTTGAACGATATAATAAAGGTTTAAAATATCGAATTTATTAAAATTAATGTAAAATTAAAAAACATATTAAAAATAAATAACTAAAATATACTTAACCTTAAAATTACGAAATAATTAATTTAAGTTATATAAAAATAAAATTTTATTTGTTAAAACATATAAATATATATTAACATATTATTATTAAAAAATATACAATATTATTACCGTAGCATAGCAAGAGTGTTAAAATTACTATTCCCATTCCAATGAGTGCAACAGTAGGGAAAGCCTTGGATAGCGTAGCGGTAAAAATTACTATTCCCACTCCAGTGGGTGCAACAGTAGGGAAAGGGTTGGATAGCGTAGGGGTAAAAATTACTATTCCCACTCCAAAGAGTGCAACAGTAGGGAAAGCGTAGGGGTTAAAATTACTATTCCCGCTCCAAAGAGTGCAACAGTAGGGAAAGCGTTGGATAGCGTAGGGGTAAAAATTACCATTCCCACTCCAGTAAGTGCAACAGTAGGGAAAGCGTTGGATAGCGTAGAGGTAAAAATTACTATTCCCACTCCAGTGGTTGCAACAGTAGGGAAAGCGTTGGATAGGGTAGGGGTAAAAATTACTATTCCCACTCCAGTGGGTGCAACAGTAGGGAAAGCGTTCGATAGGGTAGGGGTAAAAATTACTATTCCCACTCCAGTGAGTGCAACAGTAGGGAAAGCCTTGGATAGCGTAGCTGTAAAAATTACTATTCCCACTCCAGTGGGTGCAACAGTAGGGAAAGGGTTGGATAGCGTAGGGGTACAAATTACTATTCCATATCCAAAGAGTGCAACAGTAGGGAAAGCGTTGGATAGGGTAGGGGTAAAAATTACTATTCCCACTCCAAAGAGTGCAACAGTAGGGAAAGCGTTGGAAAGCGTAGGGGTTAAAATTACTATTCCCGCTCCAAAGAGTGCAACAGTAGGGAAAGCGTTGGATAGCGTAGGGGTAAAAATTACCATTCACACTCCAGTAAGTGCAACAGTAGGGAAAGCGTTGGATAGGGTAGGGGTAAAAATTACTATTCCCACTCCAGTGAGTGCAACAGTAGGGAAAGCGTTGGATAGCGTAGGGGTAAAAATTACTATTCCCACTCAAAGAGTGCAACAGTAGGGAAAGCGTTAGATAGCGTAGGGGTTAAAATTACTATTCCCACAACAAAGAGTGCAACAGTAGGGAAAGCATTGGATAGCGTAGGGGTTAAAATTACTATTACAACTCCAAAGAGTGCAACAGTAGGGAAAGCGTTGGATAGCGTAGGGGTAAAAATGACTATTCCCACTCCAGAGAGTGCAACAGTAGGGAAAGTAAATACTTAATATATTATTTAAAAAAATATAAACTAATATCTATAAAAAATTAATTAAAAGTAATTACCAATTTAATATAATATAATAATTAATCAATTAAAATTACAAATTAAAATTATTACAATTAGTTACCTAATAATACAAATTAATTACAAATTAAAAATTAACTATTTAACAATTAAAAATTAATTAACAATAATTCAAAGTACATACAATTAAATAAAATGAATTATTTAATTAATTATAAATAAATTACTTCCCACCCTATTCCCCTATAAACCCACAACCCACTACAGAAAATAAATTAGTAAAATTAACACAATTAGCAATTAATCAATTAAATACAATTATTTGGCAATTAAAATGTAATTAATTACCCATAAAAAATGAATTAACAATTAATTCTAAATAAATACCAATAAATAATTTTACATATTTAATTAATTATAAATACATTACTTCCCACCCAATTCCCCTATAAACCCAAAACCCGCTACAGAAAATAAATTAGTAAAATGAACATAATTAGCAAATAATCAATTCATTAAAATGTATTGCCAATTAAAATGTAATTAATTACCAAATATAAATTAATTAAAAATTAATTAAAAATGAATACCAACAAATAAATCTACATATTTAATTAATTATAATTAAATTACTTCCCACCCTATTCCCCTATAAACCCACAACCCGCTACAGAATTAAATTACACAAAAATAAAAAAAACTAAATTAATTAATTAAAATAAATTATAATATAAATACACACTTTTCACACATATAACATAAAAAACACCATAAAAAATTCTATATTATTAAAAATTCGATAATTTTAATAACCTATATTATATACTTCGATATTTTAACTTTCTATATTTTTAACATTCGATATTACATTACATACCTCAAATATGATATTTTTGATGTCTATATTCTGTCCATTCGATATTTTGTCCCTTCTATATTTTAAGCTCGATATTATGTCCATTGGATATTTTTTACTCGATATTTTGACTGTTTAGCCATTTTTAAAGCACCCTTCTGTTGCAGCACTGATTTTAAATGTAAATTGTGCCCAAACAAACAAAGGGGCACTTGAAAAGTGATAAACTACAATATTTTGACATATTAGGTACCCACAGGCTCTCCCCTAGGTGTCCCAGGGGTGGGGGAAAGCAGTTATACGGAGGATCCTTAGGTTTGATATGCCCTGGAGATAGAGACACTGCACTTTTCACATCCTACAGTGCACTCCAAAATCTTTGGTGCTTTGAGCACTGTGGAGTGAGGATCTACACTATGGGGTTGATTAGGATGGTGGAAGGACTGCCAGCCATGCTGTGGCGGTCTTTCCGTCCGCTGACCGCAAGCTTCCCCACGCCGAATTAGGATGGCTGGGGGTATTGTTTCCTGACCGCGGCGGACGGAAAGACCACCCGCAACTTGTCTGTCATAAGTAGTCCTTCAGATTGCCTGGCGGACGGTCCAGAGACCATAAAATGGTGGCGGTGCCTAACAGGCACCGTCCACCAAATTATGATGATGGTAATTGCAGGCCTTTCCATGGCGGCGATCACGCTATGGAAAGGAATGTGGGGGATTACTTAGGGGGGCCCGTTGTGGGCCCCTATGTGTTGAGGAGGTGAGGGTGAACTTAGGGGGTACCCATGGTATCCCCTACATTTCACAACATTACTTGGCAGGCACCACACAGGTCAGTGAAATGTACAACATGTTTTATCGCTTTGGGGCGGGTGTTGCTTTGAGCAGCATCCGCCGCAATGTTAAAAATCAAAATGTGCCCTGATTTGGTATGCAGGTCTGTTGCATGTATTGCAGACGGTCCCAGTTTACCACAGGATGGCGGACGGACTCAAGTCCGTCCGCCATCCTAATAAGCCCCTTTGTTTGCATTTTACAGGACCCCTAAGGTCTCCCTGAGGTGTCCAAGGGGTGGGAGTCCTGTATAAGCAGGGTCTTTATAAAAGATGTTTGTATACCATTGTGGATACCAATACCCAGAGGATTATTATTATTATTAAATATTTTATAGAGCGCTTGGTTACACTAGCAAGTTTGTCCCCGCGCTAGTTGCTACAGTTGCTTCAGTAGAGTCTATGGCATGATTGCGTAAAGTGTCTTAGACCAAGCACTGATCTTTGGGGAAGAGGACTGTTTTAAGGTCTCTTCGGAAGATGGGCTCAGAGGATTCCAGATGCAGCCTTTCTGGCAGCTTGTTCTATATCCCAGCAGTCATGACTCTAAAAGATTTTCCACCCATTCTAGCTCTTTTAGCCTTCGGTACCTGCACCTGCCCAGTGCCACATGATCTTAGCTGGCGGGTAGGCTTGTACCGTTTAAGAAGGCCATGCAGATACCTGGGGCCTCTCCCATGAAGGATACGATGTCCTACACAGAGGGCCTTAAAAGCCACCCGTTCCCTAATCGGGAGCCAGTAAAGGGTCCTCCGTGCTTTTTGTGCTGATGCCCTTCTAGGCAATTGTAGGATCAAGCGGGCAGCTGCATTCTGTATACATTGTAATCTCAAGAAGCATTTTACGCTGGCCTCTAAATACAGTACATTTCCATAGTCCAGCCTGGATGTTATCAGGGCATGGACCAGGGTCTGGCGTACCGACATGGGCATGAGGTCCAGTGTTTTCCTAAGGACCCTCAGTATGCCAAAACAAGTGCCTGCCACTTGTTTGATCTGGTGGTCGAAGGATAAGTTTGTATCTAGCCAGACGCCTAGGTTCTTCACTAGATTGTTGGGTATGGGCAATTCACCCAGTTCATCCGGCCACCAGGCTGAGGTCCACACTGATGGGGATTTGCCTACAATCAGTACCTCCGTCTTATTCCCATTAAGTCGGAGGCAGTTGTCCGCCATCCACTTTGCCAACTCCTGCAAACAAATCGCGAAGTTGGCGGCACATTGCTCCTCTGGTTGCGTCAAGGTCACAATCAGTTGCGTATCGTCTGCGTACGACACTATCTCAACATCAAATTTGTCTGTGATCACTCCAACTGGGGCCACATACAGATTGAATAAAGTGGGGCTGAGACTTGAGCCTTGTGGCACTCCCTGTTTGAGTTTTATTTCTTTGGACCTGAAATGTCCCTGTGCGACCTGGAAGCTGCGACCTGTTAGAAATGATTCCAACCTTTCCCATGCTTTGCCTCTCACTCCTCCCTTTTTAAGACACTATAGCAGTGTGTGATGCGCTACAGTGTCAAAAGCGGCACTGAGATCGAGGAGAATCAGTGCCGCCGTCTGGCCTTCATCTGCATATCTACGTAGGGCTTCCGTTGATGACAGCAGAGCCGAATCGGTTGAGTGTAAAGCACGGAACCCCGACTGTGAGGGGTGGAGCAACCCATTGGTCTCAGCAAATGCAGAGAGTTGTTTATTGACTGCTTTCTCCGCGATTTTGGCAAAGTAGGGGAGAAGGGAGATAGGTCGCAAATTGTCCAGTTTCTCTAGACTAATGTTGGGTTTTTTCCTCAGAGGAAGGACTATTGCTTTCTTCCATGAGATAGGTACTTGTCCTGATTCAAAGGAGAGAGCAAGTAAATGACTAATATAAGGCTCCAGAGTGGTTATGCTGCCATAGAGTCTTTTTGGAGGTGCTGGATCACTCTGTGATCCTGATTTAATGCTACCTGCTATGTGGCATATTATTTCCCATGAAGGTACTAGAAATGCAGAGAGGCAGTTAGTTTCCTGTGTAGTCAAGGGAATTTCTGCCCTCCCATCACCCACTCTTGCTGCCTCCGGAAAACCAGCATAGATTTTGTCTACTTTACTGGCAAAGAACTCTGCTACTTGATTGCAGGTTTTGACTGATCCAGTGATAGGGGCTGCTAGTGGGGCGAAGGAACATTTCCTTCATGGAGTTGTCCGCATCCTTGATTCTAGTACAGAAATAGGTTTTCCTAGTTTTTCGGATCAGTACGTGATATTCCTTTAAGCCCTTCTTATATTCAGCTCTATCTGTCTCAGAGAAACTCCTCCGCCATTTTCTCTCTAAGCTTTTACATTTCGATTTTTGTTCTCGTAGTTCAGTGTTGAACCAGGGGGCAGATTTGGATTTCCTTGCCGGAGCATTACGAGTCCATGGCGCTGTGTAGTCTAGCACCTTTTGGATTCGCAGGTCTAGTGCTTCGCAGGCAGAGTCTATTCCTTCACCCTCGGGAGGGCCTCCTGATGGTATTATTTTATTAAATGCCTCTGTGGAAAACTTTGCCCATTTCCTGCATTTATTTAAGGTGCATGTCCCATTCTGAGGTCCATTGTCCGGGACCGCCACCCGAAAAGAGACTAGAAAATGGTCTGACCAAATAACAGGGGTTGGGGGCGCTACGGTCAAGGTGTCCCAGTTAGCGTGAATAGGGTCCAGGAGATGACCTTGGCAGTGAGTGGGTATTTCTGATTTTAACAGCATCTGTATGCCTGCTAGCTCCTGTCTAATTTCCTGAGCTTCAGCGTTCAGAGGGTTGTCAAAATGATAGTTTAAGTCCCCTAGGAGGAGGAGTCTCTCATGTTTGAGGGCAGAAAGCGTGAGGGTTTCCATCAATTGAGTGGCAAAACTGGCTCCAGGCCTAGGGGGACGATATATAAGAAATCCCTTGAAGCAGTACCCATGGGGCACTGAAATGGAGAAGAACCCCGTTTCACTGTTTGCAATATCCATCTCTTCTAGGGTGCAGCCCAGATCTTTTTTGTGTATTATCGGAATTCCTCCCCCCTTCCCCTTTTTCCTGTCTATTCTCTTGATATCATATCCCGGTGGGAGGGCCGCCAGTATATTTGGTGCCGATGTGGTATTAAGCCACGTCTCCGTAAGGAATAGCGCATCCACCTGATCGTCCGTCAGGTAGTCATGTACTTCCATCTTATGTTTCCCTAGGGAGCGGCAATTTAGAAGGGCGAGATTTAATATCTTACCCTTATACCTAGACCTAAGTTGTCTATTAACAGTAAAGGAACAGTGTGCACACTTTTTGTCTCCATTCTTAATGATTATACTGTGCAGACAGGTGTTGTCTATGGGAGGACATAGGTTTCTAAGCTCTAGGGAGCTATGGTGCTTTCAGAAACTGAAACCCACAGGGGTTCCTGCCCCTGGCCCCGGTCGGTCACGGATGGGCACAGACGGGCTTGCCTTTGGCGCGCCTTCGGCGCGCTTCCGGCGCGCCCGCTGCGCCCCTCCGCTGCGCCTCCGGTGTAAATCAGGCATTTGAGGCAGGAGTGGAAGAGGGTGGGAGGGGCCAGGCAGCTGGAGCGCTCCCCTTACACCTCCCCCAAGATGGCGGCTATTTGCTCGGTTTCTGCCCCGTAGCAGCACCTTAATTGGCTGCGGGGGGCCAGCAGATGTCCATGGGCACCGGTTGTGAATCGCATGCACAAGTAAGTAATACATAGTTTTTAAAAGCTCAAAGTCCTAAAATCGACAATCAGCCAACACAATATTTAAAACAACGTGCCTCTTTACCTCCCAGCTTCCGCCTCAAGATGGAAGAGTTTCAAGCATTGACACTGCGCAAAACAGATGACGTTTTTATGTGCTCGCCAGAGAGCGGGAGTGGCCAGGCAGCTGGAGCATTCCCTTAAACCTCCCCCAAGATGGCGGCTGTTTGCTCGGTTTCTGCCCCGCAGCAGCACCTTAATCGGCTGCGGGGGGCCAGCAGAGGTCTATGGGCACCGGTTGTGAATCGCGTGCACAAGTAAATAATACACAGTTTTTAAAAGCTCAAAGTCCTTAAATCGACAATCAGCCAGCACAATATTTAAAACAACGTGCCTCTTTACCTCTCGGCTTCCGCCTCAAGAGGGAAGAGTTTCAAGCATTGACATTGCGCAAAACAGATAACATTTTTATGTGCTCGCCAGAGGGCGGGAGGGGCCAGGCAGCTGGAGCGCTCCCCTTACACCTCCCCCAAGATGGCGGCTGTTTGCTCGGTTTCTGCCACGTAGCAGCACCTTAATCGGCTGCGGGGGGCCAGCAGAGGTCTATGGGCACCGGTTGTGAATCGCGTGCACAAGTAAGTAATACACAGTTTTTAAAAGCTCAAAGTCCTAAAATCGACAATCAGCCAACACAATATTTAAAACAACGTACCTCTTTACCTCCAGGCTTCCGCCTCAAGAGGGAAGAGTTTCAAGCAACTATCACATGTTTGGTTTCTTGAGTTTTTTTTAAAATTACTTCAAGAGTCGAATAAAAGAATTCTAAAAACAGATTGAAATATATTGTGAATTGCACATCAGCGTCCATAGTTTATCTATTGAGATGAAGTTGGTAATTCTCTGAAAATAAAGTAATTATAATAACATGACAATAGTTTATTAATGCATATCTATCACCAGGAATTAATAGAAAATATATTTAATGGGTTTAGGAAATTGGTATTAATAAATCCAACAATATGCTGTTGTTGAATTTACCCTGAAATAAACAGAAAAGAGTTATAAGACTTTCTAGTCTGTAAGCCAAAATTCAGCCTTCCCGTGGTCTCCCCTGATTGGTCAGGGTTAAAAGGGTTAGCCAGGCTGCTTTGATGAAGTGATAAGTGGATGACCCAGAGAAAATCTATCTGTTATTGGGACCTCTGCTACACAGAAATGCCATGGCAGGGGGGAGGGTTCGTAAAGCATGAGCTTCAAAGGAGGAATAGAACAGGCAGGGAATGCCAGGTCCATCTACCCACCAGCCCCTCTGACCCATCCAGATGGCAGGCTTAAGATAGGAATTTGCAGTTGGTAGGGGGAGGAGAGCTGTGGAAATTAGAAATACTGGAGGGTGGTTTAACTAGTTCTTGCTCCTGTACTGAGAGTTCAGCCATACTGAATGTTGGAGTTATGGTACTTTCTGGTAGAAGATTATGCCACACTTTGGAGGAAGTGGTCATGGTCTGGGGTGTTGACCTGAACCTCATTGGAAAGGTGTGCTCCCCTGCTTGACCCCAGAGAATACTGAATAAATATAGGAGAGGAGCAGAGCCTCTCAGATCTGCTTCTTGAAACTAAGAGAAGGAGAAGGCTTGCCAAGCTGGAAACTTGATTTGCACCATCAGGCCCTGCTTTCTGACTGACTGGGCCTGCTGCATTATCTGGAACTACAACCCTTTGGATGCACCTAAAGAGTGAAACCGCTGCAAGCTACAGGTTAGCAGAGCTCACCTGCACCATCACCACCAAGAATCCCCAGCTTGGAATGCATCCAGTGGATTTGTAAGGATTTTGTCTGAGTGGATTATGGGAATTGAAGTCCCAACCTTTCAAGCACCATCTTGGAGATTCCAGACCGTTGGATTGTGTTTTGGACACTTTGGACCCCCAAGAGGAACTACAGGAAGAAGTTCAAAAAGTTTGGAGCAGTTTGGTGCAACTTGGAAAAAGCTCTTTAGGGGACCGACTTAACTGTGAGATCAGCCCAGCCACCTTCAACTGCCAGCTGGCCTGGCTTGCTGGTTCATCGTACTTAAAAGCTTGGGATGTCCGACTTCCACAATTTGACCAAGAGCTCCATGGAAAGGAGGCCAGCGTACCGTCACCAAACCCAGACTGGTGAAGTGCATCAAGGAACTCTGGAAGAAAAAGCTCCAGAAAACATTCAAAGTCTGAAGGTAAAATCTCAACCGAGACCTACCGGGAGGGGTATCTGAGCAGAGCTCCATGGTGGTTGGCCTGAAACTTTTACTTTATCCTGGTCAAGCATGACCAGATTTCCCAAGGTGGCACTATAGGTTTCTAAATGCTATATAATGCTAAATCTTTAAAAATTCCAATTCCCTGCATCTGATTTTTGTCATTTTGGTGTCACTTTAAGGATACAAATATTTCCTATTTTTTAAATTGGTGTGGGATTTCTATTGTGTGTTGTGTCTTAATTATTCAAAGATTTGGTGTTTTTAAATGCTTTATATACCTATTTTTTAAGTTAAACCTGCCTGCTCGCAGCCAAGCTTTCAAGGGTTGAGCATGGGAAAAATTCACTTAGACCTATTCGGAGCCCTTGACTGTGTTTGTGGCCTTATTGCCAGTAGTAGATGCATATTTACTACTACTAAGAACCCACTTTCCTACAATGGATAGAACGAGAGAGATTGTGCGAGGAGGTGAAAAGAGTGGGACTGGTCAGGCATTTTGCCTGGGCTGCTTTTGGTTCCCCAGTCGTGTCCTTCCTATGATGAGGGAAAGTGCATGGTTTACTATGGGCTAGCACTCTGCTACTTCTGCAAATATAACTGTGCCCAGCACACTTCCAAGACCCTTGTTGTTGCTGTGAACCGAGCAGGCAGATGCTCTGATGCCAGTTGGACCTGTTTCTACTGACCACTGCTGTCCACAAGTGGTCAAAATCATGAAAGAATATTATCATACCTTCTGGGGGAGACTTATACTAGTAATAGTTTCCAAATGTACTCTGTTAACCTCCTCCAGTTGTCGCAATTATGTTTTTGTTCTGTTTTCCTCATACCCCATCAATTAATGTGCACCATTGAAAAAGGGCAGCAACTTATTACACAACGTTGAGGCATTTCGTATGTATTAATGAAATGACTATAGTTGTTGGGAAGAAAAAGTCCCCTACATGGGGATGGACATTTCCCCCTGCCCTAAGTGTAAGGATGTCTGGCTCCCTTATGCTGATTTTTGTTGTCATGGCTGAACACGGACTATGCATGTGTGCCAAGAAATAGGCTTGTCTCACAGATTGCAGTCTTTTGGGACCAAGGGGGGCACCCAAAGTGCAAGATTTATAGTGGTGAAAGACTACAGCCTTTTTCAGGAACTAAGCAGCACAAGAGTACACATGGCAGCATACTGTGATGTGATCAGAAGAAATGAACAGGTCCTGTGTCACTGGAGGGAAGCCTACAAGCTCACAATTTTGAAGTTACACTGCTATGTGATTCACCTAGAGCTACATATATTTGATGTGGAGTGCTGCACAGTGCATGTGTGTTACACATATGTGGCATGTATGTGTGCCTGTGAATGGTACAATACATGAAGGATGTAATGCTTTGCTGTGTGTATATTAAATGCACGTGCTGGGTGAATGTGTGTCTGTGAATAATGCACTACATGGAAGAATCTGGGTCCATTTTGGGAGATGCAGGAATAACTGGAAGAACATGAGATGGTATAGTGCAGCCCCCAGACAGACGTGTGGATTGCTGCATTTTTGTGAGCTGGGTGGGACACACTGGAGGAAGCGAGAGCCAGGCTCTTCAGTACACTTCAAAAGGTGCTCTTTGATTCAGAGAAAGACCAATGGGAAGGGGCCCTGGCACTTATCAGGAAGGAGATGGGGCTGATGAGAGAACCATAAAGTGTAGAGCCGAGGCCCTGGTATAACCTTTTGATACAAGTCACTATGGCAGACATCCAGGTGTCAACTTCTAGTCCAGGGGTCTTCAAACGGTGGGGCGCGACCCCCAGGGGGCCGTGGAGTGATGCAAAGGGGGTCGTGCATTCCCACTGACACTTCTGCTTCAGCCCCCTCTTCCCCCGTCCTGTGTCTCAGCCCGGGCTGCTGCAGTGTAACTCGAGCTGCTGGGGCCTCAGCTGGGCAGTGTCTGGAGTCTTATCTCCAGCACACCCATCAGAGTTTTTCACAGGTCTTTAAAGGCTATGTACATATTTACATGCCTTTGTAAACTGGTTACAGAGGCTTAGTGTTTTTTCCTGATTCCAGTACCCCCTGGGTCCTACTCTGCCTATTCCTTACATTTGTATTTCACATTTACTGCTGTAGTGTGAGAATGCATTTCATGAAAAGGAATATAAAGTAGGGTTGCCAAAAGTAAAATGCCTGTGTGTGTTGTTTAAAGAGCCTGCAGAGACCTCCTCTTGACACTAAATAGATTTATAAATAAAAAGTATGTATTCATTCATTATGTGACTTTTCTGTCTTTGTTCTCTTTAATTATCAGTCATGGACCATTCAGGCCGCCTTAGAACACAATTAAAAGTGTTTTCTATTTATATTTGCAGTTCGAAGTATGCACATATAAGTGCTTAAAATACAGCTTTAGGTGTCTGCTTATTTTTGTTCCAACTGGGCCATCAAAATTATCTGCTGGCAACCCTAACCATAGGACTGGAAGTTTATTGCAGCATCAGCACATTATTTATTTCCTCCACCCTCGATCCCCGATTAAAGCCATAATAGCAATAGTTTAACTTAGATCTTAAACCCTATGCCACCGTCAATAACATGCTGAGTTACTTCAAGTGTCTGAGAATGCACCCTGCATTCAGACAACTCACTCCTCATTCTCGCCCTTCACTTTCACGCTCACCCTGCACTCATAGCGATCACAATGCACTCACACTGATCACCATGCACTCACACCATTCACCTGCTCACCCTGCACTCAAAGTGATTACTCGGCACTCACAATGCACTTGCGCTGTTCATCCAATACCTCACCCTGCAGTCACACAAGCGCACTACTCATTCTGCACTCAAGTGACACTTCACTCACCTGTCCCCCTCGCTGCTGAATATATACCTCACTCAAACAAGCCCAACAGTAATCATACATTCATTCGTCCTATTCTGAACTTGCACCCACACCCACACCCAAATTCGTACGCCACCTTACTCACCCTGCAGTCACTCCTCTCACCCTTCTCTCACACTGTTGCATCGCTCACCGTTCTCTCACATGGACACTCTTGTCACCCACATAGTGCAGGGGGTTAATGTGTCTGCTACAAAGAATATGTACCATGCAGATCACAGAAATGAGTGTGAGTAAACTATGAGTAGCGCTATAAAAAATGGAATGTTTGTCAGAAAGGTGCTATAGAGAGATGAGGTGCATTGTTGGTGAGTGGTAGTGAGGGAATTCATGGAGAAGGAGGAAACAGGGGTGGGGCACCAAAAAATATACTTTTGCACCGTGTGCAACCAGTGTTAGGGCAAGCACTGGCTGGGAGTGTTCCCACCCCCTCCCTCTCCCCCTCCCCCCCAGAAGTTCTGGCCTAGTGGCATCCCTGCTTCTGCCGATTATTATTGTTTACATTTGTAGTGCACTACTGTTACCAAAAGATGTCCTGGGGCTAATAACCATTTGCTGCCCGAAGGCAAATGAGAAACACACAGAAGGAGAAGCAGAACCAGCCAAATGGGGTAACCTACAGAGCATAGAGAAAGGTTTTTATATCTTCCTAAAGGACAATAGATTCTTGGAGGAGTGAAGCAGAGGAGGGTGCAAGTCCCATAACTGCGCGGCCTGCACCAAAACAGCGAAACAGACAACTCATGCCTTCTTGGGAACAATGAGCAGAGTGTCACAGGCTGAGAGGAGCATACAGGTCCGACCCGTATGCTTGGTGATGAGATGATGAGAGAGGACAGCAAGGGAGTGAGAGAATTTGATTGAAGAGGTCAGGGATGAGGAGAAATGTACATTGCAGAAGTGTGGACACGCAAGAAGTGAGTGTGAGGCAAAGGTGAGATGTGAAATATGAATCGGGGGACTAGAGAGGTGTAAGATACAAAAAGTTGAATGGAGAAATAAGGTGAATGAGAAGTGCTGAAGGGCACGGGAAGTGACGGGGCCAAAGAGGCCATGAGATAAATGCGAGAGACTGTTAGAGATAAGGGCAGTGAAAAGAAAGAATGGCAATAGGTGATTAAAGGTGAAGTGAGAGGTTGAATAGGGAGAGTTCACAAGTTGTAAAAAGGGGTGAAAGAAAATGGCCTGCAAAGTGAGAGAGGGGTCCGGGGTTGGGAGAGAAGAGAGGGATGAAAGGGAGGGGGTGAGAGGAAAGCGGCATGGGTAAACCTGCTTAACTGTGCTTAACTCTGCACAAGACCATCAGGATTTTAAGGGACCCCTGCTGCTCCCGGCCAGGGACAGGTGAGCTTCTAATGTGGCAGCACGTATTCCTGCAGAGTGGAAGGCCCTTCAACAAAGTTGACTAGAAATCTTTGTGACGTTAATTGTTGTATTTTGGATATCAACAAGTACTGATGGGGTGAAATTGTTCCTTAGTGTTACTGTGTGTAATAAATTAATTTCAAAATAATGAAGCAATGCTAATCCAAAATACGCGGCATCACATTTACATTTTCTCCCCACACAATTTAGTCAAGCCTGTCGCTTAATTTGGTCCTCAACTTCCTCATAATTCCAGTAGCCCTGCCTACAGGTTTAGAAATGTTTGTCAGGAGGGGGTCCTTACACCTCAACAGGTTGACAGGGGGGTCTCGGCATTCAAAAGTTTGAAGACCTCTGCTCTAGTCTCTTTCATGGCTTGTGTTGTGGGGAAATCAAATTTGGAGTCGCTACTGCTTTAACAGACTGGTTTCTGGAGGAAAGGCAGGGCAGAGGGGCGGCACCGTAAAAGGAAGCAGACCCCCAACATAAACTTCAAGGACTCAGATTTTGAATCACATTTAATTTCTGTCGAGGGACTATAAGAAGGGGAACTGGAGCCCCCCACAATTGTCAACTGCCTGGTTTTGTGAAGAGGAGAAGTTATGCAAGATATCTGCCTGGGACCAGGACTGGTGGCCAAGGCCTGCCCCTCTCCAACTGGTTAAGGGGACTTCACCCAGGGACTTCAAGAGCAATTTCCAATGAAGATCTTGTTGATTGAAACGAGATGTGCTGCACCGATCGGGTCATTGGCCAGGCACAGGGAAAAGTTTTTGACCCCCCCCAAATGCCAGGGAAGGGCCTCCGTGAAAGAAGCCATGATTATTGCTGCACCAATCAGGTCATTGCCCATATGCAGGATGTAAGTCCGCAACCCTATATGCCAGGTGAGACCTTCGTGAAGAGTGCGTCATACCGATCGGGCCATAGCCCGTGTGCGGAGCGAAGTCGGTGACCCCATATGCCAAGTGAGGCCGCAGTGAAGAGCGCTGCCATGTTGATCGAACCAAAGTCCACATGTGGACCTAAGTTGATGACCCTGTATGCAGGTAGGGCCACCGTGAAGATGACTGCTGTTTTAATTGAGTTGTGGCCTGCGTACAGAGTGGAGACAATGAGTCTGTATGCCGCCGTACCACCAGGACAGGGCAAATATTGTGGTCCTGTGAAAACCATCACTGTGATCAGGGAGCCACCATTGTGACCTGACAGGCCCAATCCCTGACTAAATATCACCTATAGTGAATAGAGAATACCTACTGAGGGGGTGACTTGGACTCTCTGACCTGCCTATAAAACACCAGAGCCCCGACATCAGGATACTGCGTGCATTGTTTGTGAATGTCTTATTTTACTTTGCGTTTGTATATAAATACTTCCTTTTTTTCCCTAAAAACAAGTTTATGATTGGACAATCTTTTATTGCTTTTGCTGAACACATAATGAGTTGTGAGTCTGTGTTCACCCCCCTATATCTACCTCCCGACCGAAAACCCTTGGACTGCTCGAACAAGACTACCACTGACAGTACAGCGCTGAAGCGAAACTTGGCCCAGTTTCTCAGGATCCATAGTAGGTCGGGCCCTGGAATATCATGAATAAAATGCCTTAACCCCTCCACCCCCCGCTTGCCCTGTGGCCCTCTGAACGGGGTTCTGACAATAGCCAACACCTGTACACTATACCCATTTGTAGGGATTGAACATAATTGTGAGCATTGTGCAGACTACTGTTCTGTATGTGTGAGAAATCTATTTTATGTTGTAACTTAATTGTTTTTTGCTGTCACATAGCAATTTATGCCAATCAGTTTTAGAAAGGCAGGCTAAATCCTGAGGGTTTGCTTGCCAACTCTGCATCCCTGGCATATCTCTAATAAACCTACTGTAATTTAGGCCATAAAGAGTGACATTAAACACAGCCTTCTCCTCCACAAGAATGTGTAAGCTCTTATCTTGAAAAAAATACCTCGCCAGTCTTGTTTGACCTTGAACTCTATTTACAAATCCCCCATAGCATCATCTCTGGGAACTGTGCGGTGCCAACAGCAAACACTCAATATACTAGTCAGCTGTAAAAGGCTGCTATAGACTTCCTGTCAGTTTGAATGGCACAGACCTTTGTTGAACTGTCTTGTTTGAAGTGGAAAGTTCTTTCAGGCTTTAACTGTAGAGAGGTAATAATTAGTGTTGTATATTATTCTACATGATAGCACAGAGTAAAGCACACCTGCGGGATTAGTTTTACCAAGAGATGTAGTTTGCAGATCATGAATTGCCTATTTTTTTTAGTAATCCGATGACAGTTCCATAGAGGTTAAAACTCGAGGGCAAATGCATACAGCACTAAGGGTCGTGCTTGGAGCCCTGGGCGATGTGTGACATTGAGGGGAAAACGGCCCACGAAGTCCACATGTATGGAAAGATGAGATCACGTGGTCACATTATTAATATCCATTATTTTATGCATTACGATAATATATATGCTTAGATGTTGTATTATGAATTGAGGACAAGATGGTGCAGCGAATTAAACGTGCGCTAATGACGTTGCTTGTGACATACAGATCATCTGTTTCTATACTAGCTAGGCCAATTCTGCCTTCCATCTTTCCGAGGTCGGCCAGCCGAGTACCATTTTATTGGTTAATCTACATTTTTGCAGCTGGCAATGGTAATTTGTCAGTATTAACTGCTGTGCAAAAAAGCATGTGACATTCTCCTAAAGGATTCGGAGTTTCAGATAAACGTTCATACTACTGACAAAGACCTTACTCACTGACACCGTGGAGTGTGCCCAGTGCCTGTTTTTCTAGTGATGTCCATTGCAAGACTGACAGACACATAAAATGGCTTCATGGTGAGATTTGTGGTGAAATGTTATACATTAACGGCTGAAGTTGTTTTCTAATTTCCTTTGCTATACCCTGTCTTCCACCTCTTTCCAAAACCTGCAGGAGTCAGGTAACTCTCCACAAAAATCCTAGGAAAGTTTAGTGCAAGGACGTTGCTGGCCAGATACCTTAGGACCTTGGAGATAGGACATCCCCCCTAATAAAGATACTCCTGTCCGGCTGGAAGCCATTGCTGCTCTCCTTATCAAAATGAAAGGAGATGTTTGGAGAATTTTCAGGCAGATTGTGTGGTAAACATTTATTACCATCAGCTGTCTTCACCAGAAACTCAGGAAGGGGGTCGGTAGATCTGCTGATATTACCCCATGATGTAATAAGCAAGAGGTCAATCAATGGTCACGCCTCAGCAGCTACTTTTTTTTAACCCTTTTCCTCCCTACGTTTCGGGTCGTGACAATCGGGACTCAGATGAGGATGGGTGGCCTAACAAACACCCCTGCAGAGGAAATGGAATGGACTAAGCCACTTCCTCCAACATAACACACTCCAGATGCATGAAACGTATGTTTCACTGGCTTCCTTATCTGTTACCCCCACAGGAGGCCAACAATTATAATATAGAGTATATGTAATGAGAGAAAATGTTGGGGGTAGAGAGAATTGTGATCGCTGTTGTAAGCTAAGGAAAGCCAAATTATGTCCACTGAATGTAACAATGATTGGTAAAATCAATAGGTCTCACCTTTAAAATGTAAGAGGTGTGTTACTGGTGATAGCAATGCTTGTTTGTAAAGCATCGCTTAAAAAAAATGAACTTGGCTAGTGGTGAGAAAACCGCTTTCTCAGATGGTCATCAGTAGATTCGTTCTAGGATGGTCACTGGTTTGTCAAGATGCATGCGCACTTGAGTACAGACATCTTGGAATGAGTGTGGTGAAAGATAATGGATTCCAAGATGGCCAGAAGCATGAATCCATGCGCCATAATGTCACAGCATTTTTACTGTGCTTTGTAGTGCTTTTGGCTTTTCTTTGTAGGTGGAAATGTATTTTCAGGGATGGCTAACTTACACTTTTAAATAATACATTAATTACCATAAAGCCAGTGCAGCGCACAAAATAAACAATTAAAAGCCCAGAAATAGAGTGATGCTGTGGGCCCTCCCCCAAACGAAACTATCTTTAGGGGTGAGGAGAAGAGTGGGGTGATAACAGAAAGGATTTCTAACCAAAAAGTATCCCAACCTGTTGGGGCTCAGAATTAGACTTATGTGGTGTGACCCGCTCAAGCGCAGGAATGGAAGCAATTCCTTTTTGTTAGGTAACCCTCACACACTCTATTGGTGTCATGTTTCATCATAGGGTTCACCCTGACTCCTAAAAGTCAGGGTGGGCTCAACTGTATTTCAGGGAGTGCTTAGGAGAGGTAGGCCAGGGAGTCTAAAGAGAAAAATCCTACTGCGTTCCCCAGGTATCCCTTTATTGACGGGGACGTGGTGGGTATTTAAAATATATATATACAAGGGGTCGTCAGGAGTAATGGTCCTATGACCCTAATGTCATGCCAACATGTATCAGCCCTTGACTGAGGCCTCTTAGGTCCCAGGCTTTCTTCACGGCAAATAGAGATTCCCTCCCTGGTTTTTAAATCAAGGATTTTCCTATATATAACATAACATAACGTAACATAACATAACATAACATAACATAACATAACATATATATGCATGGTGACAAAGCGGAAAGCTGCTCCCTCGCGATTTGAATGAAGGATATACTTATCTATCCATCCAGTTTTTTCCGATATAGGTCCGCCTGTAAGACAAGAGTGAGAAGAAACAAAACAGTCATGCATTTTAATCATACTTTACTTGCACTCACAGCGTGCTCGATGTGCTCTCCCTCCATTCACTCAGTGATCTGTGACCAAACGAATGAGCTCTTTATGGGCAATCTTGTCCATCAGACTGCCAATTGCAGCATGCGGCAAATATTAGCAATATATTTATAAAGCCATGAATACCATTTAAAAACACTCCACTACACTGCCATAACTGTATTTTCACATCAATGTCCGACAGGCATCCACTTTGTTTGTCATCTCTAAGGTGAGTGTGGTGCCCATATTACTCAGCCTCATTCATGTAGGTGTTTGTGTCATACGGTTCTTAACCTAATTAGGAGGATAGTACGTATCTCAAGGGGAGCGGGAATGGGGTAGCCTTGTAGTCATACGCTGCAGGGCAGTCAGGGTAAAAAAATGGGGAAAGAACAAGGTTAGCAATATGTGTCCCCAACTTATCGTTAGCCACAATGCCCCATCTCGCTGTTGGACATGTGAGAATACAGTTATGGCGGTGTAGTGGAGGTTTTTTAAAAGGTATTCACTATTTTATAAATATAATGCGAATGTTGCCCGCATGCTGCAATTGGCAGTCTGATGGACAAGATTGCCCATGAAGAGCTCATTCGTTTGGTTACAGATCACATAGTGAATGGAGTGAGAGCACATCGAGTACGCTGTGAGTGCAAGTATAATTAAAATTCAAAACTGTTTTGTTTCTTCTCACTCTTGTCTTACAGGTGGATCCATATCGTAAAATCCGGATGGATAGATAAGTATACCCTCCATTCAATTCACGAGGGAGCAGCTTTCTGCTCCGTCACCATAAACATGTAGGAAAATCCTTTTTTATTAAACCAGGGAGGGAACCTCTACTTGCCCTGAAGAAAGCCTGAGACCTACGAGGTCTTAGTCAAGGGCTGATACATGTTGGCATGTCATTAGGGTCAAAGGAACATTACCTCCTGACGACCCCTTGTATATATATATTTTTAATTTCCACTACGTCCCCGCCAATAAAGGGATACCTGGGGAACACGGTGGGATTTTTCTCTTTAGACCCCCCTCTCCTAAGCGCTCCTTGAAATGCGGTTGAGTGCACCCTGACTTTTTGGAGTCAGGGGGAACCCTATGATGAAGTATGACACCAATAGGGTGTGTGAGGGTTACCTAATAAAAAGGAATTGCTTCCTTTTCTGCGCTTGAGCGGGTCACACCACGTAAGTCTAATTCTGAGCCCCAACAGGTTGGGATACTTTTTGGTTAGAAATATCCGACTTGGGATAACGTATCCACTTCCTTGAATAACTCTCTTACCCCCTGGACTTGATAGAGGGCTCTCTACCATAGCCTATAATATAGTGTAATACAGAAAGGAACCAGTGTACTGGCAGCAGACCTTCCCAGGGTCTGGTAAATAAAATAAGTATTTAAAAGAAAACAAAAAACAAAAATGAAACTGGGATGGGGAGCCACAGACAAACGGAGGATGAGAGGGAGTACAGAAACAGCTTGGGACAGAGAAGAAGCAAAGAAATGCGCACCCAGGGAGTGCTAAAGAGAAGATAAAAACGAGATGTAAGCAGTCAAAGGAAACAAATCAAGGAGTGGGACAGAAAGAAAAATAGAGAGGAAAGCCATTGAATAAAGACCATGGAAATGAGATAGACAATAAAGTCATTCAATCAACCAGCCAAACTAATTCATAATTCAATCCAATCAGCCATCTAAGGCCAACTTTCTGTATTACATTGAGAAAAACAGTTCTTCAACAACAAACAGCTAAAACTGTTTATAGGTGAGACCAAAATAAGACACCTACATTACTCAAAACAATCACTAATCACCGGGGGCCATGTTACACAATGCCGCTCATTTTCCTTTTTTTCATTGGGAGCACCTTTTAAAAAATGCGCCGCGTGCAAACAAGGAGAGTACCCTGCATTATTCTGAATTTGCTGCCCACAGGACAGGCGCAGTGTCGTGCTTCCCAGGGGGTAGCATATTCAAGTGGAATACAGAGTGGCTTTGGAGATGCCTTCCTTGTTTCATTGTGCAAGTGGCAACCTGCATGCACTTTTAAGAGGGGGGAGAGGTCCCCTTTGCAGCAGGTGCAGCAAGTGACTGCACCCGCTTGCAAGGGGATGTCTAGGGGGTCCGGCATCCTTCAGAGGGCTGCCACCAGGGCGCGCACTGCTAGTGCACCAAAGTGGCGCACTCAGTGTGCCTCCTGACAACTTCTTTGCCTATGCACCTGAATTTATAGTACAGTGCGGGTGCAGAGGCAAAGAGATTCCCTCATTTGCATGGGGGAACCCCCCATGCAAATGAGGAACCACCTTCTGAGGATAACACTTGCCCTATGTGCACCAGTGCTATCTGCATTTCAGAAGGGGCCACACAAGTGTCTGTGGTCTCTTCTTAAATGTGAAAGTACCCCGGGGGCATGCAAAGTAGGCACAAGCGCTCGTAGCACACCTGGAGCACATTGTATAATACGGGCCCGGGATCCCATTTGTCATTGATAACAATAGTGAGGTGTGCCTCTACCATAAGTTGAGGGAAACAACAAGCAGCTCCCATTCAACAACAAGCAGACCTGCTGATGAAGAAATTGGGAAGGAAAGGCTGCAAGTAAGTTGATGTGAAATCTGCTTTAGTTTTTTAATGCCTTTAATTAATTTGCACAGTGCACAAAAAATACACAAACCTACCGACTTGCCTTATATTTGTAATGTTGCTAGTGGTCATCTGTTTATTATGAGATAGGACCTTGAAAATTTGCTTTGGTATCCAATATGTATACTTTTAGATGTATAAATGTATAGTGTTCTTAGAAGCTGTCACGTAAATAATTATAAATAACGTCCATGTTTGTGAATACATTGGGTAATGCTGGGATCCCTTATAGAAATAAATGTTAGTACTAGTAATTTAGCCACAAATCAGCTACAGATAACTACATATTCCAACTTAATTTTAAATTAAAGAAAATAAGTTGCTTTTAGTAAGTATTAGGTAGTTTTAGAGTAAGTTAAGAAAACACACTTAATTATTTTAGAAGAATCACCAAAAAGCTGCACTGGTAGTCAACTAGCACAAATTACATACATATTAGCCTAAGCGCCAATGTTTAAGTAGAATTTCCATAGAGAAATTTTATTGGTTATCACATAAAGATGAAAGAACTCTAAGAAATCAAATAACTTACAAAATAAATACCACAAACTCGAGCCACCCACCATAACATCAGAAGGGCCCATAGTGCAATAGCAGCAGTTAACTGATTGGGCAGGCCAGCTGCCTTGCTAATGGAGGACATGGACAAGGCCTTTGACTCAGTCTGAAAAAATAAAGAAATACCACAAACGACACACCCTGTCCTTAATAGACACTCTAATCCAAATGAATATGCTTGGAGAGCACCTTGGAAATATTGAGTTAAAACTGCTTAGTATTTATCTTTCTCACAGGTCATCATTCAAGAGCCTGGAACCTATTCATGGACAATAGTTGCAAAGTACTAAAACTTATATGCACTAGGAAAAACCTAAAGATTTAGTTTCTACAGTAATTGCTTGTCTGTAAAATTGCAAATGGTATTGCAGATAACCATAGGCAGTGGTGACTCCTGGTGGGAGTGCTGCGGGTTGGGGGAGGGGCAAGTTGTGGGGTAGTAAACTCTGGCACAAGGCCAAACAGAGTTCAGTTAATAAATAAATACATTAAACTAATTTCATTGCTCACGCTGCATTGCATCACTGCATCGCTGCATTGCAGCGCACTCAATGAAGTTCCTATTTTTATTTATTTATTAACTGAACTCCGTTCGGCCTTTTGCCGGAGTTTACTACCCTCACCCTGCCCCTCCACCGCCCCACCGCCCAGCAGCACTCCCATGAGGAACCACGACTGCCCATAGGTGCTGGAAGTAAGGTTGTGGCGACCCCCAAAATAACCATGTTGGAGTTTGAACGTGAATTAGCAATAAAGATAACTTTCAAATTTATTTTTATATTTTCACATTTGCTATTCATGGAAAGACGGAGGTAAATGTCAGGCCAGAATTCAGAAAAATTGTTGCTTATTCTTGCAACATAGAGATTAGTGTTTATTTTTCTTTCTCTGACTGCAGATTGAGAGAATCATTGAAAGTTAACAATGTGACGACTTTACTGGGATACAGGGAGTGTGAAAGGAAAAGTAGTACGATGTAATTTTTTCTAAAACACTGCAAAATGTGAATGCCAATAAAATGAACTGTATGGATATTTCAAAACATATTAAAAGTTGTGAAAGCCCACAGGAAGCACCTTTTTCTGCATTTCTGAAGTGTCATTGAAACAATATTTTAATATGGTCAAACCAATTCAAGACAGTTTCCTTGGTGATGCCCAAATGACAAATCTTCCACAGAACCTGTTTCTACACATTACCGTTAATGTGCTGTATAGTTCTATCAGTAAAACTGTATGTAAGATCAAATGTGCTGTCTGTGAATGACAGTGCAGCACTGCATTCTGCTTTAGTAATATATTTGTGACAATGTACTCCAAAATGCAACACTAGATACATACCATGCTCTTACCACTCTCTTGCTGAATGGGTGTGGCTCATTTGCTACACTTGTTCTTTGTGTGATGTTTGCATTTTACACAATCCCTATGAGTTCAGTGATGTAACCTTGATGGCAGCTCCCTCACTCTTAAAATTGTTTCAGCACGACTTCTGATATCATGAGTCTGAGGAATTTCAGATCAAAATATTACTGTGCAAATACACGTAATTCAATGTAGGTATTCTATCAAATTAGAAATCAAATGCAGAATTAGGTCTTGCTGCACTAATTTTCCCAAATATTCCCAAGTTTCAGGCTGGTGACCAGATTTATCCTGATGAAATTGTCCCCGGGTCACAAGTGATAATATTGCATGCGGTAATACATCTTGTGGTTTTACTGCTTGGCTCATTATAACATTCTGAGGAGAATCTCCTGTTTCCATTCAAATTGGTTTCAGTGACCATTTGTAATCTGGCTCCTACAGCTTTTTTTATCACAGCACTAAACTTTGATTTGAATACATTTGATAGTTGCTTCAGTTGAACAGCAATCATATTGACCTCCTCAACCTTAGGAAAAAAACCTAAACACAGCTTGCAAATTAGGGCAATTTATTTTGATGAGGGTCTTATGGCTGATTGTGTTCAAAATGTTAAACCCATTTATTCTGTGACCCAACCAGGCAACACTGTTTTTTCAGCATGATCCAACATCTCTGTTTGCAGAAGTGTGTTCCTTATTTTAAAATACTGTTTTAAACAATTATATTATTTATGCAGTGTCCCGCTGTAGTGTAGTTCCTATATCCCTGATAGGCTCTGCGCATTGGAATATTATGCACTATAGATTTGACATAGGACTGAGGTCAATATGTCTCTATTGAGTATATTAAGCTTAATTACTTGTGTGTGCCAGCTAACTCAGAGGTCACTAGAAACTTTCTCGAATGAACAAGAAGGGATTCGTTTCAGACAATCGCATAAACATGACAACTTTGTTTCCCTTAGAGTCGGAACAATATCTTCAGAGTTGTGGAAACAATAGATTACAGTTTCACTCAGTCAATCGTGCATGCTTCGTTTCTACAGAGTTGCACAGAAATAGAGACAAGCGTTTTTCATGCAAGAGATATGAACTGCTACAATCGTAAGACAGAATGCAAAGTATAATGATTACAGCATTAGCAGTAATCTAAAATAACACTGCAATAGCATGGTCTGTAGCTATGACATATATAAAAATACATACATAAATAACACAGGCTAAAATACTAAACTGGTGCTTCTAAAATAATCCTACCCCAGTGTAGCTAACCTAAGTGTAGTACGAGGGAAGAAGTAGGTGCTGTTTAGCTATAGTTTAGTTTAGTTGTGCCAAGAGTTGCCAAAAGTTTTCTCTAGGTTCTAATCAGCTTCATACCTTAGAATGAGAGAGGCGGTATCTCTGTTCCCAGGACTCGATCTCTAACACCCCACAAGGGGAGTCAGACACACTGGAGCTGGACTCTCGGCGAGGAGGATGACAGCATCTGGTCAGTGCATCAGTTGGGGAGTTGACTTCCTTTGGGACTTTCTGTGGCGAGCCGCGTCGTGCAAGTAGGTAGCCGAACCGCACCGTGCCTTGCCAAAGCAAGTGAAGGTATATTTATACCTTGAAGGTGTTTAGGAAGGCCTGTATTGACGTACAAGTCGGGCATAAGAACGTCATGAATGAACCCCTAAGGAATAGATGTTCATGCATAATAAATGAGTTCTTGGAGAAATCCATATATAGGCAAGGAGAAGTCCTAAAGGCTTAAGAGTCTGGTTTTCCAAGAACTCGTTGTGACAAAGAGGATCGGATGTAGTTGACCATGGCTGGATTTCTATGCCTAAATAAGGGCAATGTGAATTGTACCTACATCAGGGCATATATCGGGAAATCTATATACGGTATCTAAAACGACACACAACACCGTGATGACTTCGGCAGGAGTTGAACCTCTCATCGACTTCATCAGGGACGAGGTTTATATAATAAAACAGCGAGCTAATCAAACTGTGTCAAAGGTGCAGGACAGCGTTTTAATTAGACTGAAGCAGAAGAGTCGTTTCTTTGTAAGCACAGAAAATAAACAATGCCTCATATCCTGATTTTTGTGACCCTGGAACCAACTGTGCAGACTACCTGGTGTTAATACCTATCTGGAAGAAATGTGTATAAGGCCATTCTTGCAATGGAAAAACATGTACAGAGCACCATTAGAAAATGAGGCTAAGTTAACAGAAGAAGTCAAATGTAAGCCAAATGCAAGCCCTATAACACTGCAGTTTGTTAGCATTCCAGATTTTCATTAGAACTCAGTTGTGAAGGTTGCGTAGAACACAGCAAAACTGCTGCTTCGAAAAGTATATGCTGCTCTCATTCTGTAATTTTTTTTTTCAAATGAGGTAGAAAATGTGAAATCACAAAAAAGGACCCTTATTCTTATGAAAACAGTTGAGAAAATACAGCCTTCTCTTAAAGGTGGTGATCAACTCCCCAAAAGGGGTGTACAATGTTGAATATAGTAAAATCACTTTAAGATTCAAGAGATGGCAAGGGAATCCCCCCAAAAACTCATATTAGGGGTTTCAGATGGCTCCATTGTGATCTGCTGGTGATGGTTTTGTGCCATAATTAGATCTGCCCTAAATCCATCCTTTGGCAATTTCTGAAGATCCCGTCCAATTCTTTAGCTTTTCGAGCAAGTTGCCATGAAGTATTGTGTGATTGGTTAACGCGAGGGCTTAGATTTGAAGGTCCAGATTAACAAACAAGTTGTATCAGCTTTACATTGCTTTTTTAATGCAAAACTGACATAAAGTGTTGTGGTGGGATTTAAAATCTAACTCAAATTACGAATTTACGATTTATGTTTGACGCAAAGTTGCGCAATGTGCTGCCTTGTATCACTTTGCATTAAGCGGACCCGCAAGACGTACAACATGGGGGTTACCAAAGAAAAAGGATGGCGAGGACGAGGATGGAGAGCGGCCATAGCAAGGAAGAGACAGCCACGGCAGGTAAGTGCCTTTTTTTCTACATTATAATTACTTTGTGAGGGGTGTGGGAGCGGAGTTCCACTGAGTTTTTTTCCAACTCTGTGGAACTCTGCGTAGAGGCACTAGGCCTGCTCCGCCCGGGTTTAGTACAAAGTGGAAAATGCCTTAAAGCATAGAGTTGTACATTAAGGCACCACTTCCACCAGGAAACATATGTTTCCCCCCATGCAGTCGCCCTTGCAAGAGTGTCTGCATTAGCACCTGGCAGCCAAAAGTATATCAGCACAGACAGAACAGTGCCACATCTTTTTAGATATGGGGCTGTTGGCTCTTTCCCATTGAAGCAATGTAGTGCACCATCTTTACTTGCTGCCCTGCATGGTATGACTTCTATGTAAATATGGGCCATCAATTCTGCATAGTAATCCGGTTCTGGCAGTAAAGGAAATCTTTTGTCAAGTTTGGTGATGCAGCCACTGTCACTCACATGGATCTATAGTGTATAAACAAGTTATGAAGTAAATTGTGGTGATCCATATGCTTCTGAAGTGTTTCATTGCTTCCCTTTGCAAGATTTTGCTGTGCTTTTCTGGGTTTGAGACATTAGAAAGAAATATCAGAAAATGTTTCTTCCAGGGCCACTGGAATTATGTGATCCGGGGGCGCAGAGATTTTTACATAATTATAGATCTGCCACATAATCCATAATTTGCTGCATAATCTGCAGATTTTAACAAAAAAATTATTTTTAGCATGAATGGTTGAAAAGTTACTAAGAACGCAGCAACATTTGCTGCCGCACAGTGGAAGGCCCTTTGCAAAGGTTGACTGGTCACATTTCTGTTGCTTATTACTATATTTTAGTGTTAAAGTGGTATTGAGGTGCAACCAATGCCTAGACAGTATTCACAAGTTCCAAAATAGCAAAGTAATACTATCACCAAGTGTGCTGCATTACAGAGGATAATGTGTTTTTTCTTGCTACATAATTCACTTAACACTGCTGCATAATTTTGCCCACCCCTACTGCATAAAACCAGTGGCCCTAGTTCTTGCAAGGTGGGCTGATCGTTTTGTAATGTCAGATGTGTTTGAGCTTGGTCTAAAACGTTCAAAAGGATGCCTTCAGGAGATCTGTGATTTGAGTCTGAATAGGAATTTGCAAGAATTTCTTAACACTTCATGTATTTTTGGGTTTTGCCTCAACAGTGTGCAAAAATACTTAAAAACGAGACTGCCCACTACTTACCATTACGTACCATTAATTGGCTTCCACTTCACCCTTGGTTTTTTTTCCGATTGGACACCACCTCCTTCTTATTCCTGCTTTCTCCCAGGGCTTCAATGTTGTCTCTGCCATGAAGCATGGATCACGGACAATTTCCTTTCTGTGGCTAATGTTCTTCCATTGACCGCCATATCCTGCAGGTACTTTTTTCACTTTCTTACACACACTCTGTAAGAGAACATGTGTCTCCAGTCTCTTCCTCCTCCCACAGTTGGTGCTCTTGTCCCAACACCTGTTGTGCTCTCTCTTGCGTCTCTAATCCCTCCCTCCCACCCCACACCTTCCTCGTGTTGCTTGCCCCGGATTACCCACCCTTCCCTCTGTAATGTTGCTGTAGTCTCCCTTCATGTATACACCTCACTCATGTTGCTTGCCTCCACATTCCATCGCCATCCATTATGCTGCTGATCTCTCCCTACTCCCCCACTCCTCCATTGTGTTGCTTGCTACTCCATCTTCCTCCTGATGTCCCATGTGTTGATGCATGTCACGAAGCGCTATGATGGCGGTACTTGCTGACTCTAATGCAGGCCTTGGCCAAATTATTTATTTAAAATATTTTTGAAATGGTTGCTTTTTTGCCAGCACAACTCAGGAGCTGTGATAAAAGTAACACTGTCAAGCTCACTTGTCACCATTCCTACACTTTGTAGTGCTCATTTGTGGTACCTGCCTTTCTGACAGATGCGATTTGCAAACTTCCAGTCTTGCCACCCCCACCAGCCTCACTGTGCTTTGAGTTCAAGGGCAGTGAGGAAAATGCATCGAGTGGGTCATGCAAAAACAATTAATAAGCATTGGCAAAGCAAATATGTTTCTCCTATCGAGATCAATTGGCTTTGCCAATGCATTTCTGAGACATGCGGCACAGCAGCGCTGGCTGCTGTGCAACATGGCTTTAAAGTAATGACAAACGTGCTAAGACGTGGCCAGCATTGACTGTGTCATGAGACTTTTTTTATTTACTTTAAGCCATGTTCATGGCAACATGACGTTACCGAAAGTAATGAAAATAGTGCCATGACATGGTTATGGCTAGTGAAAGTCTTCGGCCATATAAAACTGACTGACAATTTCACCCAGGCTCCAATGTATAAAACCTATAAATGAAATTGACATACAGCCATGTCACTCAGGTCTGCCTAGTGGTAACATATTACGAGGAAGGGCTGGATGAATCTAGAACAGAGAACATCACAATATTTGGGCTCTGAGGGCTGGGTGTGTGTGAGGGAGTGCACTACATTATCCTATTTTTCTCTAACATCTAACATAAAAATCCAGTCAATTCTGTTTTGTTCTACCAGACAGAAGTCTGGTAGAACAAAACAGAGTTTATCAGCAACCAGACAGTGGATACATATGAGTTGTCTTGCCAGCCTGTTCCTGTCCTTCCAAGTGCGCCTCCAGTGGTATGTGTAAAACACAGCATACCTGTCAAGAAGTCTCTTACACTCAAGCAGGATTTGACTCTGCATTGGCAAAAAGGATGCTCATAGCCCCCACCCAGAATATTCTGCAAGGTTCAGAAGAGTCATCACTGCTAATTCAGGTATTGTTTGCTCTTTGCATGCATTTCACACTTGATTCATACATATTCCAGTGCTGATCAGTGGCTGGGTGAAGTCTGAGAGCAAATGTAATTTTTTCACCTAGAACTTCAGGCACAGAAAAGGTAACTTTCTACTAGTTACTTTTTCTTATTAGCTATTAAAGGCATAAATCCACCATTGAATTGGATTTTGAATAACTATTAAAATAGTTGTTGAATTATTTTTCTATCTAGTCCCATTCCCAAAATACAGTATTATGATTTGTAATCTGTACTCTGGTTTTCTACAAAGGACAGCTAGGCCAATCACAGAGAAAATCGCTTTTGGGTCCTAGTCACTATAAGGACAAACTAGAATTACATTTCTACATGTCCTATGTTATGATCTACTTGTTCATAATTCTATTTGGAATGGCAGCTTATGCCATGGAATGAAGTGATCTTATGAGAATGCCATGGATCATTCATTCTATGCATAGCTGGCCAGCTGACATGTCAGTGGTGTTCTCTGATGAATAGAACTATTTTGAAACCTACAGTATTGTGAATTTAATACTGGCAACAAGTGACTTTGCCTGATTGTGAACGGGCAAGCTGACCACTGATTCCCCTGCTTACGTACATGGACCCACAACGGAAACCTGGAAGATTTCGATCAACCGTATGGATTTTAACCTGGAAAATGCATTTGAGGTTTGTGTAAACTGGAATTTTGCTTGCATCAATTGGGCCAAAGAACGAGCCAGATTTCCAACCTTCATCACATATTAATTCTTCATAATTGGGGGGAAAATAACTGTTGTTTTCGCTCACGCGAGGCTTACCTCTGTTCAACTGTCAGCTTGCAAGCTCAAGCGTCTGTTTCTCTAGTCTTCTGGCATCTCTGGCTTTGACACACAACGTACGCTAACATACACGTCACTATGTCATTGCATTACACAATATGCGACCATCTTGGTGAAGTGGCTGCTGACACAGTAAACACTGGATTAACCTCCGATGTCAGCGGAAAGGAATTTTTATTTTTAACTCATACTGTGAGATTTTAAAATAACTTTGAACAACGGATTGTACTGGCAACATTTCAAATCAACCAAGGATTGTGTTTGTCTTAACTGTGACTGAGACATTTCAGGAAAACTAAGGATTATATCTTCAAACAAACAAAGGACTTAGACTATGTTTTTACAACGGCAAGACTTCCCAACTAAAACACATTGTATGGTGCCATTTCCACTTTTTTTTACCAAATAACTTCCCACTTTACACCTTTTCACTATCATGGCCACTACAACCAGCATCTCGCAACTAGGACTGGCCGTAGTTCGCGAAGTAGCGCTACGCGTAGCTACGCAAAGTGGACTTCGCACTATGGGTAGCACAACGCGAACTGCCTAGTACTCTGATTGCACTGTGCAAGATGCTGTTTTCTATGATTGTACAGTGCTGACAAGCATCTGGCACTTTGCATTCATTGAAAACGGCATCTTGCACAGTGCGAGCTGTAGTTTTCTGCCGCTCGAGTAGATTTTTCGAGTAGACCGCGAGCAAGCAAAAAATGACTGCTGCTCTACGCTAGGCGTGTTTGCACGTGCTACGTGCAGTTTGCATAGTGCGAAATAGCGCAAACTTCGCGAGCATAGTGTAGTGCTTTGCCCAGGGTTACTCGCAACCCCCTGCATTCTTTTCAGAGAAGTGGGATCCCATTCTTACATGGAAGAGGTGGAGAATTCATATATTGTAGCAATTGGCGGGGAAACATTTTCTGCCTTTAGAAAGCAGGCCATTCTTTTGTACAATTTAGGTGTAGAGGGGAGGAACATGTATGCCCGTATGGATCTAATACCTGTTGGCAATGGTGATGGAGAACCTGCTGATGTCTATGAAATGTTAATGACAATGCTGGAAAGGTATTTTCGTCCTAGCATTAATGTAGTCCTTGAACGTCACAGATTTTTCATCAGGGTTCAAGGGGCAGTTGATTGAGTGGGTAGTTATGTGGTATCACTAAAGACTCTTGGTTGAACGTGTGAGTTTGGTGAATTATCGAATTCCTTAGTGAGATATCAGCTGGTGAGATGCACCAACAGCACCAGGGTACAAGAGTAGCTGCTATCTAAGAATCCATCTTTAGCAGAAGCTATAGCTATTGTTGAAGGAGTGGAAAAAACAACAATTTGGGTACAAGAAATGAGGAAAAACCTTGAGGATAAGAAAGAAGGTCAAGGTGACGTTCATGCTTTGTCAGACTTTGACAATTGTCAAGCGTTTTCATACAATGTTGCTAAAGTTTCTTCCAATGATAAGAGAAAACTGTCTCAGACGGACATGCGTGCCATGCACAACTCTAACAGGGATGCTCAATCATGTCCTGAGCGTGACACACGACAGCGAAGTTCTGATCGAGATTTTCATGACAAGGGTACTAAGCAATGACTCTCAAAAATCAAGGTGTTATAGATGTGGAAATTTTTCACATCTATCAAATAATCCCAACTGTTATGCAAGGGGGTTGGTGTGTAAGAAATGTGGTATTGAAGGCCATTATGCACGAGTGTGTAGATCCTCTTGGAAGAATTGTGTGACTGAGAACACGTCTGAAGATGTACACTCCATAATTTTGAATGCTAAGGATGGTGGTGGAGAAGTTGACTCTGGAAAGGTAATAATGCCGGAATGTGACATTGCAGTGGATGGGCAAATTTTGTTGTGTTGGCTGACTCTGGTTCACCTTTCACTATGATTGGTAACAAACAGTGGGATGAAAGTGTGGGATTAAGTAACATGACACGCCTGCCTCCCGATATTATTCCAGTTAGTTATGGAGGTTCACACATTAATGTTCTTGGATATGTTCTAGCCTAAATTCAATTTAGAGGCAGACATACCATTGGGAAGGTATACATGGCTGAATGGGGTGACAACTTGTTGGGGTGGAGGCATCAGCGTGATTTGGGTATTATTTTGAATCCTGGTGCCAGTGACCCTAAAGATCAGGTCATGTTGGTTGACTTTGTGACTTGTGTAGAAGAATATTTTGAAAATGTTCCAGAGGTGTTTGCAGATATGCTGGTATGTGAGAGCGCTTAACAATATTAGCTGGGGAAAGTCTCCAGGTCTGGCTGGACTACATGGATATTAATACAGGCTATTGATGAAAATTCTTAATCATCATCAGGAAAATGGCTATAATCATATATTAAGCTCTGTTAGTTCTCATCTATCTTTAAAACCAACACCATTGTGATCATTTGAGACCTGGGAAGATCCAAGAGACTGCGAAAGGTTATGCTAGCCTCCTGCTACAAGACCTGCAGAGCTGGGCTGATGAAAATGAAATCCTACCAAGTTGCCAAAATGGCTTTAGGCCTGGGGCGTCCACAATAGATAATATTTTAGCCCTTGCATACATAATAGAACAGACTACACAGAAAAAGCTGCCTCCTCTATTTGCATGTTTTGTGGACTACTCCGCGGCTTTCGATGGAGTGAATCGGAGTCTGCTTTGGCGGAAACTACAAGGCTGGGGAATACCAGAGATTCTTTTAAAGGCAATAATTAGCCTTTACACTGGAACTTGGGTACGGGTGAAAACTTCAATGAACTCAGCTACCAAAAAGATTCCAACAGAACGTGGTTTAAAACAAGGTTGTGTATTGGCGCCTTTGCTTTTTAACTTATATACGGCAGACCTTGCTAAAAGTATTCTTAATGCAAATCTTCTATCTCCAAAAATTGGCTCAAATAGAATATGTTTAATGCAGTATGCAGATGATATGGTGCTATTAGATCAAACAAAAGTAGGCATGCAAAGACTATTGGACGCACTAAATCTCTATAACAACAAGAATGACCTAAGAGCAAATGCAGGAAAAACAAAGGTAATTATATTCGGAAAGTATGCCAACAAACTCGGACAGCATTGGAGGTTGGGCAACTTGAAGATAACAACAGTGCCCAAATATAATTACTTAGGGGTTTGGCTAATGAGTAATGGGAAATCAACAGCTTACCTTGCTTCGGCCGAAACAAAGGCAAAGGCAGTGACGTTCGCTTTGTGCAAGCTGAATGCTAAACTAAATAGCCCAACAACAAAATCCATTAGAAGAGTTATAAGGGCCAAGCTGCTTCCCTCAATAACATATGGCCAGTTAGCATTTCCTGCGGCTTTTGTTAATAGCCTCGAACATATTAACTGCCGAGCCTACAAGCGAATTTTCCAGATCCCAGCGCATACACGAAACATCCTGGTGCGACTGGAATTTGGGTTGAACAAACAAAACTATGAGCACTGGGCAACGCTGGTGCGGTACTACCGAGGGGTTTGTGCGGCCCCTCCGAACACAATGAAGTCAACCCTGAAAATGATCTTTATGAAAGCCAATAATTCATGGAGTAACGGCCTGAAAACTGCCTGCACTGCATTACAGATTGATATGACCAAACTGCAGGATCTGACTTATCAGCCTGGTACACTAAAATCTATATTAAAAAAACAAGTTAGAGCATTATCCAGAGAAGAAGATATGAAGGAGTTGAATTATTCCAAAAGTAACATTGGGATACTTGTAAGCTCCTATGAAGATCGGTTATGGCAACCATACCTCGATTCTGCATTAAACAAGACAATTTTAAAGCAAATCTTAACAGTGAGGCTTATGGCATTGCCGATAAAAGATATCAACAGGCGCTGGAAAACCCTAGAGGCGATTACCACCTGCAGACTTTGCCACCAGCATGAAGAATCCATGGTCCATTTGGTCTGCATATGCCATTGCCTAATACAAGCACGTCGCACTCTACTAAGGCCATTGTTTTTAAAATATGGGACACGTAATTGCAAGGATGCCATGAAACTCTTGTTTAGCCTGGAGACACCGATGGAATTGGCTAGGTTCGCCAAATTTGCACATAAAGTTAAAGAACGTTTAAGTAACGCACCTTGCACTTTAGAACTTCAAGACTGCACTTTGGGCATGCCCAGATTCTGATTTGCACGCTGCAACAAGCTGTATTTATTTTGCACTTTGTTGGAATCTCTACTCCAAAATAGGCCTTTGATTGCCTTGAATTCATAATTGATACATGGGTTTTAATGTTTTTTTTAATCTATGAGCTGTATTTTTAGGATTTGCTTTACAGGATCTAGTGCATCCAAATGTGTAGCAGTTCACAATGATTACTGTAGCAAGCAAGTTTTGTGGATATTTTATAGGACACTTTTTGTAACAATTTTTGTTAATTGATACAATAAAATATATTCGATTCGATTCGATTCGATTCGATCCAAGAGACTGACTCATCCAGGTTGATCTCACTCCTCATTGAGGAAAATAAATTATATAGCTATATTCTAGCAAAAATACTGAAAACTGTTATCTACATTCAGTTGGCAGGGGTTATTCCCAGTAGATATTTGAACACAAAAATTCCTAATTGTTCAGACATTGGTATGCATAACTCATTATCATTGAAAGTATTGATGTTCAGAAGGCATTCAGCAGATTATGATGCAGTTTTGCACTTATTTTATTAATGCAGTCCAATTCCTTTAAATAACACTTGGGTTGTTTTAGCAAACGGATCCCTGTGCATGCCTTCCTGGTGATACCACAATTATTTAATAATTATCCAAAGCTACTATCTGGACTAAGGTCATTTTGTATTTTGGTGAGGAAACATCACATATCAGGATTTTGCAAAGTATACAAGATCAGCCATGCCAACAGTGAAATCATAGTCTGGAAGAGAGCCCTTAGGACGATACAACTACCATCCTCCCTACCTTAATTCGAAAAGTATTTATGGATAACATTCACTGTCAGATTTAATTAAATGCTGCCTAAAGATTTTCCTTAATCTATTGTTAAAAATGCTAATACTTTCCAAAGGTGGCGCACCATACAATTATCCTTGACAGGGAAAGTTAATGGTATTAAATGGGTAATACTTCATAATTTTAATTTTCTTTTGGCCTCTATCTCATTCATTTAATAGATGTACTTATATTAAAATAGAGGATCATGTGTTCTCCTTTCTTTTGACAGGAAGGAATCCCTAATGAAACTTTTAGACACTCCCATTCCTCACAGAAAAAGCATAGTTATCGCTCCTCAGTTTCCAACTTTATCACTAGGAATATCAATTAGATGATATTGGGCCATCTTTGGATATTTGTCTGGGAATGGTCAACCGTCAAACTACTAAAATGACAGTGGTGTTCACTTTTGAACAATGGGCAGTGCACTAACTTTGATGTCTACTCCATCTAGTCATAAAACTGTAAACTGGCTTATGTTGAATTTTGTTAAGATATGGAATGTAGTAGATAGCAAATATTCGTCCAATTATTATTCCAGTTGTATGCCTTTGTGCTCTCCACCCTTCACCATGTATTATTTTCTGTTATTTATATTCCATTATTGGACCATGGTCTAAATATATTGAGTCTTTTATTAGGGAATAACTGCATTAAGCCTTGAGAACATATACAAATGATGACAGGTCATATTTGGGTCAAATATATTCAGATGTGATGTCTGCCTATTCAAGGTTGTGAAAGGAAGAACTTCACATGTAAAGAGGGATTTCTAGAAATATAATGGTAACATCAGCTTCTGTTAGTCACAGGGTCCTCGAAGTACTATGCAACATTACAGGAACATTGGAACTGCCTCCTATAGCTACAAAGGATGCTTCACTGAAGTGCTACGGCACCTTTAGTTGGCAGTGAATCTAAAGAAGCATCTTCATCATGCACAGTCTATCTTTTCAGCTAAAATCGACGGGCCTTTCTCACAAAGGTAAACCAACACTTTTGATGTAAGTTTACTATTTCTTTTCTATTCATAAACAACAAGTGTAGTTTTACATGTGGTATCTTCATTACTGCAAAGACTTTCCTATCTTTTTATGTGTGGATGTAGGAAAGTAAGATCTGCTTTTATGGTTACCCCTACTTTTTGCCTGGTGTTAAGCTGTTTCTGACTAGTCTGACTGGGATCCTGATAATCAGGACCCAAGTCTCTGTGCCTTCTCCCCTAAATTGGTAATTGTGAGTACTTAGGTACATTCCAGATTGGCAACTGATGTACCCTTGTAAGTCCCTAGTAAATGGTACTGAGGTATCCATGGCATAGGTACACCAGGGGTCCCCCATGAGCTGAAGCATTTATTATGCCACTCATGGGATACCACTCAAACTGTTACTACAGACCTGCCATTACAGTCTGTGTAAGCTGGTGCTAGCACCACTTATGACAAATATAAGGTTGCTTATATCTGAGGTCACTGCACTTAAACTCTATAAGTCACCCCTACGGCAGGCCTTTCTAAACTTATTGATATAGATTAAGTGAAGAAAAGAACTTACAGTGTACTTATAAAAAATATGTATTTATTATAAGACACTCACGAGCACATATAAAAATATCTCCTACCATACTTTGCAAATGCTCGGTTCTAAGTGTTAGGGTTCCCCTGCATGACGGGGACATCCCTATAACTTCGGAGTACATTCTCCTGGGTTGTAAGTGCATCAGCCATTACGATATATAGAGTGGCCATGCATTATTACGTGATGACCATCTCTAAACTGGCTGACACAATCAATACACGCAAAACACCTTGTCACTGATGTATAAAGGTACTCCACAAACAATGGTTGGATTTCACAAAAAAATGCAATTAACAGAGACCAAAAGTGCCATAACCAACCAAAAGCCAATATGGTTGAGCCAGAGATCATGGAAAAAGAGAGATGAACAGAAGTGGCTCAGTGCCGTCATGCTGGTGAGTCATGCTACTTTGAATTATAACAATGTCAAATATATACATAAAACCAAAACGTATTCAAATTACATTGACTTTGGTCATTATATCAGAAACTGCATGCTTAAGTACATGGAATTAATATAGATCTTATGCTAAGCATGCCACTCAGTGTAATTGCGCAAGATGTGCAGAAATTATTAGAACACCGATGCTTCATCTGTGTTATCCAAAAATCGTTGTGAAAGTTGTGTGATTATGTGCATATAATTCAGACGCTACTAAGGATTAAATTCCTATCGGAGATCCTATTAGTTACTATGCCTGTGATCAAATTTGTAATCATGGAATAAAACCTGAAAGATTAAGCATATGGTGAAGGAAGTGGCCTGATTAGGGCCACCCGGGTCACTCACGACCACCTTTCAGCCTTCCACACAAATGATAAGTCAATCAGACAATAGAGAATACAAACCAAAGTGATTTGTTAGTCATACACTCGAGCGGTGTCCAGTCTGATCAGCCTCCTAGGATTGCTGCAGATAGGACTGACTTTAAACAACATGGTAATATATAAAGTACATTTCCAACACCTCTAAAGACGCACCCAGACTGGATGTTTCCAGTTGGGAGCGAATGAACAAAGGAGGTACAGGAAGATGAGTTACAATCCTGGGACCGGGCACACTTTATCTTCTATTCAAGGTTACTCTGCCTGCCCTCACCGCTCTGAGTAGTGGGACCAAGCCTATCTAGTCAGAAAGGTATGCACTAATAAAACATTCTACTCATTAGCACAGCAAACTCGGCCTTGGAGAAATACACGTGAGGACATATTGGCAGCTGCTTCTTGGTGAAGCAGGCACAGAGTGAGATGGAAATTAGATTCGATCATTGCTCAAAATGGCGGCTAAATACAAAATGATGCAACAAATGCTAACTTAAATTGTAAAGTGCATAGAGAATTCGGCATTTTCCAATCCAACAGACCCTCCTTTAAGCATTCGCTAACCTTTTTCTACTATCTAAAACAGATAACTCCCTGAAGAATATAAGGTATTAGCAATACATGTTATCAAAATTCAAAAATACCTTCATCTATTGACATGATATCTTGTATATCTTGCATCATCATGACAGTTATCTTAGGATCAGATACTAAACCATTCAGCTTGGGCATTAGAGTCTTGGCACATTGAGCACAGCAAGTAGGGAGGCATTGTATGCACAGGCAACAGGTGAAGAGTAGACCAGCAACTACAGCTAAGAAAATGAGAATCTTCCAACCCCAGGACGCGAACAGACCCCAGAACCATCCAGAGAGGGACCAAGTACCATTCTTCTGGTGGATGTCGGATGCAAATTTGTGCAACTTCTGAATGGCAGAATATACATTAGGGGCGTGATCTGGTATGTATACGTAGCAACTACTGCCAATGACGTGACAGGCCCCTCCCCGATCAGCAAGGATGATGTCTAAGACCATCCAGTTTTGCAAAGCAACGAGCCTCATAGTCTGGAGCTCAGTTGTGATATTTGTCAACATACCAGCTGTGGTATTAATGACCCCCTCTACTACTCATGTGAGGCGACAGATATTGAGACTGTTAGACTCACGTCAAAGGACACATTTTAGACCAGATTTGGTCCTTGAACTGCCAAATAGACTCTCTGACCATCTCGCCTTGCACTTGGTCCGACCATTATCTGATCTTGTTTACCCTTCCCATCAATCCCCCTACCAGGCCCCCGCTCCCTAAGAACGTTTGGGTCCGCTCTTGGAGCTGAGTGGACCCGGAGAATTTATCTGCGCTATTAGCTTCCTCCTACCCTACCCTACAAGGCCTGTCCTCTCTTTCTCAGGCCGCTGCCATTGAACATTGACTCTCCTCTAGCTTTGATTCAATCGCCCCGTTGAAGCGGGTGTCATCTAAACGGGAGAAAGATGCCAACTTATGGTTCAATGAGGATCTTAAAACCATCAAACTTGCAGTACGCCGCGCCGAGCGCGCTTGGAGGAAGAACTACTCTCCCTCACTTAGAGCTGAGTTTACCACTCTCCTTGCTCAATATAAGAAGGCCATTCTGGCTGCAAAAACGGCCTACTTTTCCGCAAAGATCCATGCAGCTGAGAATAAATCGAGGGAAATCTTCTCAATTGTCCACAACCTGGCTTTTTCTGATAGGACATCTCTCAAGCCCTCCCCGTCCCAGGACCTTTGCCACTCTTTAAATAATTACTTTATCGAGAAGATTGCCATCATAAAAGCCAACATTCCCTCACCCCCTCCGACTTTTGTTGACCCCCAGTGCCCTCCACCTAAAGGACAACTCAATGCTTTTCCTCCCCTGACTAAAGACTCCATGGCCTCAATAATTCCTCTTGTTAAATCCGGATCCTCATTGGACACTTGCCTTGCACACATCCTTCGCCACATCTATACAACCTGTCCAGACCCCCCCTTCACTTCCTTAACAGCTCTCTTTCCCAGGGGGTTGTAGCCAACCCACTGAAAACCGCTGTTATTGTCCCCATCTTAAAAAAACTGGGCGCAGATCCTTCGATCCCCGCCAACTACCGCCCTATCTCCCTCCTACCATTCCTGGCGAAGGTGCTCGAACGCCATGTCACCAGGTCTCTGAGCACCTTTGTGGAGGAGTATGGGATTCTCGCCCCTCGCCAGGCCGGTTTCCGCCCCGCACACTCTACGGAGTCCGTAGTTCTCTCGGTCCTCGACAACCTCAGGGAGGGAATGGATACCAACCAGGCCCAGGCCTTGGTTCTCCTCGATCTTTCAGCCGCCTTTGACACGGTTGATCAGACCATCTTACTTTCCCGTGTCAAGGCGGCGGGGATCGGAGGTTCCGCGTTGGTATGGCTATCCTCCTTCCTGAGGGACCGCACCCAGGCGGTTCGCCTGGGAGACTTCTCTGCGGACTTCCAAAAAGTTCAGTTCGGGGTCCCCCAAGGTTCTTCCCTCTCCCCCCTCATGTTCAACCTTTATATTGCCCCTCTTATTTTTTCACTACAACAAATGGACGTCAGCATATACAATTATGCTGACGACCTTCAACTTGTCTTCAACCTGTCTTCTTCCCCTACTTCTATCTCCAACTTCCAGTGTATTATGATTTTTATCCAGGACTGGATGAACTACAACCACCTGAAACTTAACCCAGATAAGACCGAGCTGGTGCTAACAGGTGGTTGCTCCAGTCCTTGGTCCTCACTCTTCTGGCCCCCTTCCCTAGGTTCCCCCCCGGTCCCTTCTACCTCAGTCAAAACTCTAGGTATCAAACTCAACTCTCAACTCACTCTTCACTCCCAGGTCAGTTCCGTGGTGTCCTCCTCCTTTCTGTCACTACGCACCATCCGCAGGGTATCTCGCTTCTTCACCTTTGATGCCCTGAAACTGATCATTCTGGCAATGGTCATATCCCACCTGGATTATGGCAACGCCCTATATGCGGGGATCCCTGCATATAGTCTACGGCGGCTGCAATTAATCCAGAACCAGGCGGCACGATTGGTGTTCAATCTTCCGAAATCTCATCATGTAACTCCCCTCCTCAGATCTCTACACTGGCTTCCGGTCCGTGAACGCGTCCAGTTTAAACTTGCTTCTATCACCTTTCAAGCACGACTGGGCGCGACTCCGGCCTTTATAACATCTGAAATTGCTCCCTATGTTCCAACCAGAGAACTGCGCTCCTCCTCGCAATTCCTGCTTTCAGCCCCCCGCTTTCGGAGAAAGAAATGGGGAGGATCCAAGTTTGCAACCCTTGCCACACTCCTGTGGAACTCCCTTCCTCTTGAGCTCAGATCTATAACTCTGTACCCTCAATTTCGGAAGCAACTTAAAGCCCACCTATTTGTCAAATGTTTTAACTAAACCACTTGCTGTTCCCCACTTCCTATTGTGCTCCCCCCACTCCTACTCCGGAGAGCTGTCTTTTGTAGCGCCATGAAACCGCTGGTGAAAGTGCGCTTTACAAATATTTTTTAACTCAAACTCAAACTCCCCGATCAGCAAGGATGATGTCTAAGACCATCCAGTTTTGCAAAGCAACGAGCCTCATAGTCTGGAGCTCAGCTGTGATATTTGTCAAAATACCAGCTGTGGTATTAATGACCCCCTCTACTACTCATGTGAGGCGACAGATATTGAGACTGTTAGACATGGGGCCCAAAAAAGGTACAATACCCTTCATTGAGTCTGAGAACTGTTTCAAAGTGGTATCTGTCTGATCTATATCTTCTGTATTTATTACCCTTCTAACTCGAGGAAGGTATGCACTCCTACGTTGTAATCGATGATTCCTATGGTAAGTGAATGGTGCTATATACACTGGGGGAATAAGGAAGGAAAGATAACAAGTACCTGACCATCCCCTTGGAAGATAAACATAAGCTTGAGACACACAGAACAAATAAATATTAGGTGGTGGGAACAAAGGTAGACTACTGCTTGTGTTCAAAATGTAGGTGTAATTATAATTGCTCTCTCCGACATTGACCGGACCTATTCCCTGAACACAAAACTCAGCTGTCGTGTTAACTATTGGTATTGGCATTGCTTTGCCCTTGGAAATATTACGAGACTGAAAACATGGGAAATATTCCGTAGCATTGAACCTCTGGAAATCTGACATTTCTTTTTGAAGCCATGTTGCATTTAATTTCTGCTCATATACGTTCAGACAAGCTGTCAGGGATCATGTATCAGGCCCCCTTCCCTTCCTGGAGTAAACCCTTGATGGACATGTATATATTCCAACACTGTGAGGTAATCAGCTGTTGTCATATCCATAGTAGAGGAGTGATAATGAATATACACTATAGTAAAGAATGTGAACCAACCATCACAGCTCCCTAAATATGAAAAGGGCATTGAAATCAGGATGTCACTTTTATGTGTTACCGAGAGCAGTAGTCTGCATATCCAACAATCAGTAACATTAGCCGTACTGTGTGTCTGGTGCAACATCTGCAAGAATACATAGTCAACATATGTTTTGCGATGTTCCCCTTTGTGAGGGGCCAAAGTAGCAAACGTGTTCGGGGGGGAACAGGTGTTGTACTAATCAGGGGATGCACTGGGTATTTCTCCTCCAAGAACCATGCTACTCCAAGTATAATTACTAAAAGTATCACAACAAACCCCCCCAAAACTATTTTACTCTTAATGGACCAACTAGACCAACTAGACTCATTCCGTTCTGAACGCATGGCTGCAAATGGCTGTTCTTCTTTGGAAATGGGTTGACCAAATGGGTACATTGAGAAATCAATGGAAAGGATGCAAGGAATCTAGGGGCAAAAAGGGAAATTTCCCAGCATCTGTTAGAGCCTCGCTAGCAGACACCTAATGTTCATCTATGTTGGCGCTGTTGAGCACTGGCGGTGGAGCTGTCAGACCAGCTCTTGAAGGAAATCCTACGTCGCTCAGGATAATGTACCCCCCTCCGGGGGAGCACATTCAGTCTATCCTGTCCAATATCTGAACTGTGCACCAATTGCACCTTTCCTTTAACTAACTCCGTTGGTACTGCAGCATAATACACCCTAACCAATGTTCCCTCTAATTGTTTTCCTCTGTGTGCGGCAGTGGAGGGTCTCTGTGCGCTGCAACCATGGCTATGTGCGCCAGGAACCAGACGCGTGTGTGCAGCGCCAAATGTCACTCTAAACAATTACTTAAAAAAGTGAAAAGGCCGATCTTAAGGCCGGTTTGCAAATTGGATAAACACGCCCTGACATGAATTGAGTACACAGGCAAGTACACTTCAGGTGTAGAAAAGCACAAGACTCCAACAGTGGTACAATCATAAGATTTTTACTAAACATTCTTAACTCTAGCACAGGGGCGGCTGGTGACATTTGAAAGTGGTGAGGCGTAAACTAATTTGCATATTGCACTGCAGCGAGCGAGCCCGAACCACCTTGCATCCATCCATACATCATTCATGCATCCACCCATCCATCCACCCACCCATCCTGCATCCATACATCATTCATTCATGCATCCACCCATCCATCCTGCATCCATCGTTCATTCATGCATCCACCCACCCATCCATCCTGCATCCATCCTGCATCCATCATTCATTCATTCATGCATCCACCCATCCATCCATCCACCCACCCATCCACCAATTCGGCATCCATCCTGCATCCATCATTCATTCATGCATCCACCCATCCATCCACCCATCCTGCATCCATCCTGCATCCATCATTCATTCATGCATCCACCCACCCATCCATCCACCCATCCATCCTGCATCCATCATGCATTCATGCATCCATCCATCCATCCATCATCCATTCTGCATCCATCCATCCATCCATCCTGCATCCATCATTCATTCATGCATCCACCCATCTATCCATCCACCCATCCTGCATCCATCATTCATTCATGCATCCACCCATCCATCCATCCACCCATCCTGCATCCATCCATCATTCATTCATGCATCCACCCGCCCATCCATCCATCCATCCATCCTGCATCCATCATTCATTCATGCACCCATCCATCCATCCACCCATCCATCCTGCACCCATCATGCATTCATGCATCCATCCATCCATCCACCCATCATCCATCCTGCATCCATTCATCCATCCATCCATCCATCCAGCATCCATCATTCATTCATGCATCCACCCATCCATCCACCCACCCATCCATCCTGCATCCATCATTCATTCATGCATCCACCCAGCCATCCACCCATCCATCCTGCATCCATCATTCATGCACCCATCCATCCATCCATCCACCCACCCATCCTGCATCCATCATGCATTCATGCATCCATCCACCCATCCATCATCCATTCTGCATCCATCCATCCATCCATCCTGCATCCATCATTCATTCATGCATCCACCCATCCATCCATCCTGCATCCATCATTCATGCACCCATCCATCCATCCATCCATCCACCCACCCACCCATCCTGCATCCATCATGCATTCATGCATCCATCCATCCACCCATCCATCATCCATTCTGCATCCATCCATCCATCCTGCATCCATCATTCATTCATGCATCCACCCATCCATCCATCCACCCATCCTGCATCCATCATTCATTCATGCATCCACCCACCCACCCACCCATCCATCCATCCTGCATCCATCATTCATTCATGCACCCATCCATCCATCCACCCATCCATCCTGCATCCATCATGCATTCATGCATCCATCCATCCATCCACCCATCATCCATCCTGCATCCATTCATCCATCCATCCATCCAGCATCCATCATTCATTCATCCACCCATCCATCCACCCATCCATCCTGCATCCATCATTCATTCATGCATCCACCCAGCCATCCATCCAGCCATCCATCCTGCATCCATCCTGCATCCATCATTCATTCATGCATCCACCCATCCACCCATCATTCATCCTGCATCCATTCATGCATCCACTCATCCACCCACCCATCATCCATCCTGCATCCACCCATCATTCGTGTTTTTTTTATGACCATATAACTTGCATACAGCTTGTCAGTGTCCAATACCAGTCTCGAACCTTGTACTCCAGCACCAATGATACATGATTAATATTACTTGTTTTTAAAACATGTATTTATTCAACACCAATTTCACACCTTAGTAGGAACATCATTTGTATTTGTTTTTTAAAATATCTATTTATTTAACACAAAAGTAAGTCATGTATACACTTTTATGGCTCGATAAGAGGCTCGAACCTGGTTTCCCAGCACCAAAGTCGGCCGCGCTAACCGTCAGACCACATCCTCTCCCCTTTGGTGTGGCCCTGCAGTTTTGATGAGCACCAGCCATTACTCTTTATTAAACACTGCATAGCATGAGAATCAGACACCCCCTTCTCGCTGCTTCCATAGCCGCAGCATCACCCTCTGCCTCAAAGGTGCTACTAACCTCTGCGCCATGTGTGACCAACATTTCTCACTTAGCCTCACACAAAACAGAAAGCTGGTCTGATTGACTGACAGGGACTTGACTGTACTTTAACACCTGTTGATTTCACGTTGCTGATTTATATTTGTGTTCTTTAAAAAAAAAAAAATCACATTACTTCATTACTTTACCGCCCGTTCTGGGAAGAGCTCCAGGGTCTGGCTGCTGGTGGGCTTGGCCTTGCCCTCTGCAGCCCCGATTCACGCCTCATTAAATCATGCTGTGCTGCTTAAATGACGCGAAGCAGCACTCAGTCCCCTTTTCGAAGAAAGCCGGTGGAAACCTGAGCCTGCACAACACTATGATAATCATGTGCAGGTTCACCCGACCCTCCCATAACAACCGGAACATAACCCAGGAACTACCCAAAAAACTGTGAAATTTGTAGAAAAGTGTTGGGACACTTCTCCAAAAACGCTGACCGTCCGGGGAAATCCGGGACGTCTGGTCACCCTACAGTGTTAATTTATGTATTTTCCTGAAGCACCTGTATTGTTCTGATAGTAACGCGAGGCTGCGGGGGAGATGGAGTGCTTTTAATTAAATATGCATGTTAATCGCCGCTCGTGAAGGGGCTGCAATTAACATGGATTCTTAAATAAAAGCACTCCATCTCCCCCGCAGCCTCGCGTTACTCTCAAAACAATACAGGTGCTTCAGGAAAATACATAACACAAAGGGCCACACGGAAACACTTTCCTCCGCCCCTATCGCCGCCGTCTCCTACCTTCTGGAAATGCCCGCTTTTCGCGCCGTGTGCCTTTTAAAAGCGGCGGCGGCGGCGAATACTCCAGCGGGATGTGCCCTCTGTGCGCGCTCCACTCATGGGACTGCGCGCTCGGGGGTAGAGAAGTGCGCGCGCGCGCTGCCGCGCGGCTTCTTGGGAACAGTGACCCTAACTAATACAGTCCATCCCTAACTAGTCTAACTTCTCCTTTGGTGCACCATTCTTCCTTCGAGGACGCAAGTTGTACTTAGTCACTCCAGGCACAGAGGGGTTGGGAAAAAGGGGCTCAGGGGACACAGACACCGAAGGGCCAATGGACTCAAGTACAGATTGGCCAGCAGAACGAGACTCCTGAACGACCCTGATCTCAGGTGGGACCACCTCAATCAACACTGCCTCATTCTCCTCCTCAGTTTGGGTATAAGTTAACTGGGCATCCAAGAAGGGGATGAAGCAGGGCACCTGTTCCCCCTCAAAATCCCCTAAGCCTTCAAGGGCCCATTGGTCGTAAGGCAAGGGAAGAGGTACCCGGCGTCAGTGCTGTAGGTGAATACAGTTCTTTCGGCTGGCGACTTTGACTGCACTTTGGGTGGCAAGGAGCACCTGTACCGGCCCCTTCCACCTTGGTTCCAAGGCTTTCTTCAGTTGAAAGTTGTGACTTATGACATAATCGTTAGGCTGAATATGGTGTCCGGGCCCCTCAGGTGCAGGTGGTAGGGTAACCTGGATCTGTTGGTGAATACAACACAGACTTTTAGCTAACTTACACAGATAGTCCACCAACAGAGGGTTTTCAATCTCTGAAAACATTTTGGGGCGATGGACACCCCAGACATTTGCCGGGTGCCCGAACACAACTTCATAGGGTGACAGCCCTGTTCTGGAATGGGCTGTCGTTATTGTTGATAAGAGGGCTAATGGTAAAGCATCTGGCCATTGCAACCCTGTACTCTCCTGTATCTTTGCCAACTTCCGTTTGAGAGTACCATTGTACTTCTCAACCAGGCCTGCTGACTGGGGGTGGTTCGTAGCATGAAACTTTTGTTTGATGTGGAGTCCCTCGCAAACCAACTGTATCATTCTTGCGTTAAAGTGCCTTCTGTTATCACTCCAAATTAAATGGGACGTGGCAAAGTGAGGAAAGAACTCCTTGAGGAGAACCTTTGCTTCCGCCATGGCTGTATTTTCTTTAGTGGGGTACGCCTTAACGCATTTACTGAATGCGCAAACAACCACCAACACATATTTCAAATTGTTAACCCTGTCCATCTCAATAAAATCTATTTGGAGAACTTCAAAGGGAAAAGCAGGAGGTGCAAAATTACCAGGTGGTGTAGGGGTACACTTCTCAGGATTGTGCATCATACACACCATAAAATAGTTAGCCAAATGTGCGGCTGTCATTGGGATGTTGCTATTTTGCCACATGGGGTCTAACAACTTGCAAATGCCTTTCGCACTGATATGGGCTGGCCCGGGAGCCATGGAAACCACAGTAAGAACATACACATCTGGTAACATCCAGTTCTGCTTTCTTGACTTATCAGTCCAACACTCATCCTTGTCCAAACATGCTGTGCTTTTCTGCCATATTGCTAATTCCTTAACTATGGTAACCTCGGGCACCCACCTAGCGGGACCTGCTACAAACATCCTTTTCATTCTTGTTTGAGCTGTCTCCTTAGCTGTCTGATCTGCAAATGCATTCCTTCTGCCCACATCATCCGTTATTGCTTAATGCGCACTACACTTAACTACTGCTAATTTCCGGAGAAGTGTCAAAGCTGACAAAAGCCGATGTATCAGGGGGCCATGCTTTATCCTCATCCCGAGGGAAATGAGAAACCCTCTCTCTGCACAGAGCCGCCCAAAAGTATGGGCGACTCCAGAGGTATACTGAGTGTCAGTATAGATATTGATAGACAGTCCTAACTCAACTCACAGGCCCGAATAAGGGCATCAAGGTCTGCAGCTTGGGCTGACGTGATGTCTCAACTACAGTGTGCAGTAACATGATTGCATACACAGCTGTTGTAGTGCCATCTATTATATTGAAACAAGAGCAATAGACATATAGTTACCCTTGGGGATCAGATAAGGGAACATCAGTCAGGTTTACCCGTCCCTTCGTCTCCTCCTCTGTCCAAAAAATACAGTCATGTATGTAAATTTCCTCACTCTCAGAAGGGAGGGGAAGTAACGTGGCTGGGTTCAGGGTGGTACATCTTTTATCGTTATATGCGGGGCAAAGACAGTACGCTCATAACAGGTCAAACGCGCACTGGTAAGGTGGTATGTCTTGGTCTTATTCGAAAGGGTTTCCACAGCATGGGACATCATAACCGTGAGGTCAGTATCAAGTACAAGCCCAGCCAATATTTAGACGGCCAAAGCCGCTACCGCTCTTAGACAGCTCGGTAGGGCTCTGGCGACAGGATCAAGCAAAGCAGAAAAATAAGCACACAGCCGTTGCTTACCTCTAAAGACCTGTGTTAAGACAGAAAGCGCACAACCAGCCATCTTGTGTACGTACAACACGAACAGCTTCATGTAATCAGGTGTGCCAAGGACAGGAGCAGAGCAAAGTGCAACTTGTAGTTGCTCCAAAGACTGCTGAGATTCATGCGTCCAAGGCAGGGGTTCATGCACATCTTTAGTGGTTAGTGCTAACAGGGGCTTTATTAACAATGAATAGTTAGGAAGGCTTTGCCGACAATAGTAAGTAATGCCAATAAAAGCGCGCACCTCCCTCTAAGTTTTGGGGGTAGGCAATTTTACAATAGCACCACTGCGCTCAGGAGTCAATATCCTATCCTTCTTCGACAGAAGGTGACATGGATAGGTGACCTCCTGTGAACAATATTGAAATTTAGAAAGGGACACTTTATGTCCATGATGTGCCAAATGCAATAACAATTTGACTGTGCTGTCTCTGCAACCTTCTTCAGTGTCAGAAGCAATGAGAAGGTTGTCGACATATTGGAGCAATATATTACCTAGGGGAAGAGTGAGGGAATCTAATTGCGCTTTTAAAACTTGACTATATATTCTAGGGCTCTCAGTATAGCCCTGATGAGCGCAACAGAATCTAAAGCATCTGCCAGCCAGTGTAAGACCAAACAAATGTCTACTATCTGGATGTATTGGAAAACTGAAGATTGCATTTTTCAGATCAATGGCAGAAATGTTTTTAGCAGAGGAAGGTATAATCGTCAGGAGGGCATTAATGTCAGGGACCACCAGGAAATGAGGAACCACTATTTTATTAACTTTGCGCAAGTCAATCACAAAACGATAAACGTCTGGATAGATCAGAGAAACCCGAACGTGCCCTCTTAAGGATGGGAAGAATAGGGATATTGCATACATTTGAAGGTGTCTCCTCAACAACCCCTGACTCTATAAAGTCCTGTATATTTGCAACAAGTTTCACTCCCCGGCCTCGGGTAGCTTGTACTGAGGAATACGGAGCAAGATAGCATTGTATTTCATTTTCATGGAAACAGCTGGAATCTGCAACAGTCTCTGTCACATGTTGCCCACAGCATGGGCGGAACGTCTTTGAGTTCAGCAGGGAATGGCGCATCCTTGGACAGACACTGCTTAGCATTGACCACATTAGGACCCACAGTCATGTAAACACCTTCAGGGGAACAAAAAAATGTTGCATGCAACTTTTTAACAAATCTTGCAATTAGGTGTCAAGAAAACTGCAAATCCACAGTAAAAGGACCTATAGTCAGTGCAAGAGATTTAGAAATGGGGCTCGCAACCGGTACACCAGCAGGGGGACATCTCTATAACTTCGGAGTAAATTCTCCTGGGTTGTAAGTGCATCAGCCATTACGATATATAGAGTGGCCATGCATTATTACGTGATGACTATCTCTAAACTGGCTGACACAATCAATACACGCAAAACACCTTGTCACTGATGTATAAAGGTACACCACAAACAATGGTTGGATTTTACAAAAAATGCAATTGACAGAGACCAAAAGTGGCATAACCCACCAAAAGCCAATATGGTTGAGCCAGATATCATGGAAAAAGAGAGACGAACAGAAGTGGCTCAGTGCTGTCATGCTGGTGAGTCATGCTACTTTGAATTATAACAATGTCAAATATATACATAAAACCGAAACGTATTCAAATTACATTGACTTTGGTCATTATATCAGAAACTGCATGCTTAAGTACATGGAATTAATATAGATCTTATGCCAAGCATGCCACTCAGTGTAATTGCGCAAGATGTGCAGAAATTATTAGAACACCGATGCTTCATCTGTGTTATCCAAAAACCGTTGTGAAAGTTGTGTGATTATGTGCATATAATTCAGACGCTACTAAGGATTAAATTCCTATTGGAGATCCTATTAGTTACTATGCCTGTGATCAAATTTGTAATCATGGAATAAAACCTGAAAGATTAAGCATATGGTGAAGGAAGTGGCCTACCAAAACATTATTTTGGCCAGACAGAGCTGCCCTGGAGACCAGCGAATGAGAAATGGAGATATTCATTGCACCTGTATCCACCAGAAATTCCTTGGCTGAGCCATGCAAATCCGCAGTAACATAAGGACCGCGCTGATCTACAGGTATCAGAACTGGTCCCCCTCACTCTGCCCTTGGCTGTCCCAACTGTGAGACAGCCCTGTCACCTTATTCATTTCATAATCATCATGATAATATTGGCCACCCCTAGTGTTATCAAAGTAGTTACCACCCAAACTATTCTGTTAACCCCGGCCTGTTGAGTTCTGTCCTGTCCACCAGCTCCATGACCCCATCCACTGGAACCTCATCCTCTGGGGTCGTGACTTTCTGCAACAACACTGGACACTCGCTCTGCCAGTGTCCCTCTTCCTTACAATATGCACACTGTTTTTGCCCTACAGGCGTAGTAGTCCAGTTGGTACACAGAAGCAGCCTGTCCGAACCACCATGTCCTCTACCATTCCCTCTAAAAGCCTGCTGCAACAACACCTTTGATCCCTTGTTCTTTTTTCTGCTCCTTCTCCTTCTCCTCCTTCTCCCTTTGCTCATAATACTGCTCCATACTAAATATCACAGAAGGGGAGGAGGTAGTCTAAGTGCTCTTGTAGTGTAGTTCCTATTTTCCCAATAGGCTCTGCGCATTGGAATAATATATATTGTAGTTTAAACGTAGGACTGAGGTCTACTAGGTCTCTACCAAATTAATAGTGAGTGCCAGCTAGCTCAGAGGTCACTAGAAACTTTTTCGAATTCACAAGAAGGGATTAGTTTCTGACAACCGCATAAACATGACAACTTTGTTTCCCAAGAATAAGAAATCAAATCTCTAGAGTCGCGGAAACAATAGATAACTATTTTACTCAGTCAATCGTGCATGCTTCGTTTCACCAGAGATGCAGAGAAATAGAGAAACGGGCGTTTTCAATAAAAGTATTTATTGAACAGTCTTCTTTCTCAAGCATTGGAAATGAGCTGCTACAATCGTAATACTGGTTATAAAGTACAATGCATATAATACGAACAGTATTATAAAGTAGTACTGTAAAAGCATGGTATGGTTTCTACGCCATAAAGTGCATAAAACGTATAAAATACATACAGTAATAAATAATGACTAAAAGTACTCAACTGGTGCTTCTAAAATACGCCTACCCCGGTGTACCTAACCTGAGTCTAGTACTAGGGAGGACGTAAATGAGAAGTAGCCTAAGTTTAGTAGTTCTCTGCCAGGAATCTGTTCCAAGAGTTCTCTAAGAGGTCTAATCAGCTCCGTACCTTGGTTTTAGAATGAAGGAGGTCTTGTATCTCTCTCTCAGAACTCGATTTCCCAGCAACCCGCAAGGGTAGCGTGGAAACACTGGAGCTGGATTTCTCGGCAAGAGAAAAGACAGCGTCTTTCTTAATGCGTCAGCTGGAGGGTCGGCTTCCTTCGGCACTTGCTGCTGCAGGGCGTCGGGCAAATAGGTGGTCGATCTGCTCCAAACCACTGTGTGTTTGACTGGGCAAATCTGGGCATATTTATACTTTGAAGGTGCAGAGTTTGACGCATGTTTGGACTTAATATCGTCACTCAAAGGCTAAATTCTTGGAAAACGCCAGGAGTTCTTGGAGAACTTAATATTCAAGCAGGGGGAAATTCCTAGCTGCTGAAGGTGTGTTTTTCCAAGAAATCGTTGTTAATTCTCGGAACCTAGTGGAAGTAGCCATGGCGTATTTGGGATGTATGGCTGATACCAAATAAGGTAGTGATTTCTATGCCTATATAAGGATATGATAAAGTATACCTATATAAGGGCATGAATCGGGAAAATTACACTAGGGGCCTAGATTCGATTACAACACCCACTCCACGATCTTAAGTTCAATTAAGCTAACATAATAAGCACTGAACATATCTAAAGCTAGTGTTTACAATCCCACCCCAAAATACAGAAAAATGCACTTGAAATGGTTTGTACATGATAAAAATATTGAGCATTTCTACAGTACGCATTTTAAGGAAGAGATGACATTCTAATCACATAGTGTTGTATCTAAATATGTAAACTGAATGTATCATGAATTTACATTTATGAAAATGGCTCTTAAATACAGAAAGAAAGCTCGAGACCATTTCATAACATAACATATCATGTCAAAGGTTATATGAGGACAAAGCCAAATATATTCTCTAGGCAGTGTTCAAACAGGGAAAAAATAATTTCTTGTTCTCTAGGAATAGTTCTACTTTAAGCAGATTTAGTCTGTGCCAAAAAAGTTCAATGTTTTTGGAGAGAAAAAATTCAAATGGTTGTGAAAAAAAATTAGAGCCCCAAAGTTATAATTCTTTGTTTTGAAAAATGAAGGCCGAATTTCAGAGTTCAGGGAACGCTGTGTGCATGAATCAAAAGTTCTTCTCGGTGTCTGGAGAAAACATTAGATCATCAAGGCTGGCAAATTAATTGTCTACCCCAGTAGCTGAAAGTGGAACCACTTGATCAAGCAGATCAAATGTGCACAGATGAGAAGCATTGCCGTCAGCGCCAGGTGCCGCATTAGCAGTGTTCAAATCAGATAGTACCTGTGTGCCTGTTGATTCTCGTATCTCAACCTCAGTTAGACTTACTGGTGAGATCTCAACGAATGCTGTCATCAGGATTGGTAGCCGTTGGGGACAACACAATGCATTAGCCGTTACAAGACCTAGCAAGGCATTGACATCCGATGGCAGGACTGATGGAAGTGTAAGACAGATGTCCAACACGCATTCCTCTCCGCAAAGCAGGCATCATAGAACAGGTAAAATGCAATCTTGCCAGATTGGTCTGAACGATAGAAACCAGGTAGTGTTCAGATCTCTTAAACAAGCCAAGCCAAGAATCTGTGAAATCCTTTCACGATACCTCAGGGCAAGGAGGGTCCCTTCCATGTTGGTCTGGGTATCGTTGGTTGCTGGACTTGCCATATCAGAGCAGAAGGAATAAAAATAGAATTCCTGCTAAGAGTCCGAAGATGAGAGGCAGGACGCTGAGTGCACGAAATTTGGAAAAATGCTGAGGACTGCTTCAAATGGTGTTAACAGTCCCAAAAAAATCGTCTAAAATATATGTGCGATGCCACTGGTATCAGACATGTTTAAGATTTGACTTAACATTTCTGCGAAATGTACTGGGCAGTTTATTGATAATAATGCATGTATCTCTGCAGATGTCCTCGCAACTTGCAGATCACACGTTTCCTTAGACGAGGTAAGTGGCACAGACTTTTACAAAAGAATGGATTTTATTCTGCCTAAAGTATCAATTCGTATAGAAGAGATATTCAGTGAAGGCCATAATGTAGTTCCACTGTCTGTCTTTTGAGTTGGTTACAATACTTGCATACAACAAGTGACCATGGACGACATACTAACGAGATAAAGTTTTCCTGGCATCATGCCACAACACCTGTGATCATTGAACATAATAACTGCCATTGGATAGTTGCCTGAAAATGGGTTCTATCACGGTCGAGGGAGTACCGTGCAGGTGGCAAGAGAGGTTATTTGCAGAACCATCACAGGCTCCGTGTAAATTAATTCCTTTGCACAAAAGTGTACCACTTAGTGAGTTTTACGTTTTTTCCACTAAGGAATACCTCTTTTCCCTTGTTCAAACATTTGTGTGTGTAAGGTAGAGTCCATGTCGACTTAATGTATTCTTTACCCAACCTTTCATAAAGGCCTGCTGGCATATGCTGTAGACAATACTGAAACTGAAAAATGATCACTGGTATCATGATGGTGCCATGAATTATCCATTCAATGACAGGTTTCTCAGAAACTGTCAATGGTAATCTTTCCAGTTTTTCAATGCTCAGCACCATATAGCCTGCTCCTCTTTGTGCCAAAGAGATTTGTTTATCTGTAAGGTTAAATACAGCAAACAATGACGTGTTGATTAGACGCCATGGCACGTAGCCTGAATGAAGGTTTTGCAACGTCCAGCCTAACTGCATTATAGAACGTAATTGAGACTGGCCATGTTGTAACATTAGCAAGTCCTGTTCCATTATGTCAATTGCAGAAGATACAATGCTGTCCAAAGAATATATTCTGGAGGACAGAGTCGTTAACCCATTGTCCACTACAGAGAGAGCTTCCTCTAAATTAATACGATCAATTTCTCGTATTCTTTCTGCAGTTTCTATTTGCGTTATTTTCCAAGCTTTGTTGTACGCAGCATATATACCGGCGCATATAAAACGTTTTTGCCGTGGTTTGCGAGGCCCCATTAAGAAATCTCGCAAATCATTGCTTTCTTCAAGTAAAGATAAGTGTTGGTTGATATCCGAAGCATGGATGTCTTTAGCCTCTCAAGGCATAGCTTTCCTACACTATATGTTGTTACTATCCCTGGATGTTGTCTCTGGGAGTATCTTGGATCTGGCCTGTTCAGTTTTAACCCCTGTGTTTTGTTCAGGAATCGATCATGACAGTTATCGGTGTCTGTGGGCCAGATTAACCATTTTTTCCAATCAGGATTAGTTCTGTTTTGTGTTAAAATAAATGGTACGTCTACCTCCTTTTCTGTTGTGTCATTACTTTTAGTAGGTTTAGGTAAAGACGGTTTATTCAAATCTTTTATCCTAGCCAGGCCAAGACAAGAAGTCTGTTGAACAGTATTGTTTAAAAACATTATTTGTTCTGGTGTAATGCAGGCTCTGAACAAGGATTCTAAACCTTGTACCTGCCATTCTTTCGTGCCCCAAACAGTTTTTGTCTCAATGTTGTCTTTCAAAAAGTCAAAACCTAATGTAGACAGCTGAGCATAAAAGTTGGCAGAATACATTTGTTTAGTGTTGGTCAACATTGTTTTTATTCCTGTCTTATTTACATTTTTTAAGTAAAACGTTTCTGGATTTGTGACATTGAATCCTGAGAAGTATAAAAACTTTTCATGAAAGGTTTTTGAGCTACCTTTTGGTGGCGTGGGACAATGTTCCCATTGATTATATGTAAAGACATTCCTAGGACTTGCAGATTTGTGCAAATAGTGGTGACCATAGTGATTGAAACAATACATTTGTTCATAGTCTGATGACCCTTCTAAATAGTCATGTTCAGTAAATTTTGCAGACATTTCTAAATCTGACATCATATTATTAATAGTCTCAAAGTCCCAATCATCAGAAAATGTGCTGGGTGATACAAAGTCACATAAAGAAACCTTGAACTGGTGTGGAATCTTCAGCAGCTCCACCGGGCCATAGATGTCATAGTCAGTTCTATCCCATGTTATACCACCAGGTATAGGAACGGCTGTGATGTTCACTGACGACAGGTCTCTTTTTTCACGATGGGATGATTTGTGAGGTTTTAGGACCAAGTTGATTTTCTGACTTGCTGTGTCCATTGTACTGTATTTTCTATCTATCATTTGCCCCAAGCTTAATACTAAAATAAGCCAGAGCAGGAGAAAACATACACCCAAACCAATCCAAAATTCAATCCATGGTGAAACCAGGTATATTTTCTCCAGTTGACAAAAGAGTTCTGTTGTTTTTTCTTTGATAGTTGTCTTTGCTGGCCTTTCTTCTGGTTCACTGGGATCCTCAGAGAATGTATCAAAGTTGATAAAATAGCCAGAGGCAGTTCTGTCAATTGTTGGAATTGCATCAGGATTATTATTAATATTTGAAGTTGCTTCTTCCTTTGTCATATCGGCATAGTCAGAGGCTACATCATTGTAGACAGGTGTTTCTTGACAAACTGTTATTTGGGTCTCAAGAGGTACGAGTTCAATGGCTTTGTTGAATAGTCCTTCTTTTCTTACTGCAGGTTTATCAAACGTGATAAGTCTTTCAGTCTGAACCTCTTGGATAGTAGCAAGATTTGGTCTTCTGCTACATCTTGGGAGTCCACTGGGCCTACTACTTATTATTGGCCACATGTTGTGGTTTGACCAGGTCGATGGACACGACTCGGCTCTCCTTTTTACCAGCAAGAAGCGGTAGTACTACTGATCTTGTTCCTTGGATTGCTAAGACAGGTACTGCAGGTACTGCTTTTCTGTAAGAAGGCCCAAATTCCTTCTTCACCACTATCTTTTCCCTGACTAGATCCCCAATCTTTGGAATCCAGACAGGTCTTGCCGGGACAGGTGGTTTTTCTTCAGTGGCTGTTGGCTTTTGTGTTGTGTTACTCAGACTTCTTCTTGTTTCATTTAAGTCCTGTAAAACAGCCAAACGTGACATCAAAGGGTTTTTGTTCCACCACTGAAGTTTGACAATCAAGTTCTTCGATTATCATTCTAGTGCCAAACAGTAACTAATAAGGAGTGATTCCCCCCAGAGAATTTCTTGGCAGATTGTTAAGACTACGTTGGACACTTATTAAATGTTTGACCCACCCATCACCCGAACCTAATACCTTAGCTGTTATGGATTGCTTTATGTCACGTTTTTTTCTTTCCACTACCGCATTACCCTCAGGATGGAAGGGACTAGAATACCGCAATGCAACGCCCAAGCTAGCCATAGCCTCTTTGTGAGCTTGAGAGCTAAACGCAGGACCCTGGTCAGAATGTAGTGTGCCGATAAAGACTCGCAAATCCTTTATAACAGTTCTGGCGTCAACAAAGCGCTGGGGCCATAACCAAATAAATCTTGTGCAGGAATCTACTGCGACCATAATATATTTATAGTTGCCATCCCTTGTTAAGGGACCACAGTGGTCCAGGTAAACACACGCTAGTGGTTTATCTAAAATCAGAAGGGGCGTCTGTGCAGGACGTTTCACTGTAGAAACTTTTATTTTCTGGTAGATTTCACATTCTAGAACATAATTTCTAGTTTGTTTCCTCATGCGCGGCCACCAGTATCTCTGTTTTAATATTGATACCGTGGCGGAAACTCTCGCATGTGTAGATGCGAGCCCTTCATATGCTGCTACAATCAGTCCTAACCTATTTTCCATGTTTGGGATTGCCCTATACCCCACTCCAGGGATTTGAGTAAAAGGAACATTATTCGCATCAGTTATATATGAGTACTTTACTGGAAAGCCTTTCGGGAGTGCCTTACCATTGTCTTTGACTGTAGCAGTGACAGCTTGCATTATATCGCTGTCTATTTTTGTTTTTGACCAGGTGATTGCAGCTACGGAAGCCATTTGTACAGCTGCCTTCACGGCATAATCAGCCAATGGATTCCCTGCGACATGAACGCCATCACACTGATGACTCAGTGTATGGATCACGTGAGTCTTTTGTAGTTCTTTCTGTAAAAGAACTACTTGTTTTCAAAGCATTTTATGCTTGATTGTGCCACCTTTAGCGTCTTTGAAGCCATTCTGAACCCAGTTCTGCAAGTATTCATTGTAAGATTGTACGCAGTAATATGAATTGCACACTATGAGTGTGGGGAATTTGCGATCGGTATTTTCAAGCGCCATCTTGAAAGCCTGTAGTTAAGCTCGCTGAGCTGTACAGTCTCCGAGTGATTGAGTTTTTGTGACCATAGGTCTGAATTTACATTTGCACCAGCGACTTTTAACGATCGGGCACGCACACTATAGGCTTGTTTACCCCCAATTGCGGGTTGTTCTGATCTGTCGGTATATATTATACATCAGTAATGTTCAAGAGGCAGAATTTCAGTCGGCAGAGGACATTTGTGTTCGTATTGGAGAAATTCTTGTGTTTTCAAGCTGGGGTCAAAAACGTATTCAACGTCTGTTGCAGCAAGAGAGTTAACCCATTGTATCCATCTTGGATGTAAAGCTTTAGCATTTGGGATGCTTGCTTTTGTCACTGCCTCTAAGGCAGGTACAGGTGTAATGATCATTATGCGTTTACCCTGCGCGAAAGCTCTCTCTTTTGCTACCGCAGTTTGAACCGCTGTCTGAATTTTCTCAGTAGAAGTGAACTTCATTTCAGCTTGTGTGTACAAGTGAGATTTGTAGGCTATTGATACCGTTTCTCCATCATTAAAGGTCAGGTACGTGAATCCGTATCTCCCTGGGATGATTCGGATCACACGATTGCGCATGTTTTCACGTGTCTGTAACTGTGTTTTTGCTAACATGCCTGTTTGGACTGAATGCAGAATTTCTGTGTATGTTTGAGTCCAATTAGTTGGTTTGAAATCAGGTTTGATTAGTTCGTTGAGAGGTTTAACCCTTTCTGCGTAATTCTGAACATAAGTTCTTCCAAAGTTCAGGAAACCTAGAATGGACTGTAAGTTTTTCAGTGTTCTTGGAGTATGGAGCAGCGCACATTTTTCTAAAAGCTTTGCTGCCAGGCTTATTCCTTCACTTGATATCTCGCATCCTAGAAATAGGACATTGAGATGGGCAATTCTTGATTTCTTAAGATTTAATTTATACCCTTCAGAGGCGAACCCAAGTATTATGGTGTTCACTCTTTCCAAGTGTCTGTCCAAGTCGTCATCTGTAAGATAGATGTCATCGACATTAGATAATGCCTCATCATCGTACGTTTGTAGTAACTCTGTTACCCTGGCTAAAAATAACCCTGGACTATTCTTGAATCCTTGAGGGAGACGGCAAAATTGTCGCTGTGTCCCCATGATTGAGAAAGCGGTCAGATGCCTGCTTTCAGGTGCAATGTTTTGACAGAAAACCCCATTTGAAATATCTAATGTGGTTTTATATTTTTTTCGCACGATATCATTCATCAGTGCTGCACTAGGTGCATTTTGTACTGCAAAAGTTTTGCAACAACGGTTTAAGTGTCTGTAATCCAATACTAGACGATATGAATTGTCTGGTTTGGAGACAGGAAACAAAGGATTGTTCATTGACGAGGTGCATGTTTCAATCACCCATTGATATTCAAGTTGATTTAAAATTTCCCTGACTTGTTTTTTAGCTTCGTGCTTAACTGGGTACTGCCTTTGTGCAGCAGGTTGATTTTTTAACTGGATTTTATGGTGAGGAGAATCCTCATCCCATCCCACATGATTTTTATATAATGCTGGTGCCTGAGCTACTGTCCATTTTCTGGCATAAGTGTATGTTTTATGAATTGAAATATGATTTGAGAAGGCCGGCATAATTATTTCTTCGCCATGTGGGCACTCCCTGACAAATTCAGGTGGGCAGTCTTGTTCAGCTACAAGAATGTCATAGCCCTTAGAGAGCTTTTCCCAAAAGAGTGCTCTTATTTTTCTAGTAATGTCCCCCTCCATCCGGAGTGTTACTTCATATAACTTGTGGAGTACACTAACCCTGGTGTCTGTAGTTGCAACCTGAATACATTCATTCAAGTCCACTGTCTCCAGATGATCCTTCAGGATCCTGCAAACTATGGTGACTTCTGCTGCGCTGTCTAGCATTGTTTGAGCCCATTCCCCGTTCTTGAGTTGTGTCCTCAAGATCCTCGGCATGTCTGTTCTTTATGCTTGCTACCTTCTTTTTAGGAAATTGAACTTTTTTACTTTGGTGAACGGGTTCTTTGTCTTTTGACTTGACGCGTTCCTCCTTGTGTTCTGACCGTCCTCTTCTTTGCGATTTCCGCGAGGAAGTCTGAAAAGATCGAGAGGGACGTGTATCATTATCTTGATATCTGTCTGGATATTTTTTCAAAATATCCCTATTCCTAAGGTTATACCTTTTTTCAGAGGGCTCCCGTTGGGGAGATCTACCTCCCCTTTGGGGAGATCTTCCTCTGGACTGAGAACGTTTTTTCTCTAGGAAGAGTCTGTTTAGTGTTTTCCCACTTCTTTTTAGGAGTAGTGAGATTATTTTTAATAAGCACCTTTTCAGGATTTTCTGTTAATTCAGGTTCTTCTTGGTTTCCCACCCAAACTATGTCTTCCTAATTCTTCATAAGATTTTTCAATAATTCTAGCAAGCTCATATGATTGATCTGTTATATCTGTTTTTTTTAACTTTTGGCGGATTGCCACGGATGCTGCTTCACCTTTAATGTTAGCTAATAACATAGCTGAGACCTGTTTGAAATATTTCAGTAGTTGCATACCTAGGTTTAAGGCCGGTTCTGGACCGTATTCATTTTGAATTTGCCTCAGAACTTCTGGTATCACCGCCATGGACGCTACACCATGTGTTTTTGTGTAGATTGAAGCAAAGACTGTACCACAAGTGTCACAGTCCTCCACATGTGGTGCTATCCCCATTGGTAAACAGATTGTCAGAATTCTGTGTTTCTCATGAGGTGTACTATCAGGGATTACTGCCTCTATCTGAGTAAAATTTTGAGCTAACCAGAACGGAATTTGTTCCCTTTTTGCAGGTAATTTACCAATGACTGGTTGTATGGTCTGTGGTGTTATTTTATTGTTGTTCCCCTGGTGAGGGGTGTGCTGTTAAAGTCCTCATGACATATGAACCAATTGTCTGTGTATTTTAATTAACTGTTTCAGCTGAGCTAACAGTTCTGGACCTGTCATTCCGTTAATGTCAGGATGTAGTGCATAGCTCGCTAGTACCGGCCATGTAGCTCCTGGTCTACCTAGTGGACCGAGCCTGGTAATGTAATTTTGATGTTGTAGGGCGCCATTAAACCAGAGCTGATGCTCCTGGTAAGTTAGTGGAATTTCAACGTCCTCGAAAGGAACGTATTCCGCTGGAGGTTCCTCTGCTTTGTAGTAGTGGAACTCCTGTGTTACTGGATTTGCTTGTGGAAAAGTAATCCATGAATAGAACATCTCTGTCTGCCGATATTCATGTGCCTCTATCACAAATATAACTTTACCACCTCTCGATGATACCCCATTTTCTATAAGTTTTATAGTTATGGTTTTCCTTATATTTGCGGGATGATTACTGCATCATCGTCGTTTTCATTAATCCCTGTAACGTCTAAACCCGGTTGATTCGCATTTACTGAAGCTCCACCGGTTGCGTTGTTGTCGCCGTTCACCGACATTGTTTAATGAAAATTTGCAGAACAAGTTTCAAGGAAACAAAGATTAGGTGCACAATATTTTGGAACACAGTATCCTTCAACGTTGAATAAACCAAAAACTAGTACATAGGATTTTCATCCTACTCAGTTCTGGCGGATATTATCCTTTTACCCACTCCAGACGTCTGTTGGAGTATTTTATGGGAAAAAGGGGTCTGTGTGAAAAGCACGACTGAGTTACTCTAGTTTCTAGCGTTAAATTATCGCCTTACCAATCGTAGGGCGCCATGTAGTGTAGTTCCTATATTCCCAATAGGCTCTGCGCATTGGAATAATATATTCTGTAGCTTAGATGTAGGACTTAGGTCTACTAGGTCTCTACCAAATATATTAAACTTAATAGTGAGTGCCAGCTAGCTCAGAGGTCTTTCTCGAATTCACAAGAAGGGATTAGTTTCTGACAACCGCATAAACATGACAACTTTGTTTCCCAAGAATAAGAAATCAAATCTCTACAGTCGCGGAAACAATAGATAACTATTTTACTCAGTCAATCGTGCATGCTTCGTTTCACCAGAGATGCAGAGAAATGGAGAGACGGACGTTTTCAATAAAAGTATTTATTGAACAGTCTTCTTTCTCAAGCATTGGAAATGAACTGCTACAATCGTAATACTGGTTATAAAGTATAATGCATATAATACGAACAGTATTATAAAGTAGTCCTGTAAAGCATGATATGGTTTCTAAGCCATAAAGTGCATAAAATGTTTAAAATACATACAGTAAATAATAATGACTAAAAGTACTCAACTGGTGCTTCTAAAATATGCCTACCCTGGTGTACCTAACCTGAGTCTAGTACTAGGGAGGAAGTAAGTGAGAAGTAGCCTAAGTTTAGTAGTTCTCTGCCAGGAATCTATTCCAAGAATTCTCTAAGAGGTCTAATCAGCTCCGTACCTTGGTTTTAGACTGAAGGACGTCTTGTATCTGTCTCAGAACTCGATTTCCCAGCAACCCGCGAAGGGTAGCCTGGAAACACTGGAGCTAGATTTCTCAGTAGTAGAGAAAAGACAGCGTCTTTCTCAGTGTGTCAGCTGGAGGGTCGGCTTCCTTCCGCACTAGCTGCTGCAGGGCGTCGGGCAAGTAGATAGTCGATCTGCTCCAAACCACCGTGTGTTTGACAGGGCAAACCTAGGCATATTTATACTTTGAAGGTGCCGAGTTTGACACATGTTTGGACTTAATATCCTCACTCAAAGGCTAAATTCTTGGAAAATGCCAGGAGTTCTTGGAGAACTTAATATTCAAGCAGGGGGAAATTCTTAGCTGCTGAAGGCGGGTTTTTCCAAGAAATCGTTGTTAATTCTCGGAACCTAGTGGAAGTAGTCATGCCGTATTTGGGTTGTATGGTTGATACCAAATAGGGTAGTGATTGCTATGCCTATATAAAGATATGATAAAGTAGACCTATATAAGGGCATGAATCATGAAAATTACATTAGGGGCATAGATTTGATTACAACACTCTCCGAAGCCTGCAACCGAGTTGCTATCTCAGGAAGCAAGTTCGTAACAAGTCTAATAACAAACAATCAAACACCCCCTTCCACTGACAAATCCTGTCCGCTAAAATCCCAAAAGACACCCTCAAACCAGGTGAATAAAAATGACACACTATCACCTATCTTCTGATGACATGCCGTAAATTTTTCCCAATCTACCCTTCTTGGTGGAATGAGAGAGTACATGTACGTAATAATTTGCCCAGGCAAAGCTAGCATCTTAGCTTTTTCCTTGGCTTTCTCTCCTTATCCCACGCTTTACTCTGATCCCAGGTACCACCCGATTCCACAATATGGTCCTGCATGTGCACCTGTCTCCAAATATCAACAGGCACCATCAAACCAAAGAACAATTCAATATCTTCTCACATCCGAAGAGTGACCGCCGGCGGCAGATCATTCTCCCACCTCGCCGCCAAGACATGGAACACCCTCCCCATCTGCCTGCGGCGGACCAAAGACCTCCTAACCTTCAGGAGACTCCTCAAGCCCTGGGTCTTCGAACAGTAGCAGCGTTCCCCCCCTCTAGCGCCTTGAGACCCTCACAGGCATGTAGTGAGCTTTATAAATGCTATGATTGATTGATTATCCGCAAGCGTCATCACTGTCAATGAAGCAGCCTCAGTCAATTCCTTATAATATGCAGTGGGATTTTTTCTAGGGTCAGGTAACTGAGTTTTAAGGGATAAAACCTCACTCCCTCAGTCTATTAATAGTATTCTGCTGATCTCGTAGCTCCGGTAATTCAGGGTGGTATATGGGATGAACTTCCCTCCTCGTAAACTGGAATACCGTCTTTGGGCTCTTTTAAGCAGCCTACTTTGATAAGCGACCAGTGTCATGACATTACCGAAAACCTCACCAGGTGCAATACCAGTAGCATATATATGGTCCCTATTATCATAAATAAGTTGGGGCACTACATCATTAAAACATTGTTCCCACAGTCCAATCAACGTTGCCGACATGTGCTTAAGAGCATGTTGCTGCACAAATGGCTCATAGTCTTTCATCACGTCCCACACATCTTCCTCACCATAAATGGGATTATGAGCCCATTGCGCAGCCTGATTAGCCACCACCTTCTTTTCAGCTTGCCCTACATCAGACAGTATCAACATCCGTCCCAGCTGGTCCTTCAATTTCGTCCAGTCCCTATCCTTAGAGCCACATACTGGTGTCTCAATATTCTGCAACAATGAGGAAGAGGAGACAACAGTGGGAGTGATAATAGAGCTACCAGGAAATAACGTCGCTACTGACTGGCTCATAGGCATAAGAGCGAGTGAGAGGGACACCAAAGCATTAGGTGGGCCTGGATGCTAACAGTCGTAGTTGCCACAGACAGCGAAGACAAAGAAAGGACAGGAAGTGCTGTGGCCAAGGCAGACTTATCAACAGTAGCCGAGTCAGAGACAGCAGAGGCAGAAGAACCAGGTAGCTGGAGCTACGGAGAAGTACGGGTATACCCTTTGGGGGGCATACAGAGAAGGGGGGTCGAGCATCTAGCAATTCTTAGACAAAAGCAACATTTTCTTCTCGAGCAACATAAGACTTTTCACACTGCAATCTGAACTTCCTATTGCCCCACTCTATTCCCGTTTCTATTTTCTCTCTATCATGCTCTATGGCTTTCTGAGTCACTGTTTGCATTCTCCCCTTCCGGACCTCTTTCTCTGCTTTTATTCGTCTCTGTTTAGCCTCCATTTGCCATATTCTGGGGGAATCAAACATTGACTGTCTACTCCTTCTCGCAAACAATTTCTCATGCAGGACATTCATTTTCTGTTCATTAAAAGTACCTGTAAGTGGCCACTGTAACTCGCCATTGTCCCTTGTATATTTGTGCCATAGTGTACTAAACATAATAGGGCCAATGCCATGCTTCATATACAAGATGAATTTTGGGGTGCCTCCCCGAGGCGCTGGCTGAGTTTTCTCCAATTGTACATCAGTAGAACAACAACAGCTCAAACATAGCAATTTGCTACAGCAAAGAATTTTAAAAGGAAAACAAGTTCACTATTTAGGCCTAGCAGATATTTGCAAATTTCTTCATCCAAGTCGGTCCTGAGACCTCATCATATACAAATCAAAGTGGTACCATGTTCATAAAGAACCCAAACAAATTCAAGGGCTTGTTCCAAAGACGGTCCTCAGACCGTGTCAAATACCAAACCAAAGTGGCATCACATCCACAAAGAACCAAAACAAACTCACCTGGTGCACACAGGTCAAACACATTTATTCTCCACTGCCGACTGTTTGGACCAAACGGTCAGATCCAGGACCCCAGTCGGGATGACCGCTGGATGAAGCACCGCCTGGTCAGGTCAGACAGACAGACAGGGCAGCTGCAAGTACAAGACTCTCTCATGCAGGGATCCAAGGTCCGTCTGTCCGACCTGACGAGGCACCGACCTCCCCACCTGTCGTTGGGCAAGGATGGGTCACTCACCAGATGGAGTACCTGTTCGGGCACCAACTGAAGGAAGTGGCCCGATTAGGGCCACTCGGATCACTCGCGACCACCTCTCTGCCTTCAACACAAATGAAGAGTCGGTCAGACAGTAGAGAATACAAAGAAAGTGATTTATTAGTCATACACTCAAGCAGAGCCCAGTCTGACCAGGCTTCTAGGATTGCTGCAGAGGGGACTGACTTCAGACAACATGGTAATGTATAAAGTACATTTCCAACACCCCTAAAGACCCGCCCAGACTGGATTTTCCCAGTTGGGAGTTAATGAACAAAGGAGGCACAGAAAGATGAGTTACAATCCTGGTTCCGGGCACACTTTATTTTGTATTCAAGGTTACTCTGCCTGCCTGCACCGCTCTGAGCAGTAGGAGCAAGCCTACTCAGAAAGGTATGCACTGATAAAACATTCTATTCATTAGCACAGCAAACTCAGACTTGGAGAAATACACGTACTGAGGACACATTGGCGGCTGCTTCTAGTGAGATGGAAATTAGTTTCAATCATTGCTCAAAATGGTATCTAAAAACAAAATGGTGCAGCAAATGCTAACTTAAATTGTTTAGTGCATAGGGAATTCAGCAAAAGCATTTTCCAATCCAACAATGGATATGTAATAGTCCTGTTTGTGTGCAGGCCCCAACATTATGTGAGCCATATAATTGATGCTAAAGATTTTCACCAAGTAAGCCTACTCCTGGTGTGGGTGTCCAGATCCTGTTAACATTTGTTAAACAGAAATAAACCAATAAGAGCAATGCTGGGGCAGTTCAATCTGCTAGTGGTGACATAAGAAAGGCCAAGGACTCACCGTACAGCTGGAGAAAGTAACTCCTGGCTGAGCTGCTCATCGCGTATCCAATCGCAATTACATCATACTTTGCTCTGCTGATTGAACAAGCAAAAAACGATGGATTCCGCACATCTTCAACACTAGCTTAAATCAGCAGCATCTCCTGGGAAGTGTGAAATGTGCACGGCATACAGGGACTAGTCACTTGACACCCTTATGTACGTAGCAGCCATCTCAGAGTGAACAATATCTTTTTCCAGGTTCAGGTATGAAAAAATGGCAAACAACCTTAATGGAAATCAATATTAAAATGAATACAGAAAGGACATAATATTGACGTGGAGCATTTGTTTTTTTTTCTCTGCCTATATTATTCCATACTAGCTGGAGTCCGAAATTGTGTTTTTTTAATCTCTGTTTGGCTACATAATCAACAATAAAAGTACAGTCATGTAAAAATAAATAAATTAGTAAAAACAGGCAAATTCTTTGGTGTCACTCATTATCTACCTACATAGATCAATCTAAAAATCTCTGAGACAATGTGTTGTTAAAATTCTAAAGCAGACAGTGATTGCTGTGCCCGCACGGCGATTTTGAAGAATAGTCCAACACAATAAAAAATGTCTTCATTATTCAGCTGGAGCGATACATTATAAGGTTCTATAAAATCAGTGATGTGTAGCCTCTTAATTAATGGTAATAACACATTTTTTTGGTATACAGTAAATAAAAATCAAAGAACAATAGAAAATGTAGTGTTGATTGGCCGGACCTCCCATTGCATGGACATGGGTGAGCATCTAGATTTGCTTGAAAACCTAGTAGGAAGCTTATCAGGTCCTTAATTATGCCTCCCTGAATCGGAACAGACTGCGCTCGCAGTAACCCATGAGGCTGGTCAAGTAGCTTTGGGGTGGGACATGCCATCACCGGTTTCGTCCCAGGTAGGCTGTCACTCTAGATTTGCCGGACACCCTCTTCAGCCTCTCTGCATGCACAAATTTAAAATAGTTGGTCTGGAGCTGTTTTTCATTAGTGGCGAGAGGCAATCTTTTATGATAACTTTCGTGTGGGCTCCCTCTGAATTGTTCCAAATTACAAACTAAAGAAGCAATGTACGGGCACTAATATAGTCCTCAACTTAAGGGATGCCAAACTCACTGTGACATTTGAAGCAAGAGCTAGAGATCGGCACCCACAGGATCTTCCTACAAAATCTGTGCTCCTCAAGTTGGATTTGGTGGCAGTTCTCGGTTCCCCAGAATTCAGCCCCTTAGGTGGCAATGGGAAGGCATTGTGACTTGTAAATCTGAAGTAAGAGGGCTAGGGCTCTCCCCTTCCTGGAGAATTTATTCCCACTATACGCTATGTATGCTTTCCATGAGCCATTATCGCTAACGGTCATACAAAGATAAGAAAAAGCACAAGTGCAATGTGAACTTGAATCACCTGCTTTTAGGGATGACATGCTATTTATTTTGGGCCACAAGATATAATAAAGCATTTGTTGAAATGGGATTGCAGATCTAATGACATGGCTTCATCAGCATATAATAAGGCTGGTAAAAAGGAACCTTGGATCTAAGGGAGTCAGGGGTGGTGGTGAGTAAAAAAGGGTGAAGTTCATTAATATACAAAATAAATAAAAGTGGAGCTAAAATGCAGCCTTGTCATGCCTCCCAAATTTTTTTGACACTTCCCCTTTGGTATTAATTCTTATTCTTGTTTTCATACCTCTATGCAGGTATGTCAAAAAGTGCACTAGTGCATCGTCCAGGCCAAGGGAAATTAAAATAGACCACAGCTTGAAACTATTAACGTTGTCAAATGATGTGGTTATATCCATAAAGGGCAGGTATATGAGAGAATTTTTGGCTATGGTATATTTCCCTATAATTAACTTAAGGTTAAGGCACTGCTCTATCGTGCCCACCTTAGGTCTGAAACTGTACGGATTAGGGTTGAGTATTGACTTTTCTTTGACCCACTTGTTAATGCGATTATATAAGGCCATGCCTATTGATTAATGAAATGGGCCTATAACAACTGGGCTGGAAGAGGTCCCCCTTTTTGGGTCTCGCCTTAGCAGCGCACATGCGCTGCCCAGGAGGCCTTTAGCCGTCGTTCAGCTCTTTTTCGAAGCACACACTTGTGCTTGTGGCGGCATACACCTTGCGTGAGCATGCAGGGGTGCGCCACAAGCACGAGTATGTGCTTTGAAAAAGAGCAGACTGTTATTCCACGGCCGCGCACGCACTTCTGTACTCACCCACACGACCCGGCCACTCACTCGCTCCACCCTCTCTGTTTCTTTTTTGCTCGCGCTTCTTTTGTTCTCGTTTTGGGCAGAGGGCATTCTTTAGCTATAGCTGTAGCGTGCCTATTTTGCCTTTCATTTTATCGGAGTACAAGATAATGGTGGGCGCAGGCCTTTAGTTGCTCTTCTCTGTTTCAGTAATCAGTTGCACACCTGCGAGACGGGCCTACCACCAATGCTTCCTCCAGGGGACGGCAGAGATGGCGGCTGCAGCGTGCTCTTCCTCACCTGCAGGGTGCTAAAAAGTACACAAGAAAAGCTTAGAAGTCTCAGGGAGCAGAGCAGTTCCTAGTAGGCTTCCTAAGTTTCTATTTTAGTAGGGACTCCTTAGTTTAGGTCATGGGTCTCAACGTTTGATCTTTTTTGCTCAGCTATCCATACCTCTTCCTCTGCTTACCTCCCGCCTCCTCTTCCTCAGCTCACCCTCTTTCCCCCTGCTTCTCTCACATTGTGATGTGCTTCCTGGAGTGGCTCTTGCAAAGCCTACGAAAATATTATAGCTTCCAGGGTATACAATGGGCTAGCTTCCTAGGGTGTCTGTTGACGCTTCCACTCCACCCCTTTGGTGTGTATGCCTTTCTCACCTTTGCAAAACAATCTGCGCATGCGCGTCCCTTTGTATGTACATATTTATTGCCTTCTCTGTGTGAGCGCATATATTATTTCCTTCAGTCAGTGTGTATTTTTAGTTTATGTGAGTGCGTCTCTGTGTGTTTGTCTGTGCGCGGATCAGCGTGTGGCATGTGATGCCTGACTGCACTTCCATTTGTGCTGGGAGTGGTGTTTATCTTGTTAGTGTGTGTTTGTATCTACTGTTAATTGTATTCTGTATGCATGGAATGATACGTGAGAGTCCTTCTACAAGGGTGGGAACTCCCACCAGCGAATTGCAACAATAAAATTGCAATGCGCCAATTAGTTTATGTGCGCATGCATGCCTGCATGCATGTGTGTCTGAGTGTGCATATATGTGTAGGTATGTAGGAGTGCCTGTGTGTGTGTGCGCTTATATGTGCATGCTGTATATGTATGTGCATGCTTGCTTATGTGCATGTCTATGTGTGTGTGACTGTGTTTGTATGTGCCTGCATTCGTAAGTATACTTGTGTGGTTGCATCTAACTGGTAACAAAAACAGCCCCCCCAGGGTTCCAAAACTTGCCCCCACCCTCGTGGCCCACCGGAGAAAAACCCAATGCCCATTACAGCCAGTCGGCCCTGAGGAGAATCCGAGTTCTCCAAAACGTTTCGAGAATCAGTTGCGCAACGTGCATTGCTGCTACCGGAATAAAAACTGTGCCTTGTTCTGCAGGTAATGCATGTAAAGTTAGAAGCTAGATTCTTCTGCAAGGAGTTGAAGGCTGTTGGTCTGCTGTCTCTTTTGAGGTTACATCCGTCCGATGAGGCTGGTCTCCTTTGTTTGTTCTGGGTGTTATCAGCTTGGGCATCTTTGAAGGATCTTTGCAGGGTAGTATTGCATGGTAAGGGTGAAGCATAGGTTGCTATGGAGTGGGGGGGGGGGGTTGACCCTGGTAGTGCGGTCAATGTCTTTGTGAGTATTGTGCAATTCATGAGGATAGCAGGTGGATTCTAATTTCCACTAGAGTAGTCAATCGCTCCAACAGTGGTTTCATCTTTTCACCCAGAATGTTGCTGAATCTGTTGCACAAAGATTCCCATAAAGAGGAATCCGCTTGTGAAGAACCTACGGTTGCACTGCTGGGCATGTTGATACTATGCAAGGTCTATAGATCTGGTTGAAGTTGAGGTTGTGGGGCTTTATCCACCTGGATAGGTTGTGCCCATGTGAGCAATTGGTTATAACTTATTACTGGAAGCAGGTCCAGGCAGTTGTTTCATTTTTTCCCTTACTGTTTGTTAGATGCCCTTTTCCTCTTGGTTGCTGTATTTTTGGGTAGAGGAGGTCTGCACATGCTATTGAACAGCTGAGTGGAGCAGGCTTGTTGCTAGTACTAATGTTGAGGGTTCTGCTCCTGTTAGTGTGGGGTGAAACATTTCACAATGACGATTCACCCTCAGTTGAAGCAACATTGCTCACAGCTTTCCCTGGGGACAACAATGGAAGTGAGGCCCCATAGTCAAGTGACAAGTGTTAGTTTGATCTCATTAGTAACAATCCTCACTTCTCTCTCCAACATTGAGTCGAGGGACACTGGAGGGCGTGCACAACTCACCAATTACTCCCTCAGATCTCTGCTTTGTCATGATGAAAATTGAGTGTATTCTCATCTGATTTCCAGTGGATCCTGTTAGGAAGCCAAGAGGGAGGGCCTGGCCCGGCTTTGGACAGCTGTGGACTGGTGCAGTCGAGCCCACTCTTGACCCGTTCTTTAGCCGGGCCATGCCTAGGCATGCCCCACAGCGCCCGCACTGCAGGTACCCCAGCTGCACTTAAAACAGCATCTCCAGGCGCAAAAGGCCGATGGAGGCGGCTTCACGCTGCAGAGCTTGCTTGGGCTTGTGGTCTGCTCCTCCACCAGTGTGGCTGTAGTCTCTTCCCCGCTGCAGAACCCCAACTGCATTTAAAACAGTGCCTCTGGGTCAGGACCAGACTGGGAACCACAACCGGCCCTGGCAAAGTGCTATAGTCTCTCCTCACTGGAGTCAAGCAGTCTAATAGGCAATACAGATTTGATCTATTTTGGCGGGTTGATAGTAAAAAAATGCAGCTGGGAAATCTCAAACTGCACTTTTACTTGATTCACATCAAGAGATTACAAACAATGCAATCTTTGTTAGACTCAAAGAGTCATTTGAATCTTGGCAGAAGACTTGCTGCTCTATCTGTGTGTGGAAGCCGTGGCCTCCACTTCACTGGTGGACTGTCCACTCTATTAATAAATCCCCACCTGCATGATGGAGATTTCTGTGTTGTAATGGCTCCCTTCAAAGCACTGAAGGTTTGCAAAATGGGCACCAAGTTCAATGCACCCACTCAGCAAACATTTTTGTACTGCAAAAAGGAACTTCCAAACAGGGGTTTGTTTACCTAATACAAATAATGAATTCTTAATATAAAAAAAGTCTCTGATATTTTCCCCGTCTATGTCCTTTGTTTAAGCAGGGAAAATGATGCATGGTCATCCTGCTATCAATCGGTCAGGGTGACCATCACTGTGGGCTGCTCTTTGGTAAACCAGCTGCCAGGTCAGAGGCTCTGCTGGTGTAAACCTGGTGCTTCTTGTGGATGAGTTACAGCTGTTATTAGCTCTGCTAAACTCAAATTCAGTCTTTTAGCCTGACAGTGTGGTATAAGGTATTAAGAACTAAACATTTGAAATAAACTTATATGCCATAAGAAACAGAGCTTGACAGAAGGGGATTCCTCTGGTTGACCAATCCCTTGGTGATGGAGGAATAGTCATGGCTGTTTACCAAGTACAAGTTGGTTTAATATTTATTTTTTTAATAGTATCATCCTCTCCAGCCCAGTAGCATGCAAATGACTCACACGGAGCACTTTAATGCATGCCTTTATTATTCAGAGTGCAACCGTTAACTGAACGCACTGCATCACAAACTTTATTAACCACACCCTGCCACGCCAATCAGTTTACATAAAACTGGCAAGGACATAAATACACGACACAACACTAAACAATTGTTTCTCATTTTCCTTTATCTTTGTTTTTGTATCTTTTTCAAATAAAAGACACCCATATCCCCATAAGGCATCCAACTCAATTACTGATTGTATTGAATTTAATTGGATGAGCCCTGTGATTATGTTGTCTCATAAAATGATCGTTCAGAAGGCATAATCATCTTCCTGTAGAAAGAAAAGCAATATATTTAGTACAACTGTGTTTTGAATTAATGGTGTTTTTATTAGACAACACAAATAGGCAGTAATGTAATAAGTTCACAGGCTCACCCAGGATCCGAAACAGTATCCCCAGTCCACCAGGACAGCCCCAACACTACTCCAATTTAGGAGAAAGTTGAAGACACACCTCTTTAAAGAACACTACATCACAAGGCATTAACCTTGCACAGCTCAGCTACCTCCACTCTTACTCCTTGTCTTGATGTTTGTCTTTGATCCTGCACACAATGCTGCTCTGCATTTAGGCTAGGTTTGCCCTATAGAAATATCATATACATGCATATATACATACATATATATGGACAGACATGATGAGCCTAATTCACAAAGGCGAGTGTATGAGTAAGTATGATTTACTCCTATAGTACTCCAGATTTTCTCATGAATTTCAGATGTAAGCCAGGAGTACTCCTGGAATTCTGAAGTACTAGAAGACAAAGTCTGGCAAAATCTTTGATAACTGGCCCCAATGTTTTTCCTTTATTGTGTACTTTTAAAAACACACAAGAAGAGAACCTGAGTGTTGTCAGCATATGAAATAGGCAAAAATCCGTAGGACCTGAGGAGGTTGGCCAAGGGGGTAATATAGATGTTAAACAATGTAGGGCTCAATAATGAACCCTGAGGAACACCCTTGGTCATTTCCATCGTCTTCGACCGAAAAAGGTCTAAATTGACAGTCTGGGTAAGGGAGGACTGGAAGCTTGTCTTCCACTGAAGGGCAAGTCCTCTTAATCCAATCTTCTCCAATCTCCTGAGCAAGATCTGGTGAGAGACTGTGTCGAACACGGCAGAAAGGTCCACAAGCACGAGAATCATTCAGTGGCCGCTGTCTAAGGTCATCCTGATATTATCCGTGATCTCCAACAGGGCAGACTCCGTGCTGTATATGGGTTCGAAGCCAGATTGAGAGGGGTCCAGACTACCTGTATTTTCGACACGGTTAGACAGATGTTGATTGGTGTATGTGTATTTGGCTGAAGAGTTTAAATTGATTGCTTTTTGCTGAGGGACCTAAAAAACATTGTACTACTGGGCCACCCAGGCAAACACAAGGAGATGATGAACGGAGTGCTGAAACTTTTCAAACACTCACCCCCAGTCACAGATCTGGGTTGAATCCATCGTCATTCTTTAGCTCACTTTGCCTCCCCAGTTCAGACACAGCTATATGCAAATCAGTCTTGACCCTGTGCCTCATGGGAACAGTCCAGACCGAACTACCAAGCTATGTTTCGCCTGGACCGGAAACAAGCATCCTGGGACCGGTTTCGGGCTAACAGCCCTCATCGGTCAGGCTAGCTTGAATCCAGTGGCAAAGTGAGCAAGGGATCCACGTCTGTTCATACCCTGCCAACTTAGGGTGAGCAAAGCAAAACCAAAGGGAATGATGGACGGAGTGTTGAATAATGCAAGCTCTCACCCCGAGTCAACTGATCTTGGTTTAATCCATCATCATTCTTTAGCTCACTCCGCCACCCCAGTTCAAACATGGCCATATGAAAATCAGTCTGACCCTATGCCTCATAGGAACAGTCCAGCCCGAACTGCCAAGCCATGTCTTCCCTGGGCCGGAAACAAGCATCCTAGGAACGGTTTCTGGCTAATCAGCTGCCATTAGGCAGGCTAGCTTGAATCCAGTGGCAAATTGAGCAAGGGACCCACGTCTGGGCATACCCTGCCAACTTAGGGCGAACTAAGCAAAACCAAAGGGGATGATGGATGGAGTGTTGAACATTTCAAGCACTAATCCTTAGTCAACTGATCTGGGTTTAATCCTTCATCATTCTTTAGCTCACTCCACCACGCCAGTTCAGAAATGGCCATATGCAAATCAGTCTGACCCTCTACCTCATGGGAACAGTCCCAGGCCGAACTGCAAAGCCATGTCTTCCCTGGACCGGAAGCAAGCATCCTGGGACCGGTTTTTGGCTTAACAGCCGTCATCAGGCAGGCTAGCTTAAATCCAGTGGCAAAGTGAGCAAGTTGGCAGGGTATGCTTAGATGTGGGTCCCTTGCTCACTTTGCTGGCTGGATCTAGCGCTTTAAGGCCCAGGAAAGGGGGGCCCCCTCCCCTGGGCCTGGAAGCAGTACGAGGCATTTAGCACAACACTGCCCTAGCACGGCAGTACTACATACATTTTAAATGTGCATACACATCGATGCAATCTTTGCTATATGTGATGCACAGATTACAAAAGCCAGTCAATCTGGCTGTTCCCGCCTCCCCTCATCCACCTCTCCTTACCTGTGTCAGTCTGGTCCTGGAAACAAAAGGGGCCTTCTGTCACCTAGCAACAAAATGCCGAAAGGGCGCCTAGGATGGCCGGTGTGAGAAGGTGGCCTGATATGCAGTGCTCACTATTCTAGTGAACACTATGTATCAGTCCAGCAACCCTTATTGATGATTGGTTGTAAGTCAACCTTATAGACCAGCTATCCTAGTAGCGTGGATACGAGCAATCTAAGGCTAAAGACTCGAGAGGGCGTGTTAAGCCAGCTGTTATACCACACATATACCCCTTGAACACCAAGTGAAAGGACACCACACAAGTGTTATGAAAATAAACAGTGTATTTATTAAAATCACAACAGCCCTGTACTCTTTATGAGGACAGGGTACTAAGCACAAAACAAAACTCTTACGAAAATACTTACGTTAGCACAGTATATACAAATGCCCGAGGGGCACGGAAAACCATATACTCTGAAAGTGGAATGCGAAATTACTAGCAGGTAAGTACAGTACTAATAGGCTTTGGAATCGCTAGGACTTGACTATAGAATCGTTAGATTACTTCTAGGAGACCCAGGGGACTCGGGTGCAGAGTGTGCACTCTCACGCGTGATGCGGGACAAAGTCTATGGTAGCTAGATTTCACAGAGTTAGTGTTCTCGGGCGAACCCGACCTGGTAGGAGGAAAACAAAAGTGGATTCTGATCCTTGGATAGTGAGGCTATGCTGGGGCACCGAAATGCCGAAGTTACCTAGCCCAGGGGCTGCAGCTGCATATGTCTCAAAAGACGTCGGGAATCCTCGTAGACGGACCAGGAGCCTGGAAGGAAGATGATGGCAGGCGACCAGTGAAGAGAGTTCGAAGTGATCCAAGCCTGGATCTTGAAGAGAGATGACACCTGAAAGCAGAGGGGACCAAGTTCGCGACTACTAGCCAGTAGTCAGGTGGCACCAGGAGGGCACCGGATGGTAGTCACCTCGACTAGGTGAGTGGGCGACGCTGTGCTCTGCAGATCTCACGGACCAGGAGGCGTTGTCGGCGACCAGGATGGAGGAGCGAGCTGTCCCACGATGGATGAAGCTGTCGGCGTCGCTGGACCCAGGATTGGGCAACAAAGCCTTGTCAAATTCAAGCCCACGCGGTGGACCTAAAATGGCGTCTGGAGTGGACCAGGAGGGTCCGGGGTGCTCCTCTCTTGGAAGGGAGCAAGGGCCAGTCTGGAGCAACCAGACCAGCAGCAGTGATGTCGTCGGGCGTCCTTCAGAAGGCCACAAGCCAGCGGGCTAGTAGCCAAACAACGCGGTGAGCAGCAAAAAGCAGAAGGGCCCCACGCAGATCGTGGAGATGCTGGAGGGCTGATCTTCGGTGCTGGAGCTGCTCAGGGTCGGGGCTTCTCGGACCCCAAAGCACTCACCAGAGGGACACTCGGCGGGCTTGTTGTGAAGAAGTCGTGCAGTCTTGGCGATTGTCGGTCCCTCGAGGTCTCGTCGCACTCACGGTTCTCAGCTTGGCTGTAGAGGTGAGTAGAGGTCAGAGGTGCCAGGGAAGAGAGGTCTCGTCGAGCTGTGTCGTCGGATTCCTGAGGAAGGACTTGCAGCAGACCGCAGTGTTCTTGATGGTGCCTGCGGATGCAGGGTGACTACTCCTTAGCCACAAGGGAGAATCTTGAAGAAGAAATCTTGAAGTCCTTTTGAAGAAAGTCGTGTCTTGATTCCAAAGATGATCTAATTTGAACAGGGGGCCCGCTCCTATCTTTATACTAAGAAAAGGGGCTGACCCGGTGACTAGGTCCTGCCTATGGGTGGGACTAGGAGGGGGTGGTTACACCCCTCTCCCATGCCGGACTTTCCCCAGGCCAGGGGCTGGTGTGCCCCTGGAACTGGTTCTGACCGGCCTATGCGTAGTGAGCACCGGGGTGCCACTCAGCAGTCACCTTCCTGTAAAGCCCTGCCTACCCAGGATACACAAAACCCTGTCTGGGACGGTGCTAGCACCGCCCCTGACAGGAAACCCTTTGTCCAGGCTCCCCTCACTGGAAGGACTCCCAGCTGCAGGGGGTCAGACTCGTGTCTGTGGTGGCAGCATCCATTTTGTGGAGCTGAGGCTTCGTTTAACTTTAACCGGGGTTCACAGTTACATACATGTCGTGTCCCTCTAGAAGGGTGGAATGCTAACCCCGTTGCCAGAATTGGCAAAGGGTTAGTATTCCAATTCGTATGACACCTTACTCGACATGTTTTGATAAAGCAATACCAAAGATAGCATTTAACCGCGAGGATTATAATGCACTTAAGAGTATATGGTATGCGTTATCATGGAACAGCTATTAGGACTTGGTTCCGCAAGCTGCAGACAGGCTCAGCTCATGCCAGAGCCCCATCTCACACGATTCTAAGCACTCTGCCTTCAGGATTGTCAAGGCCTGCCATAGGAGTGACTAATAGGAATCTGTGTGTCCATTTTTAGGGTTAGATATAGGTATACTATATCTACAGCAAAGGGTGATTACACGACTTTGCCCCAGCTGTCATGCAGCCAGTTGTGTCAAAGTTAGGAGGCCAGCCAGGGGTGGCATAATGCATGCTTCAGCCCCTGGTAGGCCCTGGGTACACCTATGCCCTGAGTTACAGGGTCTGATAAGGTGGCCCAGTACCAATTGGAAATGTACCTAGGGTACATGGAATCCATTTTAGAGAGAGAGCAGTAGGCCTGGGGTCCTGATTGGCAGGGTCCCAGGTCGACCATGTCAAAAACCAGCTAAAACACAGGGCAAAAAGTTGGGGGCAACCATAGTCAGGATCTACCTTCCTACACAACCCCCCCCCCCCCCCCCAAACGAAAGGAGATAAGGCTATCCTTGTCCAGGTAAGCCTCTATTACCTAAGTGGCCATATAAGGAAGGACCAGCTCTGGCTTGGTTTCCCCCTGTGTCATGGTCCACTAAGCAACCCCTCACCCTAAGGGTATCTGAGGGTCTCCACCATAGGGAATCTCTGTCTTTGGTGTGTCTTGGAATGGGAAAGAGAAAGGCTGATGCTGGGATGGAGTACTGAAGTGAGGCTCCTCTACCTTTGGGCTCAACTTCCTCCAATCACCATCCATCATGTGTGCCTTTCTTTCTTTAGCTGAGATGCACTGTGCTCTCAGGGTCAGCCTCTGGCTACCTAAAGCTGGAGGCTGAGTCCCTCTGTTTGGCTTACTGGAGGGGCAGGTCAGGTTTGGGGTTTTTAGGCCCCAGGTTTGGCTGTGCCCAACAGTGTCCAGCTGTGGGAGGTCCCTAACTACTTTTAAGGGGGATCCCTCAGGAGTCTGTTTTCTTTTCACTTGGCTAGGTTTACTAGCTTCAGTGATCCTAATCTGTTGATTGGGGATTTCTGGACAGGGGGCCCTTTGGGGTCCACCACTGGCCTCCCTGACCTCTACAGCCCTGGGCTGACTGAGGCAGGGTAGAGAGGGGCAGGTTACCTGCTCCAGACTGGGTCCCACCTGGGAAGGGTCCACTGCCCTCAGGGGCTCTGCCAGGCTAGGCCTGACCACCTCTGGGACAGTTCCTTCACCAGGGGTAGAGTCAGTTCCCTGAGGAGGCTGGCTCTCACCTAGTGTCTGGGAGGGGGGAAGACTTTTCTTCCTCCTCAGTGCTCTCAGTTTGGGTGGAGTGATCCATTGTTTCAGGCTTCACAACCCCACTATCTGTCTGAGTAGAGGCTGAGACCATTTCAACCTTGCCAACCTTTTCAGGAGGGCACTCAGTCTGTGTTTGGGCTGTGACTGTCACAGCCCTTCTATCCTGTTTAGGAAAGTCTGTCTGAGCCTGGGCAGTGGCTACCACTGCTCTTCCAACCTTTTCAGGGAGGAATGGTGCTTGGACTGGGGCTGTAGCTATTACTGCCCCACTAACCTTTCTGGGTAGGCCTATCATCCTGGAGTGAGTTTCTTGCTCCACCTCAGCCCATGCTGAGATTTCCAGGTCATTCCCCAGTAAGCAATCTACAGGTAGGTTATCTGTCACTGCCACTCTCATGGGCCCTGTGACATTACCCCAACTGAGCTCGACTACTGCCATGGGATGCCTTCTCTTCACTCCATGAACGTCTGTCACCTGGTAAGTGAAACCAGGGGTCAGTTGAGCAGAGGGGACCAGATGGTCAATCACCATGGTGATGCTGGCCCCTGTGTCTCTGTATGCCTCAACTTTCTGACCATTGATAAGGGGCTCCTGTCTATACTTTCCCAAAATGTGGGAACCAGTAGTGAAGTTGGCAAACCCCAAGCCAGTCTCACAGACAAGAGTTGTTTCAGGGGACCTGGCTAGGCCATAGTCTACCTGGTTTCCCAAAGTAATGCCCACCACATTCTTGGGGGCACTCCCACCACCTGGGGGATTACCACTAGTGGTAACAGGAGGTCTGGGAGTATTACCTGGGGGTATGTTTTCCTTATTGCTATTTTTAGGGCAACTGACATCACTTTTGTAATGGCCCACCTGTTTACAGGTATGGCAATAAGGTTTCTTTTGGGTTTTGGGAGAAGTAGGGGACCCACCCTTGTCAGAGGATTTTTGGGGCCCTGTGGTTTGATCAGCAGATTTATTCCCACCCTTCTCTTGAGGCTTGGTTGATTCCTTCTTTTGGTCACCACCCTGGTTCTTAGGCCTGACCCTGGTTCTGACCCATTTGTCTGCCCTCTTACCCAATTCCTGTGGAGAGGTCAGATCAGAGTCTACCAGGTGCTGGTGTAATAACTGGTTCTGACAATTACTTAAGATTTGCTCCCTCATAATTAGATTGTACAATCCTTTAAAATCAGTAACCTTACTACCCAGTAGCCAGCCTTCAAAAGCCTTAGTGGCACAATCAACAAAGTCAGTCCAATCCTGAGACTGAGTTTTCTGGGTGTCTCTGAACAGCATCCTGTACTGCTCAGTGGTTAAACCAAACCCATCAACCAGTGTATTCTTCAGGACTTGGTAATTGTTAGCATCCTCCACTCTAGTAGTGAGGAGCTTATCTCTACCTTTACCTTCAAAGGAGAGCCACAAGATAGCTGCCCACTGACTCTGGGGAACACCCTGCACAGTGCAGGCCCTCTCCAAAGCAGTAATCCATTTGTGGATGTCATCCCCTTGTTTAAAGGGGGGCACTATCTTATTCAGGTGCTTTGTATCAAAACTCCTTTCCCTATTGCTAGGTATAATGCTGCCACCAGTGGGTTTTGACCCACACAATTCTTGCTCTCTAGCAAAGGCAAGTCTTTCTTTGGCCAGGGCAAGTTCTTCCCTTTCAATCCTCAGATTGACTTCCCTTTCCTTGGCTTCATAGATTCTCCTCTGAGGGGAGGTCATCCTCCTCAGAGCAGAGGTCTGAGAGCCATTGGTTTGAATGGATCTGTTAGAGCCTCTTGATAGAGACCTAACTCATCCACTCCCAATGTTAAGCTGGCCTGAGAGGGGTCCCAGGGGTCCCCTAGTACCATTCTAATGCCTGCTTAAGTTGGACCTGGTTAGTCTGCTGACTTCTACCTGTCCCTTGTCTGCCTCGTCCCCTGAGAGATCCTCATCCTCATCCCCTTCATCAGTCTCAACTGTGAGGTTGATTAGGTCAGGATCACCTCGGGTTCCCTCTAGGGGAGGCATGTTCCCATCTGGATTAGAAGGGTCTGGGTTACCAGCCCTCCTGGCATCATAGGTCTCCAAGAGACCAATCAGAAAGGGAATTGTAGGGTTAGAACCCTGTTTTAACTTCCTGGATGTGCAGATCTGCCTCATCTCCTGGAAGCTAAGAGCAGCATATCTGGAAGTGGCCTGTGGAAGGTCCACAACCACAAGAGGGGTCTCTGAAGACTCTCCGTGGTTAGACATGCTTCTAGTGTGGTGTAAGTGATGCACCTACCTACACTATTTGTTTGCCTACTGATCCCTTGCTAAGAGTTGCAGCCAAGGTGTGCTAAGCCTTGAGGAGCTACAACAGCTGGTTCAGTAGAACTCAGAGTATTCTAAGCTAAGTTATATGTACCTGAAGTACTTATGTGATCTTTCAACAAGATATTCTTAGGATACGTGTGGTAAAACAACAGCAAGCTCAAATCCTAACCGCTGCTCACCAATGTGAGAAGGTGGCCTGATATGCAGTGCTCACTATTCTAGTGAACACTATGTATCAGTCCAGCAACCCTTATTGATGATTGGTTGTAAGTCAACCTTATAGACCAGCTATCCTAGTAGCGTGGATACGAGCAGTCTAAGGCTAAAGACTCAAGAGGGCGTGTTAAGCCAGCTGTTATACCACACATATACTCCTTGAACACCAAGTGAAAGGACACCACACAAGTGTTATGAAAATAAACAGTGTATTTATTAAAATCACAACAGCCCTGTACTCTTTATGAGGACAGGGTACTAAGCACAAAACAAAACTCTTACGAAAATACTTAAGTTAGCACAGTATATACAAATGCCCGAGGGGCACGGAAAACCATATACTCTGAAAGTGGAATGCGAAATTACTAGCAGGTAAGTACAGTACTAATAGGCTTTGGAATCGCTAGGACTTTACTATAGAATCGTTAGATTACTTCTAGGAGACCCAGGGGACTCGGGTGCAGAGTGTGCACTCTCACGCGTGATGCAGGACAAAGTCTATGGTAGCTAGATTTCACAGAGTTAGTGTTCACGGGCGAACCCGACCTGGTAGGAGGAAAACGAAAGTGGATTCTGACCCTTGGATAGTGAGGCTATGCTGGGGCACCGAAATGCCGAAGTTACGTAGCCCAGGGGCTGCAGCTGCATATGTCTCAAAAGACGTTGGGAATCCTCGTAGACGGACCAGGAGCCTGGAAGGAAGATGCTGGCAGGCGACCAGTGAAGAGAGTTCGAAGTGATCCAAGCCTGGATCTTGAAGAGAGATGACACCTGAAAGCAGAGGGGACCAAGTTCGCGACTACTAGCCAGTAGTCAGGTGGCACCAGGAGGGCACCGGATGGTAGTCACCTCGACTAGGTGAGTGGGCGACGCTGTGCTCTGCAGATCTCACGGACCAGGAGGCGTTGTCGGCGACCAGGATGGAGGAGCGAGCTGTCCCACGATGGATGAAGCTGTCGGCGTCGCTGGACCCAGGATTGGGCAACAAAGCCTTGGCAAATTCAAGCCCACGCGGTGGACCTAAAATGGCGTCTGGAGTGGACCAGGAGGGTCCGGGGTGCTCCTCTCTTGGAAGGGAGCAAGGGCAAGTCTGGAGCAACCAGACCAGCAGCAGTGATGTCGTCGGGCATCGTTCAGAAGGCCACAAGCCAGCGGGCTAGTAGCCAAACAACGCGGTGAGCAGCAAAAAGCAGAAGGGCCCCACGCAGATCGTGGAGATGCTGGAGGGCTGATCTTCGGTGCTGGAGCTGCTCAGGGTCGGGGCTTCTCGGACCCCAAAGCACTCACCAGAGGGACACTCGGCGGGCTTGTTGTGAAGAAGTCGTGCAGTCTTGGCGATCGTCGGTCCCTCGAGGTCTCGTCGCACTCACGGTTCTCAGCTTGGCTGTAGAGGTGAGTAGAGGTCAGAGGTGCCAGGGAAGCCGGGTCTCGTCGAGCTGTGTCGTCGGATTCCTGAGGAAGGACTTGCAGCAGACCGCAGTGTTCTTGATGGTGCCGGCGGATGCAGGGTGACTACTCCTTAGCCACAAGGGAGAATCTTGAAGAAGAAATCTTGAAGTCCTTTCGAAGAAAGTCGTGTCTTGATTCCAAAGATGATCTAATTTGAACAGGGGGCCCGCTCCTATCTTTATACTAAGAAAAGGGGCTGACCCGGTGACTAGGTCCTGCCTATGGGTGGGACTAGGAGGGGGGTGGTTACACCCCTCTCCCATGCCGGACTTTCCCCAGGCCAGGGGCTGGTGTGCCCCTGGAACTGGTTCTGACCGACCTATGCGTAGTGAGCACCGGGGTGCCACTCAGCAGTCACCTTCCTGTAAAGCCCTGCCTACCCAGGATACACAAAACCCTGTCTGGGACGGTGCTAGCACCGCCCCTGACAGGAAACCCTTTGTCCAGGCTCCCCTCGCTGGAAGGACTCCCAGCTGCAGGGGGTCAGACTCGTGTCTGTGGTGGCAGCATTCATTTTGTGGAGCTGAGGGTTCGTTTAACTTTAACCGGGGTTCACAGTTACATACATGTCGTGTCCCTCTAGAAGGGTGGAATGCTAACCCCATCGCCAGAATTGGCGAGGGGTTAGTATTCCAATTCGTATGACACCTTACTCGACATGTTTTGATAAAGCAATACCAAAGATAGCATTTAACCGCGAGGATTATAATGCACTTAAGAGTATATGGTATGCGTTATCATGGAACAGCTATTAGGACTTGGTTCCGCAAGCTGCAGACAGGCTCAGCTCATGCCAGAGCACCATCTCACACGATTCCAAGCACTCTGCCTTCAGGATTGTCAAGGCCTGCCATAGGAGTGACTGATAGGAATCTGTGTGTCCATTTTTAGGGTTAGATATAGGTATACTATATCTACAGCAAAGGGTGATTACACGACTTTGCCCCAGCTGTCATGCAGCCAGTTGTGTCAAATTTAGGAGGCCATCCAGGGGTGGCATAATGCATGCTTCAGCCCCTGGTAGGCCCTGGGTACACCTATGCCCTGAGTTACAGGGTCTGATAAGGTGGCCCAGTACCAATTGGAAATGTACCTAGGGTACATGGAATCCATTTTAGAGAGAGAGCAGTAGGCCTGGGGTCCTGATTGGCAGGGTCCCAGGTCAACTATGTCAAAAACCAGCTAAAACACAGGGCAAAAAGTTGGGGGCAACCATAGTCAGGATCTACCTTCCTACAGCCGGTACTTAAAAGGTATTTAACAGAGGCGCTGCCACGCACCTGACACTGAGCCAACATAATTGGTGGCCCAGCTGCTGTACTAGCCCCATTCTGTTTGCTCCTTCCCCCCACCTCTGCACCCCCACGAATGACACCATGCATCGGCTAACTGTGAAAGTGTCGACTTTCACAGCGAAGCGGACCCCCTGTTACTCAGCTGAGTGCGAGGCCCTGGGCAGCTGCCCACACTGCCCATGCTTAGTGCCGGCCCTGTGTAGAGGGATGGAAAGCAAGAGATAGACGTCCAATCAGAGGAAATAAATACTAATCTTTGAGCGGTTACTTCAATTGTTTTAACAGATACTTTTGTTAGATAATACATTAGGCTTTTGGAATTAAATAACAATGTATATTACCCTGTTTTGTATATTGTATTTAAATTGATTATTTGCTTACATGCTTCCTATATCAATATTGAGTCTACCTTTGGCACAACTTGATCAGTACACTCAAAATTCGGCCTCTCACCCCTATGAATTCAACAATTTGTCATGATTTCGGTGTTTAATTAATTGGCAAAGCACAGTATTGGATTAAATTTAAACAATGAAAATGTCTCTAAGATTAATTATGAACTGCAATTATTGTACATACTTTCTTGGAGTAAATGTGGTAATGAGGAGAGGTTAACCCTCGAATTTTGGTATTTATCACTTGACTGCACCTGTGTTTGGTTACTCTTTCCAGCCATGATTTTAAGTTACCAGGGTCACTATCATACAATAAAATGTGTCAGCGGGATTGTGTGATGTGCAGATTCTTCTGTTCAGTTTTTGTTAGAGGCCCGCCATGACTTTCCTACAATAAAAATCTCTCAGCTACATTTCGCTTTAAAATACTTTGAGGCCCTCCCACAGCCACCTCACACCTGGCAGTGAACAATTGCACTGTGAACTTTCAGCCCTAGTTTTGTTTTACTGTAAGCTAGAAATTAAAATGGCTGCAGGAACATCTTTGTTGATGTTGTGGCAACCAATCAGATCTTTTCTTTTGATTTGTCAAGTCCTCCACGGATCATTCCTATATATATATATATGCTCACTATCCTCCTCCAATCAGGGACCAACCACAAGAAAAAAGGACATGGTCCTACTCCAATAGGCTCACTCCAGGGTATGCTTAAAAGATGACATCCCCTCCAGACAGGAACAGTTGCAACCTCAGGCCTGTTTAATCCTCATTTTGGCTCATCCGTGATAAACAGTTTGATTACTGTGGCACCGTTAGCAGGGGATGCACTTCTAGGATGCCTACCTCATTCATTGTGTCTAAGGTAATGATTGTAATGCTTACAAAAGTTACACTCACTGTCTATTGCTGAGGTAGCTTTTCCATCTATCCTTACTTGGCCACTATGCTGCATCAGACAGCAACCAATCACATTTAGATCGATAGATAGACAGACAGACAGACAGACAGACAGACGTTAACTTGTGGTGCTCACAGTAGTGTGTGCTATGGTTCACAGGTGGCCAATCAATGTTTTCATGCGTTTGTGTCCTGTGCTGTTTCATATGTTTATAAACGGTCTTCTTTGTAAAGGTTTGTCTAAATGTCCTAACCTTTCAGAAAATACCATTTCCTGAGCTGACTTTGTTGCTGTATGTTGTGTTTGTGTGCTAGGTTGTTTGATGGTTGTTTGTCAGTGTGTCTAACTCTTTTACAAAGGAGGTTTATGGTGCTGTTTGCACCGAAGGCGGACAGACCTGATCAGATTCATAAATGAATCTTATTGGTTATGAAGTGACATTTGTTCAATCGCTATAGAAGTGTGTCAATCTTTTATGACTATTTCCACCCAATAGTAAACTGATCAGATCATTTTGTAGATTTACTGGCATCAGATATCCTCCTAAACACAAAATCCATGTTTTAACAAATATATATTTCTCATATGCATTGTGTAACATTTTAAGTTCACAGGCAATTTATGCACAAATCCATTTGTGTTGCATGTATTGGGTCCAGCACCATGAAACTGTACCATGAATAATGTGCAGCATGCAAACTAAAACATTTGATCAAAAGGTATTCTTTTGTTTGAGAAGTGTATTATTTTAAATTAACTTTTTTGTTCCTATAACGTGTGTCCTTTCCTATGACCACAACGTTCAGTTTCTCCTTGATATGCATGCTGACAACTAGTAATGGGTCTTCCTCAGGAGTGTATCTATTGCGCCTTCTCTGTGCCCTTGTGAATTGTTCAGACATAGCCTGTATGGTTCCTTCGCTTACATCTTATTTCTCCTTCTGTGGATTCAAAGATACAGACCTAAGGAATGACAAGAGCTGAAGCAGATCTATTTAAGACTTGAGAAGGTTATAGGAAATAGTCACAGAAATTCGCAGGAGCAACACAGTGGAAGGAATCATTGAAAACTTGCTTGCATTCACAGAGGGACATATTAATCAATCATTCACGCTGCACAACGCAGCAAGCCTTGTTGCTGCACTATGCTAAGGAAAAGGGCAGGAATGCTTCCTATTTAACATTATTCAATGCATTCCTGTCTTTTCAGAGTTCTGCCACACTTTTGGTTCCCTAGCTTCAAAGCAGGCACCATTGTTTCATGTTGCAAGGGTGCCTTTGTTGTAGGCAGGATTGTTTTTGTGTTGGAGGGGACGCAAGGGTGACGCAAAACCTTGATAAATATGCCCCAGAATCTATCAATGTTACGCCAAAGCTGCAGGAGGCACCAATCCTCTCCAAGCATGTTATACACCCCAGAATGTAATTTTTCTTGTTTCAGTTTTTCTCTTGTGGCATGGATTTCTTTTTTAGCAATCCTTTAGTGTAGAACCACAAATGCAGGTACTCAGCTGGGAAGCCATGTTACAGATATTGCTATTGTACATCCAGGAATCATAGACCATATTATCATGGCCAATACCTATAGCTCCTTCGCAAATGCTGCCCAAGGGAGGGGAAGAGAGCCTGATGTAACACATACTAAGGCAATTAAAACACTTGGCACCACCAAGGCCACTGGCAAGGATGCAGCCTTGAGCTTCCAACTCCTGGAGCACAATGTGGCTGACACACTGATGAAACCCAAAGTTATGAACACCAGCATGAATAGAACCATGTGTGCCAAGAGTACTATACTGAGGGCACCCAGGCAATCCTAGAATTCTTGGCTTGAGCAATGGACGCTGTGTTTTTCAACAGCCACCATCAATTGAGTCATATAAATTGCAAAATGCACCTTTCCATGGCAAACTGCACAGTGTGCTTTAACACAGAATTCCCAAGTGCTTTGTCATTGACCGATGAAACCGATGGAATCCATTACACTCGATGTGAGGCACCCTAGATGCCACAGTTAACCAGTGTGGTTTTTACAGGGCACAGTCACGTATAATACATTTGACTAAGTATTAATGTCTTTTCATATATTAGTAACAGCCAAAGACCTTTCCATAAATGCTATTACATTTGAGTTTTAGAAAGGCAGTTATCAGTTTTGCCACTTGTGCCAGCAGTTTAAAGAGCATGCTGTTCCAGGTACATAATGAATTCTTTTCTACAATGACTGTCAAGATGTTGTTAGCATCGCGTGCCCTGCCACGTTCGAGAAGTGCTTTAAGTCCTAGGCAATATGCATTCCATATAATCAGGGCCACTAGCATTATAAGATTCTACGGCTATAGCATATTTAGCATTATTTATGAATTTGCCTCATTTGCCACATAATCAATCATTAGCTTTAAAATAACCATATTGGGTTATTGTAAAGCTAATGATTTTTTGGTTTCTAGCTCAAACAGCTCATATGTCGCTGAAAACATGGTTGCATGTTTGCCAGCTGTTAAAGAACCTTTGCAAAGGTTAACTGGTCATCTTCTGTTGCTTATTTCTATAATTGGTTCTTAAACTGGTACTAATAAGATTAAATATTTGCCCAGACTGTAAAATTATAAAGTAAGAGTATCAAAAAATATGCCACATTATGCAGCATAATGTGTATTTTCTTGCCACATAATTTAGCCTACTCTGACACATATTTTGGTCTCCTCAGACGCATAATTACAGTGGCCCTGCATATAAACCATCCAATAAAATAAAATTGTACACAAATATCCCAGTTGTGGAGCATATGCTTTGTTTTGCTGAGTGGTTGGGGGTGTGATAAATGTGTGGTCTTTCTACTGCATCAATGGCATTGTGAAAACAACATTTCTTGTAGAATATTTGCTTCATGTAAAAAAGGAGTAATCTAGATATGCTTGTTTCAGGTTTCCACATTCTATAATAAAAATTGGCCTAACTTAATATGAAGGTAAAAAAATTAAATGCACTAAACACCCCTGTAGCTAAGGGTGTTACCAGTGCAGAGTAAATCCTGATTAGTTGGCTCTAGTTGTAATGCCAGCTCATGCATGAGGTCCAATATTATGTAACAGATCTATCTATTTGATATTTCTTTGGCCTAGTTTTTTGAGAAAGGCTGAGTCAAACACAAAATATCTTCTTATGCATACTTCTATCTTAGTTTCTGCATTATATTGCCTTCCGAAAGTACTATGTGGTGTGTCTTCTTGGTATAGCTATTGACTTTAATTTGTATTCTCCATGCTCATATTTTTTTCACTCTCATTCAAGGACGAGTAGACATTTTACCACTGGAAAGGCATATTTTGACTCTCTCAACCATTCCTCAATTTGGAATATTCAGATTCAAAATTGGAAACATTGATGCATTTCTTTTTCTAACTAGCCACAAGAAAATCCACTTTGTGCATTAAAAGAAAATGTATGCCTTTGCTAAATATTCATATGTGTCTTTTGTATGCTTTGGTTTTTACTAAATTGTGATCCTAGCTGCCTAGCAAAGTTATAATGTACAGGGGGTGTGCATCAGTAGAGATATATCAAGTGGGCAGAGAGAGGAGGTAGAGCCAGGCGCGGGCGGCACAAGTAAGAGTGGTGGGGCAGCGGTGCGGGGGGAAGTCGATGGTCAACGAGATAGATAAAATGAAATTGAAACAAAATACTTACCTTACTTACCTTGCACTAACCGCATTGCCGACTCAGCAATGTGATGAGCGCAAGGTAAGTGGTTTTATTTCTTTTTTATTTCATTTGACCTATCCCATCGTCTGGCAATTTCCCCCCAACCCCACCCCGCCCCGCCCGGCCCCACGGCTATTACTTGTGCTGGACGTACCTGGGTAGAGCAACTGGAAGGGGTGAGATGTCAACCTATTGTGGAAGAGGTTGGTTGAGGAGGTGGGTTTTCAGTTTCTTCCTGAACTGTAAGTGGGTAATGCTGTTTGCTCTGAGCCCCAATGTATCCCAATATAGGCCTAGGTAGCTGCACGACCTTTTATCTATATTTGTATTACCTTGCTCTACATAACGGTTCTGGTGCTGACCTTTTACTTAGTTATGTGCTGAATAAATGTTGTGCGGTTTTGTTCGAATACTAGCCTCATTGATTATGCATGAGGATTCTTAGTATCATATCTTAATCCCCTGCCTAGGACATGCACAGCAGGATTATCACCTTATGTATATTAACTCTGTACAAAAGTCAATGCTATTGTCATCCTTGAACGACAGACCCATAGTACCATTACACATCTAGGGAGAACCCCTGAGGGTACTATTTGCCCATAGTTGCCCATACTAGTTGCCCATCTTCACTGGGCAACCAGAGGAGAAGCTTCCATGCTGACACGAAACACTGAAGTTCCTGCATGCAGAAACTCCAGCACGCAGTGGTCTGACATCCCTTGCCGGGTCTCCAACTTGAGACCAAGCCAGGGTCCTTCGTTCTCTTCCATCAGGTACTGGGGTTGGATCTTTCCTAGGGGATTCCTGGCTTTACACCCACATACATGTTAGGTACACTTAGATACACTTAGATAGGGTTAGCATCGTAGGAGTATGCTTGATTACTGCCATGTATCGATATGCCTGCATATATTTACTGTTTTAGCAGCACCATGGTAGAATTCTACCTTTTATTTCCTCAGTCGGTGCTTGTAATCTTATATATTTGTTTCTGTGTAAAGATTGTTGCAGTAAACATGTTTTATACTAGAATGACTCTGGTTCAATAAATGCTTATTGAAAAACGTCCCCATCGTTTATTCTGTGTATGTCTCTGAGTATAAATGAGTATGATTCACTGAGCGAAAGGTACTGCACTGTTTCCATGATCTCTGAAGTATCAAGCGTTGTCATGTTTGATAGCTGCCAGAATCTATTCATTCCTTGGTAAGGTTAGGGGGCTTATAGTGGCACTGTGAGCTAGCTGGTCTAAAGACTAGCATATCCTGTGGGGGTGTCTGGAATAAGTCTGGACACCAATCCCTTAGTTTATGTTGTCTAAACGTGCACATCCTATGTATTAAAAGGAACTACAGGACAAGTTCTGCTATCAGAATGCATGTTGTCCCACATCCTGGGCAGATAGGCTAGGAAGGTTTGCATTCTTGTTTTCTCTTTCCTGGAGAGTTTAGTCTCTAATTTGGCAGTGCCGGAAAACTTTGCTGATGTTGACCTCCTGACTTTGCTAGCTTGTTACCTTAGTAGACAGGGTTCTTGTTTTAAGGGGCCATGTCTACTGTTAGAGCTGCCTAAAACAGAACTAGTTACTAACCTTGTAGGCGGAGCGTGGATGTGGCATAATGGCCAGAGTTGCTGACTTTGGAGCGGGGAACCAGGTTTGAATCTGAGCTTTGCCTCAAGATGTTGTGATTCTGGAAAAAAATCACTTAATTCCCCCATGCCTCCCATAAATGAATGTGTCCTTAACTGGTGCTCATAAAAAGCACCAGTGTTCATGATTAAGTACCGGTGCTGAGTACTGGAAACCACTGGCTCAAATTAAGCACTGGGTGGGTAGCGCATGTAAATCCTCTTTGGAGAAAGGGGCCACAAACAGCGCACAGCTTTGTTTAAGGTTCTCATGTTGATAGTGCACCGGGAGGAGTGCAATATTGTGGAACTGCTGACAAACTCGGTTTCAAAGAATGCACTCATACAGCTGGCCCTGGAAAAGACTGAAGCTAAAAGAAATTACATTTCTGTATCAGTATGCATAATTAATATGATCTCATTTGTGGGCTCTTACTCGCCCATAATGAAAAATGGTCTTATTATTTAAGTAACACGAAAATGAATGCCAAGGAAAACTGTTTACCCACCAAGATGACTAAAGAAAAGAAAATTGTTGAGAAAATGGGCTCCAATGCCTCTTTGATGATACTGTTTCCACAGCTGTAAATGAACCCTTTCATTACAATAGTCACTTGCACATTGCCCGCCTAAACTTGCACGCACCAAAAAAGCACGAGTCTGCCAGACTGCCTCCAGCAGTTCACTTTCAAAAGTCTCTTGGCCCTGCTTCAAGATCAGTATTTTTTAAAACCCTGCGCTGCTCATTTTTCCTATATCAAGTCCAGATAAACACCTTTATCTCTACATGAAAATGGCAAATATCGCATAATAGAAAACACGAGGGATAGACTTCACAAAAGGCCTGATAAGCCGCGCTTGTAATGGATACTCTTGCACCTTGCGTAGGCTGTGGCACGAGGCCAGCGAGGGAGGGCCCAAAATGCCTCTCTGAAATGGAACACTCGAATGGCCGCGAGCGCAGACCCTTTCAATTAGGTGAAACCTGGCGTTTCAACGTCTACTAATCAGGGTTCCAGCCGGGCCGCGGTGGGGGAGGACCCGAGCATGTGTAATTGGCAGCCTCTCCAGACTGATGGTTTACAGCCGAGCCATTAGGACTGAAGCCTGCGTGTCTTTCATCCGTACAGCATGCCCCGCCCGCGAGCTCTTTGATGCGCTCAGGAAAGATCAAGACATAATTACCTTTTTAAAAGGTATCTCGAGGTCAGGGTGGGTGAACCAGGCTCGGTCATAAAACAATTAGTTCTCTGTAGTTTGGCCTAGCAGCGATCTAGTCCTGGGACTGTTACAAGCCGGGGTCTGAAGTATGTTATACTGGCCCTACACTAGAGAATTATTCCTATCAAACCACGGCGATTTTTCAGGGAGAAAACAGTGCACAGTGTATTTTTGAGACAACTGAAACTGTCTATATGACAATGCTCTAGCATATTTCCAGTACAAAACATATCTGACCAGCCAGTATTATCCAGTCCTCACAAATGTAGCATTCAAAAGGGGGGACCCAGGGAGAGCCAGGCGCGAGCCGGTCTCTTCCTGGGTAGGTTCGCGCGAGAATCAGGAAATCAGGTGGGGACTGATTAGTGAACAGATATAAGGGAGTCAGGCTGGCGGTTGGGAACTGCGTAGCGGGAGACTAGTAGGGAGGTTTGTTTTGCGGCGCTCGTGGTTTACCTTGTGTCCTGGGTCATGGAGGAAGCGGCGGAGGTCCGGAGGGCTGTGCAAATCCTTTGTGAGGCGGGGCGTGAAGACCTGCTACGGCCGGGTGTCCCGGCGGAGGCGTGGGTCGGCATGGCCCGCCCCCCTCGCAAGGCGTCTGAGGGCGTCTCCAGGGCGGTGGAGGCCTGTTTATCGCAGGGCCTGGAGGAGGAGGAAGACGGAGAGGCGGCTATGCCGGCAGACGGGCCTGGGCTGGTTTTGCCCGCCGTTGATGTGGAACCCCCGCCGGATGCCCCGGGCGCCCTCCAGCAGGTATGTGCTTTACCATTTTTTAGTGCTGGCACACGTGGGGCGCCCGGGGGGAGGAGGGGTCGTTCGGTGGGCCGGCAGGCTCCGAGCCCCAGCGGGCTGGTACGGGGGAAGTCGGGGAAGCCTCAGGCGGGCCCAAAACCCAAGCGTGGGCGGAGCCTGGATGTGCCTGGGCGTGTGCAACTCCCCCCCCCTGCAGCGGTGCCCCCTGTCCCCTCCTCCGCGGTTCCTCAATTGCCGGACGGGGCCTCGCCTTACCTGTGGTTGAACGGGCAATGTTTCCTGCTCTCCCCCGCTGTGCCGGGGCCTGGTACGGCTCCTCACCTCTCTTTTGGCCCCCCACCCCAGGGTGGGGCTGATGTCCGGCCCCTGTCGGACGCGTTGCCGGTCTGCCCTCCCTCTGAAGTCCCGCCCCCTGCTACTGTTATTCTTCCTGCGGGTGCTGCACCCAGTGGGCTGCCACCCCCGGCTGCCCAGTCTACGGACGCTGGTGTGCCTGGCCTGGGGACTGCCACCTCCACTCCCTTGGCTCCGGGTGGGAGGGGTTTGTTGCATAGGGGGGCGCCCACGGGCACTGGTCCTTCTCTGTTCCCGGTCCCCAGGGGTCGGCCGGGTGGCCGTTTGGGTGGCCCTGAGCCTGGGACGGTGGGTGGCCATGGTTTGGCGTCGGCGACTCGTTCCTCGGGGGGTGATGGCGTTTTCGTTTTCGGGGAGCCTGTTCTGGGGTCCTCTTCCTTGTCTGGCTCGAGCGGCCGCAGAGTCAGGCTGGCGGTTGGGAACTGCGTAGCGGGAGGCTAGTAGGGAGGTTTGTTTTGCGGCGCTCGTGGTTTACCTTGTGTCCTGGGTCATGGAGGAAGCGGCGGAGGTCCGGAGGGCTGTGCAAATCCTTTGTGAGGCGGGGTGTGAAGACCTGCTACGGCCGGGTGTCCCGGCGGAGGCGTGGGTCGGCATGGCCCGCCCCCCTCGCAAGGCGTCTGAGGGCGTCTCCAGGGCGGTGGAGGCCTGTTTATCGCAGGGCCTGGAGGAGGAGGAAGACGGAGAGGCGGCTATGCCGGCAGACGGGCCTGGGCTGGTTTTGCCCGCCGTTGATGTGGAACCCCCGCCGGATGCCCCGGGCGCCCTCCAGCAGGTATGTGCTTTACCATTTTTTAGTGCTGGCACACGTGGGGCGCCCGGGGGGAGGAGGGGTCGTTCGGTGGGCCGGCAGGCTCCGAGCCCCAGCGGGCTGGTACGGGGGAAGTCGGGGAAGCCTCAGGCGGGCCCAAAACCCAAGCGTGGGCGGAGCCTGTGGATGTGCCTGGGCGTGTGCAACTCCCCCCCCCCTGCAGCGGTGCCCCCTGTCCCCTCCTCCGCGGTTCCTCAATTGCCGGACGGGGCCTTGCCTTACCTGTGGTTGAACGGGCAATGTTTCCTGCTCTCCCCCGCTGTGCCGGGGCCTGGTACGGCTCCTCACCTCTCTTTTGGCCCCCCACCCCAGGGTGGGGCTGATGTCCGGCCCCTGTCGGACGCGTTGCCGGTCTGCCCTCCCTCTGAAGTCCCGCCCCCTGCTACTGTTATTCTTCCTGGGGGTGCTGCACCCAGTGGGCTGCCACCCCCGGCTGCCCAGTCTACGGACGCTGGTGTGCCTGGCCTGGGGACTGCCACCTCCACTCCCTTGGCTCCGGGTGGGAGGGGTTTGTTGCATAGGGGGGCGCCCACGGGCACTGGTCCTTCTCTGTTCCCGGTCCCCAGGGGTCGGCCGGGTGGCCGTTTGGGTGGCCCTGAGCCTGGGACGGTGGGTGGCCATGGTTTGGCGTCGGCGACTCGTTCCTCGGGGGGTGATGGCGTTTTCGTTTTCGGGGAGCCTGTTCTGGGGTCCTCTTCCTTGTCTGGCTCGAGCGGCCGCAGTTTTCATGCGGCGCCTTCGGCTGGGCGGCTGTCGGCTGTTTCTACGGGCCCGGGAACGGTCCACACGGCTGTTTCCAGTGGTGGGCTTAACGGGGGGCTATCTGGAGCGGATAGCTCTTCTACAGCTTTCAATGTACACAGCTTTCAGCCTATTGATTGGCAGTTTTATGATGGGGGTATTGGTGATGGGGCTATGCCCAGTGGCAGTGACCAAGTTTTATTTTCTGATGAAGCTTTCTGTGGGAATTTTCGTGAGGAGGATTTGGAGGAAGGGGAATTGAGAGACACAAATGTTGGGCTTTTGGCAGCACGGGCCCAGGGGGGTGGGTTGGGGCAACCCACTGTTTCTCGTGTTTTGCAGGAGTCTCGAGCGGACCATGCAGGTGTACGAGGGGCAGTGAGGTCTGGACCTTCGCAGAAGGATCGTGGGGCTGTCACACTGCAGTCGGAGCAGTTGCCAAGAGGTAAGGATGGGTGGTGGTCTGTGTGGCAACCTAGGGAGAGTCTCCCTGTGAAGAGTACAAGATCTATTGGTACGGGAGATGGGGTTGTGGTTGAGCGAGTCGCTCTGGCACCGAGGCTTGAGCGGCCTGTACTTTCGAATGTTTCTACGGGGGATGGGGTTGTGGTTGAGCGAGTCGCTCTGGCACCGAGGCTTGAGCGGCCGGTATTTTCGAATGTTTCTACGGGGCAAGTTGCCAAAGAGGTTTCTACTGCAGGGAATGGTGGAATGGTTGCCCCACAGGTGGCGGAGGATAATATCCTACCGAAAAAGTTGCCTTATTCTGGGGTGGGGATGCCTTTGGGGTCTCATTTGTCCGAAAAAACGAAGAATCTGATATGGTCTGGGGCATTTGTGGATGTTTTTCGCCTTCTCCATAGAGATGTTCAGGCAAAAGAGGGGTCGAAGGAGGAGGAACTAGAACTGGCTCGGAGGCCTCGTGTTCCGAAGTCTATAGAGAATTGGACTTCGGCCTTTCTGATTTATGCCAGTGTTTATTGTCAACGTCATCCTGAGAAGGCAATTGATATGTTTAAATATGCAGATATCGTCCGCAAGGCTCACAGTTATTTTGGTGGCTTTGCATGGTTGTCTTATGATGACGAATTCAGGGCCCGCATGAGCGCTTTCCCCGAGCGTTCGTGGGGTGAGGTTGATTCCGAATTATGGTTACAGTGGATGGCATCGGCAAATCCGCCTGCTACGACCCACACGGCTAGCGGTCAACCGGTGTATTATCGGCCCTTTTCAGCTCGCCCCGCTCAGTCTGGGGCGGGGGTTTGGGGCAGAGGTCAAGCAGCCGCCACTGGCACTTGCTGGCACTTTAACCGGGGTTCCTGTAACAGGCCAGCTTGTAGGTACAAGCATGAGTGTTCCCAGTGTGGGGGAAAGCACCCCCTCACCCACTGTTTTCCTGGACAACGATTGGGCGATCAGGGACGAGGTTCCGGGGGTAGGGGACAGCAACAACAGTCTGTTTACAAGGGCTCGTACTCCTATTAGGCAGAAGGTTCTCGATCTCTGGCTGGTAGATTATCCAGATTTTGAAGCCGCTAAGATTTTGTCTTGGGGTTTCAAAATTGGTTTTCGGATTGGGTATCGGGGACCCAGGGTGGGCAGGTGGTCGGACAATTTGAAGTCTGTGAAGGAGAGTCCCCATGTTGTGCGAAAAAAGCTGGATGCCGAGCTTGCGGCTGGTAGGATTGCTGGTCCTTTTGTATCTTGTCCTCTGCCTGACTTGATTGTTTCACCCCTGGGCGTGGTGCCCAAGAAGGCGGCAGGGGAGTTTCGTCTTATACATCACCTGTCCTGGCCCGAGGGTACATCCATTAATGACTTCATCGATCCGGCCGACTCAAGTGTTACTTATGCCTCGGTGGACGATGCCTTACGGCTCGTGCGCATGGCAGGTGTTGGGGCATTGCTGGCGAAGAGCGACATTCAGTCGGCTTTCCGGCTCTTGCCCATACATCCTTGGGATTTCAGTCTGTTGGGAATGCAGTTTGATGGTTGTTTCTATATGGATCGAGTGTTGCCCATGGGCTGTTCAGTGTCCTGCTCCCTTTTTGAAACTTTCAGTACCTTCCTGCAGTGGAGATTCACTTTTGTTACTGGCCACATCCTGGTCTGTCATTACCTTGATGATTTTCTTTTCATTGGGGAAGGTCGCTCCGGGCAGTGTCAGTCGGCTTTGAACAGCTTTCAGGCCCTGGCGGAGGAATTGGGTGTTCCTTTGGCGCCGGACAAGACTGAGGGCCCATGTACGTCCCTGACTTTCTTGGGGATTGAAATTGACACGCTGTCTATGATGGCGAGATTGCCTGCAGCTAAAGTGACGGAAATGTCTGACTTCATACAACTGGTTTTGAGGGAGCGGAAAGTCGTTTTGAAAACTGTCCAGAAGCTGTTGGGGTACCTCAATTTTGCTTGTCGGGTTGTTCGGGCGGGCAGGACGTTCTGCAGACGTCTGGGTCTGTCCATGTCCGGTGCGAGCCTCCCCCATCATCGGGTACGCATTACCACCGCTGTCCGTGCCGATCTGACAGTCTGGCTTAGTTTTCTGCAGGAGTTCAATGGCGTGTCCTTGTTTTTTGCGGATGAGGACATGGTGTGGCAAGTACAGTTGTTCACTGATGCTTCAGGGGCTCACGGCTTCGGAATTTTTTGGGAAGGTCGGTGGTGCGCGGCCGGCTGGCCGGCGCCCTGGCAGGAACAAGGTCGTAGCATAGCATTTCTGGAGCTCTTCCCACTGCTGGTTGCTTTGTATCTGTGGGGGGATGAGTTTCGGAATCGATCAGTTTTGTTTCATGTGGACAATTTGGCAGTTGTACATCTTGTCAATCACCAGAAGGCTCGTGATTTGAGGGTGTTGCGGCTCCTGCGCGCATTCATGCTGCGGTGTCTGCAATTAAATATTGTCTTTAAAGCACGGCATGTTCCTGGTACTTCTAACTGCATCGCTGACTCTTTGTCTCGATTTCAGTGGGCCGAGTTCCGCAAGTTAGCTCCTGGGGCGGACCTGGAACCAACAGCGATCCCACAGTACGTATGGGACCTGGGGGATTGAGGGTTCACCAATTAGTCGAAAATTCGGTGGCTGCCTCCACGAGGCGGGGGGTATGTGAAGGCTTGGAGTGAGTTTCTGCAGTTCGGTAAGGATTTGGTGGGACCGTCTGGGGCTGGTTGGTCTGATGAACATGGCATCTTGCAGTTTGTGTTGCATTTGGCAGACAAAGGTCTATCGCCCACTACCATTTCGGGCAAGTTGGCTGGGATTTATTTTTATGGGCAACTTTGGTGGGGGAGGGATCCGGTTGGGGGGGTGTTGGTTCGTAAAATGTTGAAAGGTTTGGCTAGGCTTCGGGCTGGTGGTCCGCAGCTCCGGCAGCCAGTGACTTTTGAGTTGCTTCAGTTGTTGTTACCGGAGTTGGAGTTGTGTTGTCATGATGCCTTTGAGTGTGCCAAATTTCGTTTGTGTTTCATTTGGTTGTTCTTTGGGGCATTTCGGGCATCGGAATTGTTGGGGTTACGGGGTAGGGTAGGCATGACTAGCAGTGAGGTAGTGTTGGAGAGTGACAGGGTGCGGCTGTGGCTGCGGGCATCCAAAACCGACCAGTTGGGGAGGGGTAAGTGGGTGTTCCTTGGCAGGAGTGGTGTTTCTGCATGTTTGTATCCATGGGAAGTGTTTGTATCCTCTCCACATTTTCTCCAGGGGTCTATATTTTGTCATGTGGATGGTAGTCCCATAGTGGCATCCCAATTGTTGGCTGTCTTGCGCAAAGTTTTGTTGCGCTTGGGGAAGGATCCGGTTCAGTTTGGTACCCATTCATTCAGAATTGGTGCGGCGACGGAGGCCGCTCGTTTGGGGTGGGACTGGTCCCAGATCCGACGCATTGGTCGTTGGCGTTCCAAGTGCTGTGAGAAATATGTGAGGAAATAGTGCATTTTTGGATTGTCTAACATTTCTTTTTCTCCTAGGTCCTTGGCCGTCGGTCACCGGAGGCAAACGGAGGGTGTGGATACTGGGGCACTCTTTTATTAAACGTGCAGCTTTAGCCGCTGCCACTCAGCTCTGTGGGAGATCGCTTGGTCTAAACAGCACGACACACGAAGTCTCCTGGCATGGAACAGGGGGCATGCGCTGGGGTGGGCTTTTTCCCGCCTTGGCTGCTTTGGTTTCCCAGTGTTTGGGGGGCCCTCCGGATCTCCTGGTGCTCCATCTGGGCGAGAATGACTTGGTTTCTCTCTCTGGGTTGACTTTGTTGAAGCTCATGAAGCAAGATCTGGAAATTATAAAAACCACATGGGTGAGCACCATGCTGATATGGACTGAGTTTGTGCCTCGTCTGCAATGGCGTGGAGCGAGGAACCATTCCGCCCTTGAAAAGGCCAGGAGAAAAGTGAACAGGACAATGCAACCTTTTTGTCATAATTTGGGTATCTACTGTTTGAATCATTATCATTTACAGGTCTCTGAACATCATTTATTTTGTGAGGACGGTGTGCATCTCTCGGCTTTGGGTATTTCTTTTTACCTTTCAGAACTCAGGGATTTGATTAGTAAGGTTCTTCAGGTACAATTATGGTGTGCTCCTTCCTGTCCTTTTGGTGGGGCAGGAAAACACTAAAGGTTTTCCTGGGTGGCGGGTTTTTGGTAGTGGGGGTGGGCAGCCTGGAGCGGGTTGGCCATCCTGAAGGGTAGCGTGGGTAGGTTAGGGGTAGTAGGTAGGAGTTTCGTTCTGGGTTTTGGGATTCAGGTTTTGTAAGATCATTGTAGAGTTGGATTTTGTAAATAAATAAATAATGAAATGTGTTTCGTGAAAATTATGATGCACCTGTCCTAAAATAAAGTGGCCTTTTTTGCTCCTAAAAGAGAGATGTGGACAATGATTTCTTGCGCGAGGGGGGACCCAGGGAGAGCCAGGCGCGAGCCGGTCTCTTCCTGGGTAGGTTCGCGCGAGAATCAGGAAATCAGGTGGGGACTGATTAGTGAACAGATATAAGGGAGTCAGGCTGGCGGTTGGGAACTGCGTAGCGGGAGGCTAGTAGGGAGGTTTGTTTTGCCCCACCCACCCTCCCTCTTTTTCTTTTACATTTGGGTGGGGGGTGTTTTTTCTTCTGCGGTACTCTAGGTGCTGCTCCTTTTCTTAGCCTGCCACGGTTAGGATGGGTGCCTTTGTTCTATTTATAGGCGGGTTTTTGGTAGTGGGGGTGGGCAGCCTGGAGCGGGTTGGCCATCCTGAAGGGTAGCGTGGGTAGGTTAGGGGTAGTAGGTAGGAGTTTCGTTCTGGGTTTTGGGATTCAGGTTTTGTAAGATCATTGTAGAGTTGGATTTTGTAAATAAATAAATAATGAAATGTGTTTCGTGAAAATTATGATGCACCTGTCCTAAAATAAAGTGGCCTTTTTTGCTCCTAAAAGAGAGATGTGGACAATGATTTCTTGCGCGATTCAACTTTATCTTCATGTTACCGGGGAAAGCTCCTCTGCTATGGCGGAGGAGCGTCGCCCCAAGGCTTTTAAGAAGTGTAAATAAAGGAAACATAACATGATAATAACTTTGAGTTATTATCAATTTTTGTTTCTGTGCTGCTTTGCGGGCGGGTGGATGTAGATGCACAACGCCCATAGGGCTCAAAGGGCTTCAGCTCCCCCCCACCCTCGTGTGTGTCAGCCCGGGCTGAGACATCTTCCCGGGCACACACACACACTGTTTTTGAGGTGCTGTGGGCTAGGAGGTCTGGCGTCCATCTTAACGCAGCCGCACCTGAGTACTTCACATGTATTTAAAAGACCATTTACTTGTTAAGTGGGCTTTGTTGTTTTTTTAACCCTTCTTAGAGCCCCTGCATCTCCACAATGCCTATTTCTGGGAGAATGACCCCCGATATTTTTAGAAGCCCCCCCCCCCCCGAAAATTGGCTCTAGTTGCGCCTCTGGGTGATTGGGTCTGCTTTGCTCTCAGAGCAGGGTAGGGGAGAAGTTGTTTGCCCACTCCTAAGTGCACATGACTGTTTGGCCGGCCCCCTAGTACCAGCCAAACAGTCATGCACACTTTCCCTGTTCTCCATGCAGGCTGCATTACAACCTGCGTGGAGAACATGCTGAGGCCCCCATTCCCTGGCTGAGCATCGAACCACGACGCTCAGACCAATCACAATGCTGCAATGCGCTGCATTGCAGTGCTGTGATTGGTCAGGGGAGCCTGGTGCTTACCAATCACAACACTTCATTGCAGCGTTGTGATTAGTCGGGGGAGCCTGGCTGTGCTTCCTGTTTCTGAAGTCTGACGGAGGCGAACAGGTGTAGAGACACGGGAACGGCAGCAAGGTATGTGTTTATTTAACAGCATCGCTGCGGCGGTTATTTTTCCGCTGTGCGGCTTTTTTCTAAAAGCCGCGTTACATGACGAGCTCAGCTCGTCATCCGCACACGACCACCGTGGCTGATGACGAGCTCAGCTCGTCATCAGCAGCGAAGGGGTTAATAAAATAAATGACATTGCAAACCGCGTTCACCCCGCTCGCCCGCACCTGACACCCGCGGGCCGTGCGGGCCGCCACTGTGTTTCACTCAACTTCTCTTATGCAGCAATCACTCCAACGCCTATCAGACATATGACTAGCACTGTATATATTCACCCACTCCCTTTATAAAAATGCACTGATTTCTATATCATTTTTCATGCATTCTTTTTCCCCATCCATACTACCTCCTGCCTCGTTTTTAATCAATTGTTCAACTTGTCTGACCTGAGTCTGTGTCATGACCCTTACGTTTTCCTTCTTCGTTGTTTTACTCACTTTTGCTCTCTTGCTCCCCCTTGTTTGTTAGACTATGTCTTACTCACTGTTTATTTAGCGCATTTGCGTAATATACGGACTAACTCTCAATAAATCTCCCCACAGTTTTCCACACCTGTCTCAAGGAGCCTAACCTTCATTTGTTTACTATGTCTCCTGCAGACCACAAAAAATTATCTCTGGAAAGTCACGAGTAAAATAACATAATAGTCTCCAAATTCACCCAGATTCCCACACATTCCATGTTTAGTCCAGAACAACTACATCGGAATGTGTAGGTCTAGACACGCAAACAACACTGCTGACTTAGGTGGAATTTAGCTCTTTAAAAATACAGACAATATAATGGTATGCTTTGCTTTCAACTTCTAAGACCGTCCTTAAATCTCTCTCACTCATTTCACCGTCTTCCACTTTTCCACTTTAGCCCACTGTATTTTCTCCTCTGCATTGCCTCAGTGTTTCTCACTTTCACCATTCCTTAGCTGTCAGGTATTTCATGTTTAGCACACTGACAATATTTTGGGTTTCCAATGAAGAACAATCTTATATGAATCTTTTGTTGTATGACTAATCTCTTGTCACAAACTCCCTTCACCCCCTCTCTTCATCAATATGGAGATGCCATCTGTAGTTGTGAGTCCTTCACATTTCACCGACACTTAATTATCATGTGTGCAGTCACAGATCCTGTCTCCGGCTTCTCCAGTACATTATCATCATCATCAAAAACTTTACTATGATCACCAGGATCCAAAAAGTACACACAGCAGAGGTATAAAATTAAATGTAAAATTTGCGAATAAAAATTTTGAAAGTTTTAAGAACAATTTAATTAAATAAATGTGTAAAATTCGAGGTACAGCGATTCTTAGCAGAGGAAAAGTGCTTCATACAAGTTTCTTCCCTATAATTATTGTAAAACAATTTCATTAGGGAAATGTGCAAAGAGGCCAAATATAGTAATTCTTATCAGAAAAAGGTGCTTCATACAGGTATCTTCCCACACCTGATTCACAGTGCATACCAACATCTGGAGAGGCCAAAGACAATTGGTCTACGGGTATCAGTACACAATAGTCTAAATACATCGAGATAATGGCCCAGACAGACAAGTCTACACAATGGAAATATCCATTTTGTCCTCAATGCTGAGTAATGAGGGCAGAAGAAAAGTAAATGGACAATAGATTCTGTACAGGCCTTATATGCAGGGCACAGCTCATCCTGTAAAGCACTAGAGCACCACTTAGAACAGAATAATCTTCTGGGCAAGGTCTTATAGCGGAACTGTAGGAAAAGTTTACGTGCCATAGATGGAATAATTTCGTCACTAGTTGGCTCAAACAATGGAACAGATTTAAAAATCAAAAAGTCTTTTGCCAAACCTATTGAGGATTCTACCAAGTCCATTGTAAGCGTCTTTTCCCAATACAGTTCTTTCAGCTTCACACTCGAGATTTGCACCATGTTTTCCGGGTTGGACCAGAAGATCTCCATCCACAGTCTGCCTAGTAGTTCACGTGGGCAGATGAACCACCTGATCGATGTTGTCTGTGGAAATTTCAGGAGATCCTTCAGAGCCCCTCAATAGGTCTCCAACTCTTCCACTGTCCATAATCTAAACCAAAATATTGGCAATTTACAGTCCAGCTTATGCTTTAGCTGCCGATGGGCGAGATCTAAGTAAAGAGGTTTCAAAGGGGAGCTAGCACGTAGATCGACCAGTGGTCTTAGGAAGCGGTTTTCTACAGTGGTTAGGGAGGATTGGTTAACTGTGCCCCATAACTCGGATCCATAAAGTAACCCTCCCAGAACCTTGGTATTGTAGATTTTAAGTTCAGGGGCAATCTGTCGAGATACCGTCTTCCTGTGTATTTTGCTGATATGGGCAGATTGATGAATTAGTTGTAACTTTGCCTTTTCCATATGTGGGCCCCAGTTAATGGATGCAGTCAGGCGAATGCCCAACTAGTCGAAAACTTCTACTTGCTCCAGCTTAGTGCTACCAGCCCACACAGATCAAGTTATTGCTGTATTTCTTCCGGATCTATGACAGAATATCGACTACAAAAATATCGACCTACAAGAATATCGAGTCAACAATATCGAGGGCAAAAATATCGACATCCTATCTACAACATGGTAAGTACAAAAATATCGAAAAAATAATATTGTTGTAAAAAATATCGATGTTAAAAATATCGATTTTTTTTTTAATATATATAAATGTAAAAGTAAGTATATAACACTAATAAATAAAATATACATATTTAAAAGTATCTAATAATGTTTAAAATTAATAAATAAAAATATATACATTAAAGATATAATATATATGTACTGAACAATAAGTATTAATAATTAATTTACTAAAAATACCCCATTACCCAAGAACTGAAAACTGACCCTGAACCCTAAAAATACCCCTTTACCCAAGAACTGAAAACTGACCCTGAACCCTAAAAATACCCCTTTACCCAAAAACTGAAAACTGACCCTGAACCCTAAAAATACCCCTTTACCCATGAACTGAAAACTGACCCTGAACCCTAAAAATACCCCTTTCCCCATGAACTGAAAACTGACCCTGAACCCTAAAAATACCCCTTTACCCATGAACTGAAAACTGACCCTGAACCCTAAAAATACCCCTTTCCCCATGAACTGAAAACTGACCCTGAACCCTAAAAAATACCCCTTTACCCATGAACTGAAAACTGACCCTGAACCCTAAAAATACCCCTTTACCCAAAAACTGAAAACTGACCCTGAACCCTAAAAATACCCCCTTACCCAAGAACTGAAAACTGACCCTGAACCCTAAAAATACCCCTTTACCCAAGAACTGAAAACTGACCCTGAACCCTAAAAAAACCCCTTTCCCCATGAACTGAAAACTGACCCTGAACCCTAAAAATACCCCTTTACCCATGAACTGAAAACTGACCCTGAACCCTAAAAATACCCCTTTACCCAAAAACTGAAAACTGACCCTGAACTAGGCATGAGCGGATTTTGCGGATTGGCAATCCGCGAATTTGCGGATTTGCAAACTCGCAATCCGCAAAATCCGCGAATTCCCGCGAATTTGCGGATTTTTTTTTTTTTTTGTGTTCGCCCGTGTTTCTGCCAGTTCGCGAGGGTTTTTACAATTTCGCAATTTGCGAACTTACCTGTCGGGTCGCAAGTTTTGCGAACTTGTTGTTTCTACGTGTCCAACCTGTTTGGGACACTCTTCTTCATCACTGCCACTCTCTGTCACCACTGCCACTCTCTGACTACTCATGCCACCCTCTGGCCCACCCATGCCACCCTCTGTTTCATCACCACACCCTCTGGTTGTCCAGTGTACATTATTTTTGGCAAAGCAAAGCACACCTTCCCTGCCTCAAGTGACCTGAATTAATTTGGGGCTGATTAATGTGTCACAGAATATTTTTTTAGCTGGCACCTGCTTCCTTAGTGCGCCCTGATTAGTGATCTTTTGCACTTGCTAAGTGCTTTCATTGTTGCAAAATTAGTTACAACACCTGCCCTGCCCCAACTGACAATAATGAATTAGGGGCTGATTAATGGATTTTAACTTCCAGCCTGGCTCCTGCTTGTCTCCCTTAGCTGTAATTCAGGACCTTTGTGGCATATGTGTAACTATTCTGAGGTTCAGAGCAGGGTCACATAATAGTTGCAACTGGCAACTGAACTCTGGAGGGGCCCCTCAGGAAGCACTACAGGAAATGGCTACTAATGATGAGCCTGAACTTTTGAACCTGGTAAGTAGTTACTTTCAGTTTTGCTAAAATCGTATTTCTGCAATTTCGCACTTATTCGCGGGGCGCGAACTCACGCGAACAGTGCGAGCAGTGCGAGCAAAATCCGCTGCTCGCGGATTTGCGGATTTTTCAGGAAATTCGCAAATCTCGCGGATTGCGGATTTCCCGAAAATCCGCAAAATCCGCGAGCGGAACGGATTTTCCGCCCATGCCTACCCTGAACCCTAAAAATACCCCCTTACCCAAGAACTGAAAACTGACCCTGAACCCTAAAAATACCCCTTTACCCAAGAACTGAAAACTGACCCTGAACCCTAAAAAAACCCCTTTCCCCATGAACTGAAAACTAACCCTGAACCCTAAAAATACCCCTTTACCCATGAACTGAAAACTGACCCTGAACCCTAAAAATACCCCTTTACCCAAAAACCCAAAAATTACCCTGAACCCTAAAAATACTCCTTAACCCAAAGGTAAATAATATTATTTAATTAGCAATTAATAATTAATTAACAATAACAATAAAATAAATATATTAGCACATAAGCTGTAATTAATATAATTTAATAATTAATATCATTTTCCCCAATTAATTAATTAACAGTAACTAAAAATTATATATATAAATAAATTACTCTAATAATGTAATTAACTAACTAATATTATTTAATTACCAATTAATTACTAATTTAAAATATGTACCAAATTATATTAATTAATTAACTAACTAATATTAATTATTTGCCAATTAATTAGTTATAAATATTTAAAAACATATATTAATTAATTAATTATTATTAAATTACTCCCCACCCTATTCCCCTATAAACCCACATCCCGCTACAGAAAATATATATCAATTAATCAATTAATTATTTCCCAATTATCAATATTAATTAGCAATTAATTATAATTAATTAATTAATCCTACTAATTACTAATCAACTTACCATAATTAAATTACTTCCCACCCTATTCCCCTATAAACCCACAACCCGCTCCGGTACTAAAACATCAAATGTCCTAATAAATTTCTATATTATTATAGAAAATGTATACACATATAATAGTAATTATTTTAAATACTTAAATTAAACATATAACACATACATAATAAAAAACTATAAAATAATACAAATATCGATATTAGTGTCATCGAAATTATTAACATCGATATATATGCTATCGATATTACCAACTTCGATATTACTTACATCGATATTAAGTATTTCGATATTACTTACCTTGGGTCGATATTCTGTCCTACGATATTCTTGCCTTCGATATTATGCTCCTTCGATATTACAGACTCGATATTATGGTAAGTCGATATTTCCAACTCGATATTTTGACTGTCTACCATTTCTTCCTTTGTTAAAAATCATGTACTTGGTCTTTGTCTGATTAAGAATCAAACCCCTATTGTCGCAGTACCTTAAAAAGTCATTTAGAGTTGTTGAAGACCTTGTGGTGAGTTAGAAAAAAAAGGGTGTCATCTGCAAATAGTAGTGCAGGCACTCTTCTCAAGCCAATTTTAGGAGCATCACAGCCGCCCCTATCTAGATAGTCAACAACTCCATTAACCCCTTCGACGCTCATGACGAGCTCAGCTCGTCATGAGTTACGCCTGTCGTACGCTCATGGTGAGCTGAGCTCGTCATGAACCGCGGGTTTTCGCAAAAGTCAGCGCACAGCGGGAAAACGCGTAGCGTGCATGGTGTTAATAAAAAGGGTAAAAAGGGTGGGTGGCAACAGACATTCCTGTCTCACTCCACGTTGGACAGGGACGGTGTGTATTACTTGGTTATTCGCACGCCAACTGACCTGTGCTGTGTTGTCTGAGTGTAATCGAATTAAAATATTTTAACGATTGGTAGGCAGGCCCATCTCTTTTAGCATCCCCCAAAGTCTAGCTAAATCAAATGCAGTGCGCAGATCAACGAAGGCCACATATAATTTACCCTCCTTAACAACTACTTCCTTCCGGTAAGTACAAATAAGGTGGTAGACCTGATGCAGGGTGCTAACTTGTGTACAAAACCCCACCTGGTAGTCACTCAGAATTTGGGACTCCATCAACCAATCCTGTACCCTTCCTAAGACCTGTTTACAAAACGTTTTTGGGAGAGAGTCAATCAGGCTGATCGGCCTATAGCTCATTGGCTTGGATCTGTCCTCTATTTTGTAGATGGGCACTATTTCCGCATTCTGCCAACATGGTGAGATGGGGGCACCAGACAAAATCAAATTCGGAACCAAATTTATGTATGAGCCCCAGAGCATATTGTCCTCTCTATACGGGTCATTGGGAATTCTATCTGGACCTGAGGCACGCGCTGGCACACAGGATGAGATTGCTATCATGTTTCCTCTAATGTGAAAACCAAAGTTTCGCCATCCCCACCAGGGTCTCATTCCTCTCCTCAATTTTCTCACTATCTGTAAGAGTGCCGTTACCCTAGAGAGAACCAAAATAAGCAACCCACTCTTCAGGCTGAACAGTGTATTCCAGAGTTTGTCTTGTTCCCTTAAGCCAATATACTGCTTGTTTCCAGAATGCCTTGGGGTCTTTATTGGTTAGTGCAGTGTGTAAGGAAGTCCCGAGAGAACCCTCCCACTCCTTTTTAGCTCTACCAATAGCCTTTTTATTCTTTTCTCTACAGATTATGATCTCCGCACATACCCTTCACTTTAATGCACTGATGAGCAACCCCTTTGCCTTCCTACATACCAGATTATACCAGGGACTCTTAGTTTCTTGCATCGAATCTGTGCATTGCCCAACTTTCTCTGCACTTTTAGGGGTCGGCTGAGTATGTCCCTCATCTCGTTAAAAAACAACTCATAGCGAGGCCCCATGCCCTCAACTGCATCCTTAGGGTGGAGTGCAGCCAGCTCTTTAATCACTTGCCTTACTTTTTCTTTCACTACTTTTAGGTATGCCGGGTAGTCCTCCACCCATTCCCACTTGACAGCTCTTTGCTTGTTTGCAACCGAGAGCACACCCGGGTCAGAGCACCCCATAGTGATAGGCTGCAAGGTACCCACTTTTGTGAAGGTGAGGGCAAGGGCATAAAGATCACTCTCGGATCTTTTCACCACTGCCATATCTTCCACTAGTGACCAAAGATTGGGAGTAATTAAACAATAGTCAATCCTACTAGTATGACCAGGTCTATTAAATGTGTGTTCCACTTTGAGATCCGATCTAGTTCTACAGTTTGTTGCTCTTAAATCATGTTGTAAAGTAAGGGCAAGCACCGGACCTCCTCTCTTCGTCCACTTTACTTTTGGGAGGTCTGGGGGTATTGACCAAAAACGATCCCAATCCTTGGTAAGATCTGAAGGGGTGGAAGCAAGGGTTCAAAGGTACAATTAAAATCACCTGCCACCAGTACAGGGGCACTATCGGAATATTTAGCCAAAGCGTTATCTAGAATATGGATAGTCTTTGTTTCCTCCAAGGCATGGTCAACTCTGTTATAAACGTTAAAGATTCTGGCCCTCCAGCCGCCGAACAGGGTCAGCTCGAGGGCCAGAATATTCTGAGAGTCAACTTTGGACCCCAGTCCCTTACTCCATTCTCATGCTTATACGCTTCTCCCTGCTGCCTTCAACCCCTATGGGCTCATCACTCTTGTTTTGTGTTTATAAACTCTCTCTTGCATCCTACTCCATGCACATCACCACTGAAAGCCATTAACTCATGTGTATTATTGCACTGGCTCCTGCACACTACTATTTTCTTTTTTTCCTCCTATGTGTGTCCATTATTTTCATCTTGCACCTGTCTATTCCATTTTGTCCAACTTCTGTACATTGTACTGCTCCTGTCACTACCACATGGTCGTTTTCCTTTATTGCCTGTTCCTCCACACTGTACCACAGCAATTGCTTAACTCTACAGACACACTCATGTTTAACTCTGTTCTTGTGATCATAACTTCATCCATATCATTTGCTCGTTTTTTATTTCTTCACGCTCCCTCTTTTCCAATCAGCTCAACGGTATCTATCAGCAACCTCTTCCAACCAGTTCCGTTAGAGTGGCTAAGTTACCCACTTAGGCTATAGCTTAATCTAATGAGTTCAACCCTTTCTGTGTCCATCACCCATTGGCGCACATAAGCCCTCTAGAGTATGATTCTCTGTTTCACATATTTCATGCTGTCTACCCAGGTACATTAACTCAGTGATGCGAGCATTCCCAGAACTCCCCTGTCATTATATTAAGGCTTAGCCCTACTATAGCAAGCTTACATTTACATTTCACTATTCAAAGCCGTAGCTGCAGACTGAGTGTACTGCTGTAGTGGTGTTATTTCATGTCTTCTTTAAAAACCTTTGAATGTTACTGTGGCACACACTAATATGATGCAATCTCTGTCTTAGCCTCATCTAGAAACTCAGCCTAATGCCAAATTTGAGGTTTCGGGCCCAAGTGGCAAGAATCAATTTAAATATGAGCCATGACAGACCCTTCATCAATAAGGCATCGCTTGAGTCTGTAATCATAATTTTTGGTCTATTTAAGATCACCAGGTTCCTCTCATCCCTAACTAAGGCTCCAACGTTAATGTCTATCAATGAAAGATAGCCATCTTGAATACAAAGATGCGGTGTTCCTGCACTTCAGGGAGTTGGCACAAATCCAGACCTCCCCGCCTGGGCATGGCTCTCAGCTTCAAAGCCCACATCAAGGTACATAATCCTTATTTCCCAGTTGTCTGGCTTTGTCTCTGTAGATTCTTTTGGAGATGGTCTGCATATATGATCCTCAGGAATTGTTTTCTCCATGACAACACAAATGTATTCATGTTAATTGTCTTATTGACAGAGTTTAACTTAGTGTGCTTTACCTGCAATTTTTTGTGTAGCTGAAGCATAGGCTAGCTTCCCAGTTTGTAGTACCTTTATTCTGCTTTTGAAACTCTTCCATCTTTCTTGTTTCATTTTCTAGACACCTGATTAGGTAAATCTGTAATCTTACTACTGTTAGTTGCCCAGACCATGATGTTTAGATCAAGGAATTCTCTGAGTCTGCCTTGCCACTCCCATCCACTTTTACTTTCATGGAAGGCATAAGGGGCTACACGTATTAAGCATTTAAACTCCAATCTGGCATTTGTGACTGTTAAATTGGGGCTAGCTCGAGGATGAGGCGGATGGCGCTTTTCCTGTTACAATGGGACCGATGCATTTGATTGAACTATGATGATGCCCCTTGAGCGTAACCCAAAACTATTCGAACTTACCACAAAGCCTGAGTACCATTGGCTATTGCCCGGTGGAGCTGTCCTATGCAGCTAAAGAGGAGTCTGGCTCTGGTTCACCCCCTCGGCCGTCACCTACCCTGCCAGACATCGGACATTGCTTTTAATGGTTCTTCACAATTTTGTCTGTCTTTCACCTCAACCGCTTGGTTACCCCTGAACTACTGTCCCCCTTCTGGTCTGCCTGACTCTGTCTAAATCTCTTTCCCCTGTTTACCTTTTCCCCTCTACCTTCTATTCCCTATAAAACGAGTTTCTTGGATATGCAACGCGCAAATACCGTATGTTACTGTATAATCCTATATTTTTTCCCTTTTTTCTATACCTGTAACTGTAACTGAGTTAATTATTGTAACTGTAAGTCACTGATCCTCATGTAAAGCGCTCTGCTACCTCCGGGTCTAGTCATCGCTATATAAAACGCTACAAATAAATAAATAAATAAAATGCTTTTTCTTATCTGCTAATCCCTTCAGACTGTTTTACTTTATATTCAGGTTAGGTATTGTTTGATGGTTTATTTACGGTGCTGTGATTTTTTAAGAGTAGTGTGGTCGCAATAGTTTTGAGAAATGGAAGGCTTTGATTGTTTTCAAGTAGGTGTACCTTCGTGGCTAGTATATCATGCACTTCTTTTATTGATTTGGCTACTTCGGGTCTTAGAGGTTGTGCTAGGGATCTTTAATTCTTGGAGACTTTGTTTTTTTAAGATTTCAATGAATTGGTGTAGTGTTGAGTGGCGCCTCCCAAGAGTGTCACCCTTCTCCTGCTTTGACTTTTTTTATCTCACGGGAATGCTTACTACTGTACACATTCCGACAGGTGAGATGTGTTTGTACAGGTCCCTCCGACCAGAACGATGTATGTGTCTGATCGAGTGTCCTCAAAATAATCTAATAGGGCAGCCAGCTTTTCATTGGCCTGGTAACATGTAGATACTATCAGTAAAACGTAGTGATGTGCTACTTCTGTCGAAGTTGTGTCTCAGGGTGATTCGTTTTTAAATTGCATATGCAAATTGTGCATTAGTGGAATATTCTAGGCTCGGTGTTGATCTTTGTATATTTGTGTTAATCGGGGATGGAGTTGGTGTACAAGTGGAATAAGTTCAGAGGAAATAGGTATGTGGGGCGTTTTTGTTCTTCAAATTTCCACAGCAGCTCATGTGTGCTCTGATACCAATAGATGGCATTAAATTAATATTGACTAAGGAAACAGTGCTCTGGCACCCTCACCTGAACATTTATGAATTATATTGTCTGATATTTGTCCGAAAGTATGAATTGCATGCAAAGATGCCCAGGAAATATTGAGTAGTAATGTATCTGCCAGCAAAAATGTATTGGCTATTGCTTAAGGATTTCAGAAGGACAGTGTGGCACCTAGCCCCACACCCCACTTCAACAGCACTAACTGAGAATATTGAACACTACAAATACCAGAATTGTTGAGTAAACTAAAACTACACTCATTAAAGGTAATTGCCAATATGTTGGCGAATGTGCTGCCAAGAACTGCAATGCTTAAATAAACCCGGGTTATGTGAGCACTCTGGATGTAAAGTGTGTGTTCTGGTTGGTATTAAACTGAAATTGACTAAAGGACACTGACTCCCTCACATTGAAAATCCATGAATACTCTGCTGTTATGAATGCCAAAAATAATTCCATCTTCATAACAAGAATTCCTGAAGAAATTAATTAACATTTTTGTGGTATTGTGCCACCCCCCCATGCTTCACCTGTGTTAACGAGCAGCTATGCCAATTAAAAGACAATTGTTAATATCTTGAGGAATGTGCTCTGAGAAGCAGTTTTCATCTTTTTTCATTGCCTTTTGTGAGAAATGCTATTTCCGATGTAGGAATGGCAAAGCCTTTATTGTATGGCCAAATCGACATCAATCCATTGAAGTCCAACATTGATGACGTTTTATACTTAACTATTGTATATAGCATATACTGTGCCAATGATGGTAGCATGTCTGTTAGCAGTAATGGTTTCCAATGAGTGGGACTGTAAGATGCCATGCGGAAGTCCAGGCGCAAGATGGCAATAACCTTGCTTGTCTTCATGTACAAAATCCCAACTCACAGTGAAGGGCAATCAAATACATGTCAGAGGAGCTGTGCATATATTGGTGTAATTCTAAAAGCGTAATCTCATTTCTATTGAAATATAAACACATGGATAATTGCTACATATTATGTGGTGCAAATGTTACGTTCTAAGCCCTGTGGGTCCGAAACACAAGTTTCGGCTTTGTACATTGCACTGAAGGGTAAAATCCTCCATTACAAGGACGTAGATTGAACAGGCTTCGTCAGTGGCTTCTCCTCCGCTAAGGCGAAGGAGCGTCGCCCCACTGCTATTTTAGCAGTGCAATTTTTTTTTAATCTAATGATAATAACAGGACATTATTATCATTTTATTTTTCTATGCTGGAATCGGGGCGGGCTGGTCTCTGTGGCACAAGAGCAGAGGAGAAGTGGTTTGCACCCCTCTAAGTGCACATGACGGTTTGGCTAGCGCTCTAGGGCTGGCCAAACCATCATGCGCACTTGGTGTTTTCTCCATTGGACTGTGTTGCACAGCCCCCTGGAGAACATGCCCAGGCTACCAGGCACTGCCTGAGCGTCGAAACAGGATGCTCAGACCAATCACAATACTGCTCCTGTAGCGTTGTGATTGGTTGGGACATTCCGGAAGCCTGGGTGCTTTCGGTGCTTCCAGTGCTTCCAGCAGACTGAGTATGGACGAGAGGTGTGCGGCGGAGAATGTACATTTTTTTTTAATCCATAAACCGCCCCTGTCCGAGGCAGCCACCACTGGCTTCCGTTCCTTTAAATAGGTGTTAACGCTGATAGGTAAAACTGTATTATGTTCTGCTAGGCTATAAATCTCCCTCACCATATTGGGAAACAAATAATTCAGGAACACCTTTAAGGCAATAAGGAAAATTATCAAAATTTTCCAGACACAGAAGTGATACGCAAGTTGTTTGACACTATCAGTCCGCGTTGAGAAAGCTGCCGCTCAAGTAAAAATCTACTTGAGCGGCAGAATACTACAGCTCAAACTGTACAAGATGCCGTTTTCAATGATTGCACAGTGCTGGATGCTTGTCCACACTGTGCAATCATTGAAAATGGCGTCTTGCTCAGTGCGAACAAGGCACTACCCAGTTCGCGGAGTGCTACGCGTTGCTCACATAGTGCTAAGTGCACTTTGCATATTTTCGCGTAGCTCTACTTCGCAAACTACGCCCAGCCCTACTTATAAGTTTCCATATTCATCTAGTGCTTGTGCATCACTGGTGCAGAGTAAAATATTGTTTTGTGTTGCACGCATTCCTATAGACTGTTTAAGTGAATAAGCGGTGTATCCTCTTAATGAAGGGCGACCCCACAGACAAATGCACACACACTAACTGCATAGAATTTGTGTTGCAAATGTAGGTCTGCCACTGGCAATAAGGCCACTAACATATAATAGGACTCAGCATAGGTCTTAGAAAATTATTCCAATGCTCAACCCTTGGTAACGTGGCTGCGAGCAGACAGGCTTAACTTCAAAGACAGATATGTAAAGCATTTAAAAACACCATTTCAGTAAATAATTAAGACACAATACAAAATAAAAAACCCACACCAATTTAAAAAAATAGGTAATATTTTTATCTTTTAAATGACACCAAAACGAAAAAAATCCACTGCCCCTTTTAGTCATTTAGTTTATAAATTGTTCTGAAGAATTGTCTCACCACTGTGGTGGGCCACCTTCTTCAGCAAGCGGGGTCCAGTTAGAACACCTTCCTGGAGTTCTGCTTCCGGGTCCCAAAGTATCTAACACACAATCCAAGGTTCTGGAATCTCCAAGAGTATCCTTGCAAGTGTAAAACGTCAATTCCGCAATCCACTTGAACAAAACCCTTACAAATCCACTGGTACTCCAGTCTTTGAATTCTTTGTGGGGCTGTCCAGGTGAGATCTGTTAATCTGTAGCTTGCAGGGAGTTCAACTCTTGAGTTCTTTGACAGCAAGGTAATCCACAGGGCTGCAGTTCCACTTGGTGCAGTCTTCAGATGTCAGGCCTTAGAGTTCCTTGCACAGCAACATCTTTTCAGCAGGGCACTTATTGCTTCAGTAAGTTCGAGCAGCAGATCTGGAGGGTTCTGCCCCTCTCAGATACCTATTCAAAATTCTCTGGGTCAAGTACCAGGTCACTGCTGACCAATGACAGCAGGGCAACTCCTCATAGTTATGACCACATCCTTTAGAGTGTGACATTGATTTGTCCCAGAGTGCATCATTCTTCCAAATCCATAATGGCTGATTATCCAGCAAGGTGGTAAGAGCTGGCTAAACACACCCCCTGGGATGGCTTATTTCCATGGACTCTCCCCCCACCATCTGCACATACCTTCCTTAAGTCTAGCCCTGACTCTGGGTCAAGATTGCCAGAGTGAAACTGGAACCCAGGCCTCTACCTTTGAAGAGGATGGTTTACGACACCACCCCCTGGCCTGGCATTCCTATAGACCAGCACACTGCCCTCCAAGCAGAGTGATTAACAGGAGGGGTTCCTTATCAAATCTTCAAAGCAGCCTGGCTAATCCACTTAACTTTAACCAATCAGGGCAGACCACTGGAAGGCTGATCTTGTAAAAACATGCATTATTTAATTATCCCCTCTTGAATAAAGAGGGTATAACCTAAGTGTAAGCTTCTCATTGTAAATTACATAACAACAACGATTTCATTACATTAAATTCACTGTGGAGGCTGTTGACGGATCTGCAGTTATTAGATGAGAGGGCTGGATAATATATCATAGAAAAGTGTGGAGATCTTCCGTGATATTAAACCCCCCTGAGACTTAGAGTCGAACTCCAATGTATAACTAGTCTCCAAGCATCTTAATTTTGCTTCTCTATCACCCCCTCTTTTTGTGATGGCTTCTATAGCATAATAACGCAGATGTTGTGGATTGCTATCATGTACAGCTTGGAAATGCCTTGCAACAGTGTAATTCTGATCTTTGTTAATTATTGCCTTAATATGTTGCAAAATTCGTTTATGGCATGTCAATTTGGTGCTACCTATATATTTCAAATAACAGTCACATTCGAGCACAAAGCACGATATTCGGTCTTGCATGTTAGATATTGTTTTATTTCTTTGGCTGTTTGGGAAAAGGGAGTTATGTAAGTTTTTGCATTAATCCCAAATTGACAGGCCTTACATGATAGACATTTGTAGAAACCTTTTCTTATTGTCAATATATATTACCTAGGTAGTTAGTTATAGTTAGAACCTAGTTTCCACAGGAAAAGCGTTTTTTGATTTGCCAATATCTTTGACGCTGTTTGATGAATCTTATATTCGACCCAAAACACTAAATGCATATGTAATAATGACTGTTTGCATGCATATGTGTTTCTGTTGGATTATCTGCTTATGATTTATGATAACCAGATGACCTTAATTTCCCTACCACCTTGTTTTGTTCCTGTTTCCCTAGTGTGGAAGTCGGACATCAGCTGATGTCCCGCTTGTACTACATTGTATCGTAACTTTTATATTTCTGATTACTAGAAATTAAACTGTCCGGCTGGACAAAGAAAATATAGCACTATCTAGTCTATATTTATTGTGTTCTGATTCAACTCCTGTCTAGGGACCATTGTCTCTGTTAACCCGTTTGATGAATCTTAGCAAAATTTTCAAAACTAATGGGGTGCTCTGGTCAGCTCCTGTCTTTAAAGTTTTGGGGTGATTCGTCAAGAGTGGACCGAGAAAAAAGGGGGGTCCCAAAAAGTGTTTTCCCCATGTTAATTTCCTTAGAAAAAATTGGCTACAGCCCGAACTGCTGAATGGAATTACACCCAATTTGGCAAAAGGTAGGTCTTGGTTCAGAAAGAGACCTTTTTGTTAAATGGTGTAAATCCGTTCAGTAGTTTCAGAGAAATTAGAAAATGAAAAATATCGATATCTGAGCACCGAGGAGGGTTTGAGAACCCTTTTGGGCACAAGCTTCACTCCGATTGGCTGCCAGCACTCCAAACTCCAAACCAGGAAGTGTTGGCAGCCATCTTGTAACTCGGAAGAACCGAGTCACAAGAAACAATGAGAAAGAGGTTAAAAAAGAAGAAAAGGGGGCAGGGTAGAAACACCCTGACCCCCTAGGCCTGCCCAGGGGGTCTGCCAAAAAAAGCATTTGAAAAAAAACAAAAAATAGCAGAATTTGCGTTGGGGTCACAAATCCTGTCGATATGTTTAAAAATTCATTTTAATGAGACCCCCGGGTGAGCCAGGTCCTGGGGGTCAATGCTAAAATGAAATAGCGGGGGGACGGCCACCTCCTCAGGGCTATGCTTATTATGTGCGGGGGGCACATGGCCCCCCTGCAGCCCCGGGGACTGCCACCTCCCTGGGCTTCCTAAAAAATGAATGCATGGGGGCGTGGCTAAGATGGCGGCGTGATCGGTCGCAGGTCCCGGAGGCTCCCTGCCCGATCCCGCCAAATCGCGCCCAGTTGCACACCCTGATCTCCCTTTCTAGCCCAAATTGACCCCTCCGGTTGCCGGACTCTTGCTGTGTCGTCCGGTGCCCTGCTCACTGCCACTGGTGCCGCGCCGGAGACAGGGGAGATCGAGGACGGATCACCGATACCGCAGCATGGCGACCGCTGCAGCCTGGTGAGGGCCGGCGCGCTCTGCCCCTGGGGCCCTGCGGAGCTCCTGCGGCCTCTCACAACCCAACCCGGAGAGTGCCAGGCACGCCCGTGCCATCCTGTGACCTCCCGACTCCCACTTGCGGGACCCCCCCGGCCCGGGGACTCAACGGACGGAGCACCGTGTGCCAGCCGGGAGTCACGAAAATCGACTCCCCGGCTTTTGGGCCTGCACACGCTCCGGGAGACTGCCTGCCTGGAACCCTGCGCTGCCGGACGACAGCACGTCTGGCCGCTGCGGCGACTCCCGCCAGCCTGCACCCATCGGCCCCCCCGGTCCCAGCCTACCCTCGCCTTTACCGTGGGGGACGCCTTGAACCAGCGGGTGAGCTCCGCGGCGTCTGAGGTGCAGCTGCAGTGCTGACAACACGGGAGCCGGCGTGCTCCACCCTGGCGGCCCCCGAACTACACACGGGGCCTCCCGCGACTTCCACAGACGCAGCCCGGCAGCCCTGAGGCCTGGCCCCCGCCAGCGGCATTACTTTGGATCTGCGGCCCGGCCGACGCCCGCCACACTGCCGGCACCTCCGTCGCCTACCCCTCCGGCCTTGGTCCTGGGCCTACTGATGCCGCCCAGGGGACTGACTGCAAAGGACTGAGACCTCTTGGAGTGCTGCGTGTCTGGGGGGAATAAAGGAACCGGATCAGAGCTGCTGACCCTTACTGGTGCCTCCGCTGCATACAGCCATACAGGTGAGGAGTGTGGTGGGGGAGCTGGGGTGGACCTCGGGGGGCACACTCGAGCCCCCGGCGCTAGGCCTCAGACACCTCTCCTTCCCATACACCCTGCCACTGACTGCTCGCCTCGTGCTGCACAGACCCACAAGTACCCCGATCCTTACGGACAGGAGATTCCGCCGCTCCGTGGCCTGGTCCCTCCCGGCACAGGCCTTTTGCACCACCGCCTACCAGCTGCACCAGGGTAGTCTTCTACCCGCCGCCCACCACTACTGAGAGGCCTACACACCAGGATCTGCTGGCCCCACACCCACGCTCCACCGCGGGACCCTGACACTAAGGGCCGGTGCGACCCTACAACCAAGATGGCGGGTCAGCGGTCAAAAAAAGGGTCACAGACGCTCCCGGAGCTCCTGGCCAAAACACAGACTAAACCCAGTAAAGACCCTCCTCCCCCCCCCCGGCGAAGCAGTCGCCTGCGCCAACAGAGGACCACTCGCCCATCACTAGAACTTTCTTGGAAACACTCTTTAATCCTTGAGGGATGATTTCCGATCCCTGAAGCAAGAGGTGGCGGGCGAGGTTCGGGAGCTCCGACGAGACGTGGAGGGCCTGGGGGAGCGGGTGGCGACGATTGAAGAGGCGGATCATTCCAGGAGTATGGAAATAACGTACCTCCAACAAGAAATTGTGCGTCTCACTGACCAGCAACTGGACCTCCAGACCCACACAGAAGATCCCGAGAACCGTTCCCGCCGGAACAGCATACGGGTCCGGGGGGTCCCTCAAAAATCAGAAGGTTCCGATGTCACGGGCTACCTACAGACTCTCTTCCGGTCAGTTCTGGGCGAAGCGGCGGACTTTGAGATCCGCATTGACAGAGCCCACAGGGTGGGACTCCCTAGACGGTCCTCAGCGCCGCCACCGGACATCCTGGCCTTTTTGCCCGACTTCCCCCTAAAGGAGCGAATCCTCCGAGAGGCACGACGAGCCCAGCCTCTTCAGTTCCAGGGCCATGCAATAGCCCTCTACCAAGACCTCTCTGCCATCACCCTGCAGAAACGAAAAGAATTCCGTAAAGTGACGGACTTCCTTCGACAGCACGAGACCCCATACTCCTGGGGTCACCCATTCCGTCTCATCTTCAAATGGGACGGAAAACTACACGAACTGCGCTCGCTCAGAGACACATGCGCCCTCTTGGGGCTCGAGCACGAGGTAGATGAACCGACCCTAAGCCCATCCAGAGGACCCCGTGAAGATGGATGGCAAACTGTGTGTCGCAGAAGCTCATCATCACGACACCTGAGACCAGACGCCTCTACTATCTCTCAGGAACGCGCCACGGCTGTTGCAGAGGTGGCCAAGGAAACCTCTCCCCCAAGCTGACTGCGGCTACGATAGGGAGATCACTCTTATCTTATTTACCCCCTATAATGGGGGATGGGGATGGGGTTGGGCGGGGGCCGACGTGTCCGCCACGAGCCATGACCCAAATGGAAGACTTCACCGCAGCCCTGTGCGAATTAACAGGACTGGGACTATACCCACACACTCGTGGGCGTTGGGGTTTTGGGTGGGAGCGGGAGTTGGGGGGAAATGTTGACGGTATCCTTCTCCGGTGGAGAACTGTTGTGGATGCAAGGGGGGGTAGGGGGACGGGTTGGGGGGAGTCGGGGGGGAACCAGTGTGCCAAAGGGGATCTGCTATTACTGGATTGATGACACTCTGTTACTTTGCCTTACCACTCATGCTCGGTCCGCAGACGTTTCTCCGACATTGTGCGTCTAGGCCGAGATCACACACACGTTATACCGCACATAGACCCACCCTCTACGACAATGGTTAGTCCCACACTGAAGATACTGACACTCAACGTCAAGGGCTTGAATAACCCTATTAAGAGATGGGCGATACTCTCGTAGTTGGAACACTCTGAGGCGGACCTGTGCCTGCTCCAAGAGACCCACCTGTTGCCCAAAGATTGGCATAGACTGCGCTCACGTGCCTTTCCCCAACAATTTTTCTCCTCCTTCCCACTAAGAAAGCCGGGGTAACCATCCTGGTTTCCAGACACTTTAGAGGGACAGTAGGGACCAAGTCAGGGGAAGTTAAGGGCCGTCTTCTCGCACACTCTTTCCAAGTGGGAGACCTACACCTTACAGTCGGGTCTATTTACGCTCCCAACACGGGACAAGAAACCTTTTTAAAGAACGCCCTCTCTGAATCACTTCAGTCATCTAACTCACTCATACTTGTCGGGGGGGACCTTAACCTTGTTATGGACACTAACAAAGATAGGTCGGGACACCGATATGGGGATTCAGGCGCTCTTACCGCCGCTGGGGAGGACTGGCTGAAGGACCAAGGCCTGATAGACGTATGGCGCACTGTACACCCTACCACAGCACAATTCACCTTCTACTCTCATGTCCACCGCACTTACGCCAGGCTAGACCACTTTTTAGGATCGTCTGACCTACTACCTACAGTAACCAGTGTCGACATTGTCCCTGCGGCGCTCTCGGACCATGACACCATAGAACTAACCATCACTGCCCCGATCACCTCCCGCCCCCGAGGCACATGGCGACTTCGGGAAACCATGCTGCAATGGCCGGTGATCCATGAGCGCCTGACCACCTGTATCACCGACTACCTGGCACATAATGACACTCCGGAAGTGTCACTGCCGTCCTTATGGGGGGCCCTGAAATCTGTGGTCCATGGGGAGCTCATTGCTATAGCCGCCAAGGAAGCTAGGGATCGTAGGGAAAAGAGGTCCGCACTCACGGCTCAGGTCGAGGAACTAGAAAGGGTCCATAGCCGCACGTGCGCCCCACGTGTCTGGCAACAGCTGAAAGCGGCCAGGGCCCAACTGGCCTCTCTTGACACAGATAGGGCGGAATTTGCAGCACTCCGCCTCCGACATACATACTACGTTGGAGGCAACAAAACTGGCCGCCTACTGGCCAGCGCCCTCAAAGCCAAGACCAACCGCACGAAAACCACAAACCTTGTAGACAGATCAGGGAACACTCTCACTGAGGACTCCCAGATAGCCAACGAATTCCGAACCTATTACGCCTCATTGTATACAGCTGATACACCGCCCCTTCGAGAGATAGGCACGTACTTGTCCTCGGCGGCCATCACGGAGTTATCCCACACCAGCGCAGATACGCTAGATGCCCCCATTCGCCTGGAGGAGGTCACGGCAGCCATAGCCAGACTTCGCCCGCTGAAATCCCCGGGCCCAGATGGCTTCTCAGCGGGATTTTACAAATTGTTCAGCCATCTAGTGGCCCCTATCCTTACCAGACTCTTTAACTCCTTTGACGGTCCGGGCTCTATCCCCCCTGATATGTTAGCAGCCCAGGTGATCGTCCTGCCCAAACCGGGTAAGAAACCGACCCACTGCTCGGCATTCCGTCCGATCTCATTACTGAATTTAGATCTCAAACTCTTCACTGGAGTGCTGGCGGCTCGCTTGGGTCCGCTCCTACACGGAATCCTAGAACCTGACCAATCGGGCTTCGTGCCCAATCGCCAGTGTGGCGACAACACTAAAAGAATGCTACATCTAATAGATAAAACGAACTTTCAGGACTCCGACGCGGCACTTGTAGCGGAGAAGGCCTTCGACCGCGTTGACTGGGCATACTTGCAGCAGGTATTGCTCCGCTTCGGTCTCGGCGATCGCTTTCGGTCCTGGATAGCCAGTTGTTACCATCGACCGCAAGTCCGAGTCCGATTGGGCGGGACGCGCTCTGACCCCTTCAATATCCAACGCGGGACGAGACAGGGTTGCCCACTTTCTCCCCTCTTATTTGCCCTTTACATCGAACCTCTGGCGCAGAAGGTCCGAGACAACCCTGACATAACTGGCATCACCTTCGGGGGCGAACCACACACCATCAGCCTATACGCTGATGACATTATAGCTGCTCTTACCCGACCCTCCCACTCGATACCCGCCTTCCTAGGGGAGCTAGACGCGTTTGGCGCGGTTGCCGGCTTCAAGGTCAACAGGAGTAAGTCTCTCATTTTGCCTCTGGGGTGTAACGCCCACCCAAACGCCCCACCCTCTAACTATGGCTGCAACCTCCAGGTCACTTCGGCGCTCCCTTACTTAGGAGTCACCCTCACCCACTCGACCACTTCGACAGCGGCTCTTAACTACACGTCTCTTACCGCCCAGATCAAAGCGGATCTCACGCGTTGGTCTAAGCAGCCTCTGTCCCTTCTGGGCAGGGTGGCTGCGGTGAAGATGTCGACCCTACCCAAAATCCTATATGTCTTCCAAACTCTCCCAGTTTTCCCCCCAAGAGGCACCATCCACGATCTCCAGGCAGCACTGCATCACTTTATCTGGGAGGGTAAGAAGGCGCGACTTCACAAACGGTTAGCCCATCGAGGCACGGACGAGGGAGGTCTGGGGATCCCCAACTTATTACAGTACTTCTATGCCACGCAGCTCCGATATCTAGTGGAGTGGTACAGGCCCGAGTCTGAAAAAAGGTGGCTATTCCAGGATAGAGCCATGGCCCGGCGTTCCCTGTGGGCGATCCCCTTTCTACCCAAAAAACACAGACCAACATACCTCACCAACTCTCCCATTACTCGCACGGTCACTCAGGTCTGGGACACAGTGGCCGTTAAACGCGGCCTCACTACCTTTCCTTCTCCATTTACCCCACTCCTAGACAACCCGGACTTCCCCCCAGGTAATGACCCTCGGGCCTTCACACAGTGGCGAGGCACTGCATGTAAATGCGCTGGGGATCTCTTTGATCAGCAGGGCTTCCTCACTCTCTCCAACATCAAACAAAACTATGACATCACTGACCCCCACCTTTTCCAATACTTTCAATTGCGACACTGGCTTACTGACGCTACGACTGTCACCATGGTGGGGCGCCCCATGACTCCTTTCGAGAAATGGCTCCTGACCAGAGACACTGATCGTCATCTGATCTCTGATATATATAAAATGCTTACACCCCCAGCGGAACTACTCAAATCCGCTGGTCAGAAGAGATGGGAAACCCAGCTGGGTAGGAAACTATCACCTAGAGAGTGGGGCCAGGTATACTACAGAGCATCACACACCACACGAAACACGGCGGGCAGGGAATCGGCTGTGAAATTGGCGACCTACTGGCACCTTACACCAGTCAGACTTCACAAAGGGAACCCATCTAGAAGTGACCTGTGTTGGAGGGGATGCGGGGAACAGGGCACTCTGACACACATCCTCTGGGACTGCAGGGAGGTCCGGGGCTACTGGGACTCAGTTCTAGATGACATAAATGCGACCTTCGATACTGAGATCCCTCGCTTCCCCGCATACGCCATCCTGGGGCTCCCAACGCACTTACCTTCCCCCTGAAGTCGGTTTGTGGCCCCCAGATGGGCATCGCCATGCAAGCTGCCACGCAACATATCCTCTCACTCTGGGGGTCCACGTTCAAGCCCACTCACACAGGATGGCTGCACAAACTCTGGTTCACCTTGGGCATGGAACGTATACAGGCCACTCTCTCCCAATCTACAGCCACGTTTCAGAAAGTCTGGCAACCTCTCATCTTGCTGCTGTCCAAGGAATTTAACGAAATTACGTGCCCTAAATACTTACGGCTGTTACGGCTCACGGACCCGGCAACTGGCACCTAATCACTTCAGAGATCTACAGGGCATGTTTCCTTCTGCCCCATGGGCAATGGACATCTCACACATGGCACACTGGTTGGGGAGGGGGTTGGGGGGTTGGTTGGGGGGGTTTTATGGGGTAGGTTAGTTCTAAATTGTTGGCCAACAATGCCTGTCACGTGTATCATCTGCATCGCCTCGTTCCTATTAAATGCCCACTTCCTAAAAAAAAAAAAAGAACGATGATGGATTCAATCCAGATCTGCAACTGGGGTTGAGTATCGGAAAAGTTTCAGTGCTCGTCCTTTATCTCCTTGTGTTTGCATATGTCTTTCATCATCATCATCATCATCAAACTTTATTCAGATCATAAAATCATAACCATAAAAGTGGTAAAACATTTAAAATGCATCACAAACAAATAAAAAAGTTCAGCAGGTTCAAGTAAAAAAAAAAAATGAATGCATGGGGTCTCACCCCCCCACGCTGCCCTGGGGACCACCACCTCCCTGGGGCTTTTTTAATTGGATGTGGGGGGCACACGCCCCCTGCAGCCCCTGGGACCGCCACCTCCCCTGGCTCTATTTCTTGAGTTTTTTTTAAATGGGTGGAGACAAGAGCCCCCCACCTGCCCCAGGGACCACCACCTCCCCAGGGCATAGACTTATTTCAATGCATGGGCGGTAGCGAACCCCCAGACCCTGGGGACCACCACTTCCCAGTGGCTATGTAAATTGAGGGAGGGGGGCAGCGTGGCCCCCTCAAAGAGACCTTTATGGCCCTGGGGACCCCCAGTCCCCAGGGTCAGCTCCCGCCCTGTCATAGCAAACTCTACTTTGCTTCGTTGAAGTGAGAGCAGGAAATCCTGCTCTTGCTTTAATGAAGCAAAGCAGATTGCTTTTGGGAAAGGGGAGCTGCATATTTGCAGCTCCCTTTGCCCAAAAGCAATGCCGGACGGGGGGAGCCGGCGGGACTGTGGGGGCATTGGGGCTCCCCCCACAGTCCCCAAAGGAGGGAAATACAAAAAGTCTGGCCCCGGGGAATGGGGTCCCGGGGTCATAATTGGCCAGAGGAGGGGAGCTACGCGGCCCCCTCCAAATAATAACAAAAATAAAAATAAAAAAAAGTCAGGCCATGCCCCGGGGATAGGCTCCCCGGTGCCCCAGAAATGTAAAAGAAGGGGGGCCAAACAACCCCCCTTTTTAAAAAAAGTAATTGGGGAATTAAGTCCCCTTGAACACTGAGGGTCCCTTGGGGCCAACTAGCCCACCAGGTACCTCCAGTAAGCGCCAAACAGCTGTGTTGCAGAGAGGTGGTCAGAGGCCACACCTCTTTTTACACCTCTCTGCAACGCAGCTCTGTGGTGCTTACTGGAGTTACCTGGTAGGCTAGTTGGCTCCCAGGATTCAAGGGGACTTATTCCCCCAGCTTACAATGCGCCAGGGGGCGCGTTTGCACAGTGGTGCAGGGAGGGGGTGGGCGATGAGGTCCTCTTGTGTCCTGAGGACCTCAGGAAGTGGACTTCATCCTTTGAGCAGCACTGCGCCAGAAGCCACGTTTGCAGTGTGGTGTAAAAAGGGGCATGGCCTCGGAACACCTCTATGAAACGCAGCTCTGTGGCGCTTACTGGAGGTACATGGTGGGCTAGTTGGCCCCCTGGGACCCTCAAAATTCAAGGGGACTTAATCCCTTAACTTACAACGTGCCAGGGGCGTGTTTGCACAGTGGTGCAGGGAGTGGGCCGGGCCTGATATAACAAGTTAGCAATCTTGCTGTGTGGGACTTACTGGAGGTAATTAAAGGGTTAGTTGGCCCCCAAGGTTGACGTTGGGGGCGAACTACCCCTTCTGTTATCTCCAGTAAATCCAACACAGTGGGACTGCTAAAAGGTGTTTGGAGGCCACGCTCACCTTTCTCCAACACTCTGAATACAAGACTGCTATGTTATAGTTAGAAATTAGCATTTAAAAAACCTTTGAAATTCATTGAAAAAACCATAAGTTTCAGGCACGTTTATAGTTAGAAATTAGCATTTAAAAGACCTTAGAAATTCCCTGAAAAAAACATAGGTTTCAGGGACGTTATAGTTAGTTGGACATTTCACACGTACAAAACCAGAGAAATTACGATGTTATAGTTAGTTCAGCTAACTATAACTCGGGCCCCCGCAATGCACTGCTGATAACATCACATATTACATCATTCTTGACATGGTCAGTGACATCACTAATGACATCACTGATGACAGCTCAAATGACATCACTGATGTTATCATCCACGTCAAAATCTGATGCACCTCCTCACACCCTAATATAACCTTTGATACACCCACTGTAAAATACAGACTTCCATTTTCGAAACCATAGACACACCAATTCCAGTTACTACATACGCACTCACTGATTCCTAGGTCTACACACACATCCACTCATTCACTCATGCAATCACTCATACATGCAGTCACTCATCAATACAACACTATCATATGAACTCATACACCTAAAAAGACACTCACACACCACCACTCATCCAGAGTTACTCACACATCTAGTCAGTCATGCAAAGAATTAATCCCACTTCCATTTACTCACCTACGCAGTTATACGCACACCACCTCACTTATTCATACAGGTACTAACGCATACTTACTCTCTCATACAATCACTGATACAAGTACACACTCATCCATACAGCCACTCTCACAATCACTGACTCTCACGCCATATATATAAAACATATTTAAATGTTATGGAAACACACAGTTACTGGATAATGTCATCAGTGATGTCAATTGAAATGTCATCAGTGATGGCATGAGTGATGTCACTAACTATGTCATGAGTGATGTAATATGTGACACCATCAGCAGTGCATTGCGGGGGCACTCAGATAACGATAACAGCCGAAACTGTGTTTTTTCACTCAATACATATATATAGATATCTTCACTGAAAAAAACACAGTTTTCAGTGACGTTATAGTTAGGCTGACATATCACTTGTACAAAACCAGAGAAATTCGGCTGTTATAGTTAGCTGAGCGCCCTCTCAATGCACTGCTGATGATGTCACATATTACATCACTATGAAATGTCAGCTATGAAATGTTGGTCTAACTACCTGCGTCATTGTGTTTTGTAGATACGCCGTGTATATCAACAGGTCATCACCATACAATGCCAGTTTCTTTACCCAACCTTTACATTTCTCTGGTTTTGTACAAGTGAAATGTCAGCCTAACGATAATGTTCCTGAAAACTGTGTTTTTTTCAGTGACTATATATATATGCACTGAAAAAAGCACAGTTTTCAGGGACCTTATAGTTAGGCTGATGTTTCACTTGTACAAAACCAGAGAAATTTGTCGGTTACAGTTAGCTGAGCTAACTTTAACTTGCGCCACCGCAATGCACTGCTGATGACGTCACATATACATCACTCATGACATGGTCAGTGACATTACTCATGACATCACTGATTTAAAAAAAAAATGTTCTCTTCATTAGCCTCAGATTCACCGCCTGTAGTACATCCATCCAAAAACCATTCCCTTGTGCCGGGACCGGAGCTTCTGATACTGCCCCATTTGTCCAAAACCTACCAATTGTACTTCAATGCATTCTCCCTTACATTTGACTCTCCCAGCTGAACACTCAAGATGAACCGAGAACGAAAGGGATAGGACAGAAAAGAATGGGAGTGGCATGTGCTTGTGCTGAGATCTGGTTAGGCGTAATCATTGGACAGTCCCTTCCTATCCTTATCCCTATCCCTGTCTCTCCAACCATTCCACAAACGGGAGCCAAAAGGCATAGAAGATGATATTTATTAGCTGCAGCTAGTACAGTGGTCTTAGAAGTCGTTGGTATAACGAGGTTCAAAAGAGACTGCCACTTAACTCCGTGGCGCACATCTTCTGGCGTAGAAGATGATATTTATTAGCTGCAGCTAGTACAGTGGTCTTAGAAGTTGTTGGTATAACGAGGTTCAAAAGAGACTGCCACTTAACTTCGTGGCGCACAGGTTTATATATGGTACAATACAATGCAAAATACAATCACACAAGAGCACGAGCTATAGGCAAACTTTACAGACAATGTTTTAAGTCCAAAGCAACTCAAGTTCCCGGATACGTTTGTCACTCGACCCCTTAAGAAAATTACAAATGAATCCACACAATTCGATTTACAAGTAGAGAAAACACAGCTGCATGTTGTAGAAGGACAGTCGTGAAACAGGAGAATGCATGAGACATGTAGCGAAGGACAGCAGATAAGATAACTTAGAGGAAACAATGGTGTGAACCAACAAATAGTCCGGACAGGGATTAATCAGCTCAGACAGGAATTAGTGTACTCGGCCAGACCCTGACACTCATCAGTAAACATAGGCAAGGAAGTCACCTGACACGTAAATGCAGAAACGACAAAAACATTGCGTTCGCCGCGCTGCCTGAGTGAGGGCAACATAAAATGGCGGCGACTACAAAATAGAGACTGAGCACGAACAAATTCGTAATTTACAGAACCTCAGTAGGTGTGCCCAGCCTACCATTAAATCGCATACCTCTTTTTCACCCTGTTAAACTTTGTTTCTGCAAGTTTATTAGTATCCTGAGTCACTCTATCTCACGAATATCTCATCTCAGTTATGCTTCTTTTTACCCCTCTACCCGAATTCCAAATCATAATCTCCGTCTTCGCCCTATTTATCACGTGCCCAGAAACTCTTCCGAAATCCTCTGCAATTCTAACTACCTGCATCATTGTGTTTTGTAGATCCGCCGTGTATATCAACAGGTCGTCACCATACATTGCTGTTTCTTTACCCAACCTTTACATTGAAACTGTACAATCCTCTGCTCTACCCTCAGTCTTCTCGCTAATGGCTCCATATACAAATTGAACAAAAGTGGGGATAAAGGGCATCCTTGCCTTGTTCCTCTCATGATGTTAAAAGCAAACGTTTATATCCCATTAACTAACACTTTTGTCATTGGTGTCTTATAAAATCCTGCTATTGTTCTACAAAATCAATCCCCCAACTTAGCCATTTTCAAAACTGATTGTAGAAAAGCCCCATTTACCTGATCAAACGCTTTGGTTTCATCCAGCTCTATTACGGCTAAGGGAGCATCATTTACAATAGCCAAGTCAATTGTCCCTATTATGTAGTATCCTTCCTTGCATAAAACCTTTCTTGTCTTAATGCACTAGGACCCCCATAACCCTATTAAGTCTTTCCGCTAAAAGTTTGAAAAAGATCTATAGTTGCTATTCAAAAGTGACAACGGCCTATATGAATCACAACCATTTTTGCTCTTGCCAGGTTTCAAAATTAAGGAATTGTCGCTTCTGACCAGGACTCTGGTTGAGGTGCTCCCTCCATAAATAATCTTGTTGAAAAGTTTAGTTAAGATCGGAGTCAATGTATCTGTAGTGCACTATACACTGGTAGACTATCTGGACCGGGGGCCTTCCCCCGTTTATCCTTTTTTAATGCCCCCTCCACTTCCTCTGTCTGGATTTGAGTATTTAAAAGCAATGTTTTCTTCTCCTCCACAATATCTACCAAACCCTGACTCAACCAATTATCCCTCTCTTCTTCTGATGGCTTCAGATCCTCTTCATACAATTTTTAAAAAGTGACTATAAAAAGTCCCCTCAACTTCTTTTCTGTTTGTTAGAACCCTCCCAGTGTTCTGGCACTTTATCTCCTGTATTTCATTCTTTACCTGATCCTTCTTGGTTTGCCAAGCTAGTAACTTCCCATAATTTTCTCCGTACTCGAAATGCCTTAATTCACTTGTTTCCTCTTATCGAGGACGGAAGCAAGTTTAAGTTTCAAATCTTATAATTTAGGTTGTCTAGATTCTCTCTGATTACTTCTAATCAGGTCTTCCTCTACTGCTCTTATCTTCTCCTCCACCTCTCTAATTTCTTCCTGAAAGACTCTCCTCTTAGCTGCTGTACAGCTTATCAATTTCCCCCTTAAATAAATCTTTTAAGAATCCCACACCACTCCAGCGGGCCCTGAACCCCAATTAAACTGAAAAAATTCTACAGTTTCCTCCCTCTATCTCCCCACTACTGCTTGATCCAGCATCAAAGTACGATCCATAGTCCACCTAGTGGGTATGCTATCCTCCGTAAAAAATATCTCCAAAACCACTGCAGAATGATCTGACAAATAAATCCCAATGTGTTTGATATTTTTTACTTGATCCCTTAATCCAAGGTCCAGCAAGAAATAATCTATCCTGGACTGATGACGGTACTTCCTATTGGAATATTTGTACCCTCTCTTATCTCCAGATATCACACAATCCCAATTCTTTCAACATTAATTTTATCAGCACCCTCATTTTGTGGTTTACTATCGCTCTACTACTAGTTGATCTATCCAAAGTACTATCTAGCACTATGTTGAAATCACCTGCCCAAATTATTGAATCAGAAAAACAAACTAACTCCACCAACAATTCTTGCAGAGGTGCTATATCATCCGAATTTGGCCCATAATACCCTACCAGTGTGTAAACGTGGCCCCCGCTTTTAGATGTGTCTCCTGTAATATGCAGACTTGGGCAGTACAGTCTTCAATATATTGCAGAATCTGCTCTTCTGTGGACTTCACCCTTAGCACATTACCATTCCAAGATAAAATTCAGCTTCTGTCCCTCTCCCATGTTCCTTTCTTGCTACCCTTTTTTAATGGTAAATCAAAGGCTTTTGAGGAATTGTTCTTTCTTTTCTCCCTAAATGCTCCCCACCCAGTGACACCTTCCCCTCCTCTCATCCCTCCCCCCATGGAGAACCTACCCCCTTAATAATGGCCTTAGCCTATAGGTTAAGCACCAAGTGTGCCTTACCCCAAAACTCAATAAATCCACTACAGGAGGCCTATTCTTGAACCTCATAACTAATTACCTTATTCATTTTACCTACATACACAATGCTATTAAGTCATCTACTTCACTCATTGCTCTGAAGTTGTGCATCTTATTGTTCATCATTACTTTTAGCACAGCTTGGAATTTCATCTGTACCAAGGCTCCTAGCTCCTTCAGTTGGTCCATTCTCTTCCCCAGCTCTCATTGCCTATTGGAGGTGATGTAAAATATCAGACCTAATTTCACAGAAGAGCCCATCCATCTTAACTACTTTCATGTTCAAAGCTCCAGAATTAAGCCTTCTCTTTCAAGGCTTAAGTAAGGTAATTCACCAGGATCCTTCTAGGTTTGCTTCTGTTGGGGTTGAACCTGAAGGGATCTCTATGAACTCTCTGCCAATCTCCTGATCGGATTCTTCCAAATGTAACACTGTTTTGATCAGCCTGGCTATAAAACATTTCAGGTCATCTCCCTCTGCCCCTTCGGGCACATTTAGGATCCATAAATTATTCCTCCTTTGATTATTTTCCATCCTTTCCTCCCAGTCTTGGTGCCCATGTTCTTTCAACATTGGAATTTTTTATATCTTCATTATCTGTTAATACCATGCCCTTAAGCTCCGCCAACTGTCGCTTCTAGAACTGTTGTTCTCCCCGCCAGATCATCTTTCTTCTTCTCTAGAGCCTCACAATCCAACTTTATCTCTTTCTGATTCTCCTCAGACACTTTAAATCTAATCCTTATCTCTGACGTGAGAGTTGATATCAATTCCCCCAAAACTGCCCACCTTGTATTCAATGCTGTCTGCTCACCCTGTACCGTGTCCTTCCTCCCTTCTGTACTAAAACTGTGTTCTGGGCCAAATTCTTCTGCTGCTGCCCTATTCCTGCTAGCCTCCCTACCTCTAAATCCAACTGGGTGACACTGCAAATCTATTTATGCTACATACACTTCCCCATTCTGTCGGTATTTCCCCATCCAAGTGCTTTAACTGTCCCTTTGTGGCCTCGCCTCTTTGCTCCTCCTTGTTTGCCATCCCTGCCTCAACTAGTATTAGAATCTTCGGAGGAACTATAAAAAGGTCCTGACAGAGGGGGTGACCTTCACCTTCTGGGCTTTGGTCATGCATTTCTTCACCAACCCCTCTTGTTTTTCCATTTTGTGCACTTTTGCCACAGGATTTCTCACCACTGGGGCTCTAATTGCCAGGGTTCTCTCTCCTTTACTTTCTTCTTTTTCTCCACCACCTAAAAGGGGTCCTCCCTCCGCACACTGTTCGAAAAAAGCTTTCCCCCTCTTAGCACTCCTAAGCGGGTAACTTCCCAGCTCCCTGCTGTTCGGACTCACTTGTCCTTTTCTTTATGCTATTACTTTTTGACCCTTTTAATTTTTTTTTTCAGTGAATTTATAAGGTTTTTTAAATGCTAATTTCTAACTATGCCTACATAGGTGGGACATGTGCACAAAGAGGAAAAAAGGCACAGGATGAGGCACAAGAAGTGTAGAAAGAGGCAAGAGAGGTGTAGAAAGATAAAGAAGGGCGCCGAAAGAAGCAAGAGAAATGCAGAAAGAGGCAACAGAAGTCTAAAAAGAGGAAGAAAGGTGGAGATAGAAGCAAGAAAAGTGCAGAAAGAACCAACAAAGGTGCAGAAAGAGGCCTACTTTCACTGTACCTTACAACAGATTCATACAAAGTAGCCTAATCATTAATCCTTCTCCCAAGATGTCTTAAACCTCACTTTACTCTTGAAGGTTCACTATCAATCGACTGCTCAAAATGTTAGGCCTACCAAATATAAAACAGCAATCCTAAGCATTAGCATTAAGCTGAGCGAGCGCTGCGTTTCTCCTGTTTAATTTTTCTTGGAGATGTTAATATCCATCTTGACCACGCGGAAGCCTTGGATGCCTCTGCCTTGTTGAATGCCTTCCACCTGGCGAACCTCACTCAAAGAGTCTTGTTTCCCACCCATCTTGGTGGACACACCTTAGATATTATAGGGGCCAACTTTCATCCATTGGTAAAGAAACCTAGCCCAGGTCGCTTGGTCCGACCATTTCCCTATTTTTTTTTCTTGGTCCTTGGTAAATCCTTCCCGCCCGGCTCATTGCTCTCGGCCCCCTGCCTTTAAGAGACCAGACTTGGGGTCTCTGAGCGCCGCTCTGCATGTGTCTCATCCTTCCTTTTGTGGGGAGCTTGAGGACAATGTTGCCCAGTTTGCAGAGTGGATTTCAGGGTCAGTCTTAGCATAATCCGCTTTGAGTCAGGCTAAGCTGAGGAGAGAATCCCCTTCTAAACCCTGGTTTCCTCCTAAGCTAAGGACTTTGAAGCGGGAGTATAAAGAGGACGAGAGAGCCTAGCTTGCCCGAGAGTACAGTCTTGCCGACAAGAACACTCTAAGAGCAAGACAGAGGCTATATTATACAGCAATCGGAGAAGCTAAGGGTCTTTACTTTGCCTCGCATATCGAGCGGGCCGAAAACAACTCCAAAGAGATCTTCTCCATCGTGCAAAGTTTGCTGGCCCCCTGTGCTCAGTGGGTGGCCAACCATGCCTCTGACTCTTGGTGCAATTCCTTTGCGACCTTCTTTAAGGATAAAATAGCTAACATCCAAGCTTCACTTTCCATCTTCTCAGGGCATCTTGTCACGGGGTCATTTCCATCTATCAGCAGGGTTGAGCCCCTCTTATCCTTTGCGGACTATGACCCTGTGGACTTGGCCATCTCTCTTAAAATCTTGAAAGCTCTTAAGTCCGACTCCCCCAGAGATCCCTGTGCTGCCAGGCTGCTGTCCGATTTGGCCAATATCAATCCAGAGGTGAACTACTTGATTAATAAGTCACTCTGCTCGGCCTCCGTACCCAGAGCCTGGAAACTTGCCCTCATCCTTCCGTTGCTTAAAAAGCCGTCCTTGAACCCTTTTGTGCCGGAGAACTATTGCCCCATTTCGCTTCTGCCCAGCTTGGCAAAAGTGTGCGAGAAGGCCGTCACTTTTCAACTTACCAAGTTCATCGAGGAGACCAAGGGGCTTCACCCGGCTCAGTCAGGATTCCGTGCAGCTCATAGCACGGAATCAGCTTTGCTGGAGGTCGCTGAGGCTATCAGGAAGTGTCAGGATGCCGGCGGGAGGGCAGCATTGGTCATGCTAGACCTCTCTGCAGCATTTGACACGGTTCCCCATGCCATGCTGCTCAATCGCCTATATGCCATTGGCATCATTGGCACCGCTTGGAATTGGATTAGTTCCCTTCTTGAGGGCCGGCAGCAGAAGGTTTGACTTCCCCTAGTGCTTCTGCGCCTCTCCCGGTGTCAACGGGTGTGCCTCAGGGTTCATCACTTAGCCCCCTCCTTTTTAACATCTATGTGACCCCGCTTGTGTACCTAGCGGAGTCACTGGGGGCTAAGGTGATGGCCTACGCTGATGACACACAGTTGCTGTTTACTTGGCCTAAGGAAGTGGACTCGGTTGGGCTGGCCCAAAATTGCCTTTCCTCTGTCTTTCACTGGCTATCTAATGCCCAGTTAAAATGCAATGAAGGGACGTCTGAGGTGCTGTAGTTTGGTTTCTTTCCTTCGGACTTCAGAGAAAGGCTTTGGCTTCTGGTTTTTTCTTGGCCCTCTGAAAGAACAGGCGCGGTTAAAAACCTGGGTGTCTGGTTTGACCAAAACTTGCACTTTGTGACGCACGTGAAGAAGTTGTCCGGTTCCTGCTTCGGCATATTGAAGAGCTTGAGGAAGGTTCTTCCTCTCTTGCCGAGTGCTTCTAGAGAAACCATGGTCCATGCATTGATCCTTTCCCACCTGGACTACGCCAATGCGCTCCTGGTAAGCTGCTCGGGGTCCCTGGTTAAAAAATTTCAGGTCGTGCAGAATTCAGCGGTTAGATTCCTTAGGGGGCTTTCTCCTAGAGATAGTGTGCGGACACACTTGCGAGCCTTGCATTGGCTGCCAGTGGAGTCCCGCCTGAAATTCAAAATGCTAACCATCGCTCACCGGGCCTTGTATGATACCGGCCCTCTATACCTTCTGAGAAGATATGCCTTTTATGTACCTGGCAGAGTGCTGCGGTCCTCTGCCCAGTGGCTGATGCGGATCCCGAAGTTTAAGCGCCAGCGTCTTGGTGGCAACTCCTTTGTGCATAGGGCTGGTTTGGCCTGGAATCTACTGCCTTTAGCCCTGAGGACTACTCAGGACCCAGTGCTTTTTAAAATAAAACTCAAGACCTTGCTGTTTTAACCTGATACACGTTCATTCTCTCTTCAGGAGCCTGCGCCGGGACATTTTGAGTAGTTGTGAGCTTTATAAGCTTAAGAAACATAAACACATAAACATAAACATATCACTGTTGTAATTATGATCAAGTTTGTGAAGGTATACATGTGTGTGTCTCTGCTTTTACATAGTGACATGTTACATAAAAATAAACATACAAATACTTGTATACCTGTTTTTCAAATAGCATACTCTGTAAATTTGTGTACAAAAAAGGTGTACGTATTTTTTTCCGCTCATAATAAAGGGCACACGGGTATTCAGTAGTATATTTGAGGTGCTCTATAACACCTATCTGCATAAGACTTGTCTGTTTGTGCAACCGAATGACAGTGCAGAACTAAGAAGATTTGACCACCTATAGGAGAAGTAACCCGCTTTTAAGCTACCATCTTCAGGCACATAACACATGTGAGAATCATGTACAAGTAGACATATACCTCAGTCATAAGACCACACAGACCTTTAAACTTGACAGCTAGCACCATTTTAGTACAGAACGAGGTGAGAGAAGTTCAGAAAGAAGCCAGAGAGGTGCATAAACAGGCAAAAGAGGTACAGAAAGAAGGAACAAGGGTGCAGATTGATGCAAGAGAGGTGCAGATAGAGGGAAGAGGGGTACAGAAAGAGGCAACAGGAATGCAGACATTTGCAACAGAGGTGCAAAAAGAAGCAAGAGCAGTGCATAAAGAACCAACAGAGGTGCAGAAAAAGGCAAGATTCATACTGAAAGAGGCAAGAGAAGTGCATAAAGATGCAACAGAGGTGCATAAGGAGGCAAGAGAAGTGCAGAAAGAGGCAAGCATGTTGCAAAAACAGACAAACGAGGTAAAGAAAGAAGCAAGCGCAGTACAGAAAGAACCTACAGAAGTGCAGAAGGAGGCAAGAGGGGTGCAGAAAGAGGGAAGAGGGGTGCAGAAATTAGAAGGAGGAAAGAGAACTTCAGAAAGAGGCAAGAGAGTTGCAGAAATAGGAAAGAGAAGTACACAAAAAGGTAACAGGGGTAGAGAAAGGCAAGAAAAGTGCAGAAAGAACCAACAGAGGTGCAGAAAGCGGGCATGAGGGGTGCAGAAAGAGGCAAGAGAATTGCAGAAAGAAGCACCAGAGGTGCAGAAGGAAGCAAGAGAACTGCAGAAAGAGGCAAGAGAGTTCAGAAACAGGCTAGAGAGGTACACAAAAAGGTAAAAGGGATGCAGAAAGAGGCAAGATCGGAGCAGAAAGAGAGAAGAGGGATACAGAAAGAGGCAAGAGGGGTGCAGAAAGAAGCAAGTGAGGTGCAGAAAGAAGCAAGAGAAGTGCAGAAAGAAGCAACAGACGTGCAGAAAGAGGCAAGAGAAGTGCAGAAAGAGGCAAGAGAAGTACAGAAAGAAACAACAGAGGTGCTGAAGGAGGCAAGAGAAGTGCAGAAAGATGTACGGTTGTTGCAAAAACAGGTAAAAGAGGTGCAGAAAGAAGCAAGGACAGTGCAGAAATGATCAAAAGAAGTGCTCAAAGAAGGAACAGAGGAAGAGAAAGTGGCAGTAGGGCTGCAGAAAGAGGGAAGAGAGGTGCAGAAAGAAGTACAAGGGGTGCAGGAAGAAGTAAGAGAGGTGCAGCAAGAAACAAAAGAAGTGCAAAAAGAAAGAACAGAGGTGCACAGAGGCAAGAGGATGCAGAAAGAAGGAAGAGAGGTGCCGAAAGAGGTAAGAGAGGTACCAAAACAGGCAAGAGATTTGCACAAAGAGGGAAGAGGGATGCAGAAATAAGCACAAGAAGTGCAGAAATGTGCAAGAGAAGTACAGAAAGAAGCAACGAAGGTACAGAAAGAAGCAAGAGGGGTGCAGAAAGATGCAAGAGAAGTACAGAAAGAAGTAGCAGCGGTTCAGAAGTAGGCAAGAGAACTACAGAAAGAGGCAAGAGAGTTGCAGATATAGGCAAGAGAGGTATAGAAAAAGGGAACAGGGCTGAAGAAAAAAGCAAGAGAGGTGCAGAAAGAGGGAAGAGAGGTATAGAAAGAGGCACGAGGATACAGAAAAAAGCAAGATATGTGCAGAAAGAAGCAAGAAAAGTTCAGAGAAAAGCATCAGAGGTGCAGAAGGAAGTAGGAGAAGTACAGAAAGAGGCAAGTGTGTTGCAAAAACTGGCAAAAGAGGTCAAGAAAGAGGGAAGAGGAATGCAGAAACAGACAAGAGGGGTGCAGAAAGTGGCAAGAGAAGTGCAGAAAGAAGCAACAGAGGTGCAGAAGAAGGCAATAGAAGTGCAGAAGGAGGCAAGAGAGTTGCAGAAACAGGCGAGAGAGGTGCACAAAAAGGTAACAGGGGAGCAGAAAGAGGCAATAGAGGTGCAGAAAGAGGGAAAAGGGGTGTAGAAAGAGGCAAGACGGATATCGAAAAAAACAAGAGATGTGCAGAAAGAAGCAAGAGAAGTGCAGAAAGATACACCAGAGGTGAAGAAGGAGGTAAGAGAAGTGCAGAAAGAGGCAAGCGTGTTGCAAATACAGGCAAAGAAGAAACAGAAAGAGGGAAGTGGGTGCAGAAATTATCAAGCGAGGTGCAGAAAGATGCAAAAGCAGTGGAGAAAGTACCAACAGAGGTGCTGAAACAGACAACAGGGGTGCGGAAAGAGGCAAGAGCAGTGCAGAAAGAAGCCACAGGTGCAGAATGAGGCAAGAGAACTACAGAAAGAGGCACGAGAGTTACAGAAATAGGCAAGAGAGGTGCAGAAAAATGGAACAGGGATGCAGAAAGAGGCAAGAGAGGTGCAGAAAGAAGGAAGAAGGAAGCAGAAAGACGCACGAGGGGTATAAAAATGTGCAAGAGTGGTATAGAAAGAAGCAAGATCAGTGCAGTAAGAACTAACAGAGGTACAGAAAGGGACAATAAGGGTGCAGAAAGAGGCAAGAGAATTGCAAGAAAGAAACAACAGAGGTGCAGAAGGAGGCAAGAGAGGTGCAGAAAGAGGGAAGAGGGGTGTAGAAAGAGGCAGGAGAGGTACAGAAAAAAAGCAAGAGATGTACAGAAAGAAGCAAGAGAAGTGCAGAAAGAACCAACAGAAGTGCAGAAGCAGGCAAGAGGGGTGAAGTAAGAGGGAAGGGGGTACAGAAATTAGCAAGAGAGGTGCAGAAAGAAGCAAGAGCAGTGAAGGAAGAACCAACATAGGTGCAGAAACAGACAAGAGGGGTGCAGAAAGAGGCAAAAGAAGTACAGAAAGAAGCAACAGAGGTGCAGAAGGAGGCAAGAGAACTGCAGGAAGAGGCAAGAGAGTGTCAGAAATAGGCAAGTGGGGTGCAGAGAAAGGGAATGGGATGCAGAAAGAGACAAGAGAGGTGCAGGAAGAAGGGTGCAAAAAGAGGCAAGAGGGGTGCAGAAAAAAGGCAAGAGAAGTGCAGAAAGAAGCAACAGAGGTGCTGAAAGAGGCAAGAGAAGTACAGAAATAGGAAAGGTGCAGAAATAGACAAAAGAGGTGCTGAAAGAAGCAAGATCAGTGTAGAAAGAACCAACAGAGGTACAAAAGGAAGCAAGAAGGGTGTAGGAAGAGGCAAAAGGGACACAGAAAGAGGCAAGAGGGGTGCAGTAATTTGCAACAGAGGTCTAGAAAGAAGCAAGAGCAGTGCAGAAAGAACAAACAGAGGTGCAGAAACAGACAAGAGGGGTGCAGAAAGAGGGAAGAGAAGTTCAGAGAGAAGCAACAGAGGTACAGAAGGAGGCAAGAGAACTGCAGAAAAAGGCAAGAGAGTTACAGAAACAGACAAGAGAGGTGCAGAAAAAGGGAACAGGGGTACAGAAAGAGGCAAGAGAGGTGCAGAAAGAGGGATGAAGGGTGCAGAAAGAGGCAATAGAGGTGCAGAAAGAGGGAAGGGTGTAGAAAGAGGCACCATACCACATAATTACTCCCCATAACACATAATCCCACTCTACATACCACATAATTCCACATACCAACGTACATCCACACCACTCCAAAAACATTAGTAAAAAACTTTTACATTTACAACGCCAATAGCTCTAACTCTCACAAATGTGAAACCTATTGCATTGCAAATGCTTCTTTAAGTAGTAGTTGCGTTTGCAAAATGGTGGAGAAAGGGTGCTGGGACTCCGAACAGCACTCAGGAATTCTGCTGCGAAGCACTTACATAAGGTACCAGGAGGACTTCTTGTCCCCCAGAGTCCTCCAGGACTAAAGTGGACTTCATCCCCCAACCCGTAGTGAGCCAGGACGTGTGTTTGCAGAGTGGTGGAGAAAGGGGGGCATGGCCTCCAAAGACCTCTTAGCAGTCCCACTGTGTTGGACTTACTGGAAGTAACAGGAGGGGCAGTTAGCCCCCATGGACTTCTTTTGAGGCCACCTACCCCTCCTATTACCTCCAGTAAGACCCACACAGAGCAGGATTGGTAAGTTCTCATAGCAGGCCAATGCCCCCTTTGCCCACCACTCTGCAAACGTGCCTCCTGGCACGCTCTTGAATGGGGATTAATGTCCCCTTCGCTGCTGGGGCTTTTAGGGGCCAACTAGCTGTTATGGCTGTCTTTTTGCTAGCTCTCTGGAGAAGGAGAATGATGGAGAGTGACTCCAGCCTATCACCCCCATAGCATAGGGATTAGGCCGATAGACAGGGACCCTGTCATACATATATAAAGACATTTGCGTGTTACTTCCCTTAGAGTAAGGCTTATGAATTTAAGTGAGGGGTTAGATATATAAGTATTAGTCATGATTCACTCATTTGCTAACATGCCGATCTGTTTTTCATGGAGCTATGCATATTATGGGCTCCGTAGGCCTTAAACGAGACAGACTCCATTTTGCTTTCTGCCCGGTAGCTCGAGAAGGCTTTCTAGGTCAAGAGTAATGTTTTAGTTTTAAGCTGTTGTTCGCTTGGAGAGAACCGGTTCAGGCTGACCCTTATCGAAGGAATGTATTTTTCTCCACTCCGAAGACACAACTTCAGGCCGGCCGGCTGGGAAAGTGTCCTTGGTACGGGGAGGTACAAGAATTTGGTGGGCGGCAGGTTACTGGCCGTGAATTTCCATGAAGGAACGGGCTTTGATATTAGCGAAGGTGTTAGTCTTTTTGTCAGTTAGTTCGTAGGCGGCATCTAGCCGTTAGCATCTCTGCCATTATTCATTTTCATGGTGGACAAGTCGCCATCTTTGAAGTCGGAGAAAGATTTAAGACCGAAACTCTCTGAGATAGACTGAACGAGAAGTGGCGCGGAGCGCACTAAATACAGAGAGAGAGAGACGGTAGTTAATAAACAGCAAGGTTCCGAGGTCCTGAGGGAGAGCAGACGAGGTTGAGCCTAGCAGACGTGTACTTGTGACGGCTGAGGGTGACTGCAAGGCGAGCCAGGACCCAGAGACGAGACAGGAGCCTAGATGACTGCCGAGTCCCGATTTCCCTGTAACCAGGTGATATCCGACCAATTCCTGTAGTATGTGCACTCTAATCTTTATCTTTTATTCCCTTTGCAAATGTAATGTTGCATAGTAATGTGATTTATGTCTATTGTTAATAAATATCCCAATTCATATAGAATTACCGTGTACCTGGTGCTTATGTTCAATCTTGGTAAACGATACTCCTAGGTGAATGCTAGGCACATGAATGGATGAGTAATCCCAATCAGGTAAGTGGTGATCACATAAATAGGGAGTGAGTGAACCTTCGATGCCAAAAGCAGAGAGTACACTATACAATCTGGACCCATATTCAAAGTCATTATTGTAGTTTCATTCCGAGTAGACAGCTGAGATAATATCCCAATATATATATATATAGGTGTTCATAGGAATGTGGTCGTCGTTGATATGCGGCGTTAATGAGAGCACTGGGGGGTCGAACCAGTGTTGATACCCACAGGATTGTGGCTTGAGTAAATGAGAGCACTAGGTGGTTGAACTAGTGTGTAGGTTTCGCAGGATCGCGAACGGTTTGGAAAAGGGAGCATTGGGTTCTGCAGGCCCGTGTGTAGACGCACCAGATTGTGTGTCAGATCTGCCCTAGGGTAGAACGGTCTGGGTCGGGGTGACCGCGAGGCCAACTGATGTGAATAAGATATTGTAGAAAATCTGTATATGTATATTGTCATTCCCCATTCTTAGGTGCAACCTGTATATTTATCTGTATATCTACTTATTGTGAATACGATCTAAGAAGGGAAGGTGAGTACGTTTTGGCTGGGTCACAGGGGCCCCTGGGGGCTGATCCCATCTAAACAGAAAATCCAGCCATTACATCTGGCGTCACGAACTGTTTACGAAGCCTGTGTGCATTGTGTTGTTTTCATCTTGTTGGTTTGCGCTCGGCTTGTACGTATAAAATTTTGTTTATAATTGTGTATATATATTTTTTGTGTATCATTATGTTTGCGAAAAAATCACCGTCGGTTTTCAAATTACCGATTCAGATTCCCGGCTGGGAATGTACCCCTTACGAGGCCTTGGCACGTGAGTGGGCTGATTCTACTGGTTTGAGTGAAAATTGGTCTTCATGCTTGGAGCAGGCGGAGCCTGCCGATGTGGTGTCGTGCTTGCAGAAAGCGCCAGTAGTGAAGGGTGATGAGCTTCCTATTTTAGGACGCAGAGGGTGGATTGTTCTTAATGCGTATAGAATGTTGCATGAGAAGTTTGTTCAGCTACAGAAGCAGTTTAAAGATATGGAAGGACAGTGTATTGAATTACAAAATGCACATACTCTGTTGCGTTGTCAAAATAAATTGCTTGCCGACAAACTTGAGACATAGCAAACTATTGCTGAAAGAGCTTCAGTCCGTATTGCACGATATAAGTATAAACATCGTCGTGGTCGTGTATCTACGCGCAAAGTGCGTATGGTTGTAGCGAAAGCTGGAATGGATTGGAACCCCGATGAGTGGGACGGTAATATCTGGGATTCTCATACTTCTGACTCCTCGGCAGAGGAGGGTGACAAGCGCGAGTCTTCTCGCTCCGGACGTGATTGTAAATCTGCTTCATGCATTGATTCAACTCCCGATTGTGACCGTGCTCGTTCTTCCCGTGTGGATGACGTAGCTTGCCCTGATTGTTCTGTTAAATCTAAGAGGCGGGCTTCCTCGGAAGCTCTTCCCGCAGTTTCTGCTCACCCGATCTTTCGACGGAAATTACAACAAGCCCCTGGTAATCCGGGTGGTATAGCTCTTGACTGTATTGAAGATTTTACTCAGCAGGAGATTAGTGACATCCTGCAACGATTTAAACAACGGCCTGGTGAGACCTTGCTTACCTGGATGGTGCGTCTTTATGAGCTTGGCGCTGCCGGTATTATGCTCGATGCTGTTGATTGTTTACGGTTTTGCTCTTTGAGTTCTGATTCTACTATTCAGGACCATTTTCGGAATTATAATGGTAATGCCCAGACTTCTTTGCTCCAGCTTGCGTCTGATGGCTGTAATCATAAATATCCAACTGAGTCTGATTGGCCCTCTGATGAAAAGCCGTGGTATACTCTGCGCGATGCGTCACAACGTTTAAAGGAAGAAGTTATGAAAACGTGTATTTTCCTTAGTACTGCTGACAGATTATTGGATGGTCTTTTAACATCTTCTGTGCGTAATCGCATTATACGTACTTCTCCTGTTGCTTACAAGCAGGTCATGATGACATTATTGATTAACCAAACTGGCAATCCTTTGTCTGCTGTGCTCGAGTCTGTTCGTCAGCTTGGTGAGCTGGGTGAATGGTTTAAACCTGAAAGACAATCCCGACCTGAGGGTCGTACTGGTGGGGACTATAAGTTCTCTAGACGTGACATGTTTCTTGCTCTCATTTCTGATGGTGTCAAAAGGGAAGACATTGATGGTGAGCCTAATAATGTCCTATGGGATATGTTTCGTAAGCGTGGTTTGGATCGAAAGGAAGGTGCCCGTCGTGTGCGAAAGAATGAGTATGATCGTGGTTCGGATGACAGTGGCGATGAGAGGCGACGTGTGAATTCTGATCGCCGTGATGATCGGCGCCATGAACGTGGTGGTTCCCCCCGTCGTAATGAGGGGAGGGGGAGAGAGGATGATCGTGAGAGGGGAGGAGATGATCGTGGCTCTAGCAGACGTAGAGATGCAAGGAGTTATTCCCCTGACGTACGAAAGAGGGAGGATCGTAACAGACTCTCTGACCGTAACTCACAACTTTTTGAATCTGATACTAATCCGTTTCGTACTGGAGACGGATATGAACAAGAAATTCTGATACCCAAGAAAACTGAAAACATTTACCCTGATCTGTCTTGGTTGACGGAACGCAGGAAAAATGACTAGGAAATAGGTCAAGCTCCGGTACGCAGGTGGGCCCACAGAGATTACAGACCCTATGTAGATATTGAGATTTTTTGGAAACATCTTAATATCCAAAGGGCCCGAGCGTTAGTTGATACTGGGGCGGAGGCCACTTTAATTCATGGTAAGTCGAGAAAATTTCATGGACAGTCTTTCACAATTACCGGTCTGGGTGGTAAAGAAACACCCGCAGTTCAAACTGCACTTGAAATTAAAATTGGTAGGATTCCTCGTAGAGAATACTCTGTGTTGGTTGTGCCACTTTTGGAATACATTATTGGAATTGACATTTTGAAAGGTATGGCTTTGCATTTGGATGATGGTTACTATCAATTTGGTACTAGACAGTACATTTCGACCAGACCCGTACGGGTTGGCCGTTTACGCATGCCACCTATTAAGATCCCTTTAGCGACGAAAGTGATTTCTCAGAAACAATATCGCATCCCGGGTGGTCATGAAGAAATTACAGCTACGATTCAGGATTTGGTTGACGCGGGAGTCATTACTCCGGTCACATCTGCTTGGAATAATCCTGTTTGGCCCGTGCGCAAAAGTGACAACTCTTGGCGCATGACTGTTGATTATCGAGAATTGAACAAACATACACCTAAATTGACTGTTGCAGTGCCTGACATTGTTACACTGATTGAGAGAATTCAAAAGCATCCAGGTACGTGGTATGCTTCTATTGATATTGCTAATGCATTCTTTTCAATTCCGAGTGCCCCTGAATGCCAGGAGCAATTCAGTTTTACATGGAATGGACGTCAAATGACGTTCCGGAGTCTTCCTCAAGGCTATGTACATAGTCCTACGATCTGTCACCGGCTGGTGGCGGAACATTTGTCTGAAGTGCCCACGATTCTACAAGTTCAGATTTGTCATTATATTGATGACATCTTGATTCAAGGTGAAACGCAAGACCAGGTACAGTCCCATTTAGATCAAATTATTGATTGTTTGCGAGCAAAAGGTTGGGAAATTAATCCTGACAAATTACAAACTCCATCCCAAGCTGTAAGATTTCTGGGAATTAATTGGCATGAGGGTCACAGAGAGGTGATTCCACAGGTTAAACGAAAAATACTTGATTTTGCTGTTCCCAGAAATAGGAAAGAGGCGCAATCCTTTATCGGATTGTTTGGATTTTGGCGTCAGCATATTCCCCATTTGAGTCAGATCTTGGCTCCTTTGTATCGAGTCACTCGTAAAAAGAATGCGTTTGAATGGGGCGAACCTCAACAGACTGCTTTTAATTTGGCTAAAGAAGCTATTCAGTATGCTTTGGATTTGTGGCCTGTGAGTGATGGTGATGTGGATTTGAATGTGTCCGTGGAAGGTCTGTATGCCAATTGGAGTTTGTGGCAAAAGCAGGGCAGACAAAAAGTGCCATTAGGTTTTTGGACCAAAAAGTTGCCAGAGGCTGTTGAGCGTTACTCACCTTTTGAAAAACAGTTGCTTGCTTGTTACTGGGCTCTGGTGGATACCGAGCAATTGACTTTAGGCCATGCTGTGATTTTGAGGCCTGAAATTCCCATCATGCAGTGGGTTTTGAGTTCACCGAAGTCCCATCGAATTGGACATGCTCAGGAGGCTAGTGTGATTAAATGGAAATGGTACATTCAGGACAGGGCACGTGTGGGTCCGAAAGGTGTGGCGGTTTTACATGAGAGAGTGGCGCAGGTGCCCTCCAATGAGGCTGAAAGTGAGTGTTCGGTTCCCGTAGTGCAGGAGTCTCCCGTGAAGTGGGGTAAATCATTTGATGATCTGTCCGCGGAGGATAGGAAACATGTGTGGTTTACGGATGGTTCTGCGAAGTTCATTGGTGACAAAAGACATTGGAAAGCTGTCTCCTATAACCCGATTACACAGAAATTGTTAAGTACAACTGGAGATGGTAAGAGTAGTCAATATGCTGAACTTTATGCGGTTTACCAAGTTTTGAAACAGGAGTTACCAGGTACATGTCATATTTTCACTGATTCTTGGTCCACTGCAAATGGACTAGCGGTGTGGCTGCCGACATGGCACTCGCATAATTGGGAATTGCATTCTAAAGAGTTGTGGGGTAAAGAGTTGTGGCAAGATATTTGGGAACTGCTTCCGCAGAGTATTGTAACAATCTTTCACGTGGATGCTCATACTCCGATCGACTCCCTTGACAAATTTTTCCATAATATTGCAGATGAACAGTCTAAAATTTCTGAGGCAGTGGTTGACATGCAAGATTCTGATTTGGCGGGATTGGCGAAATGGGCCCATCAGAAAGCAGGACATTTTGGAGAGAAAGCCACTAACAGGTGGGCTGCTGATAGAGGAATTCATATTCCCTTTTCTTTAATTAAAGATGCCATTCTACATTGTCCCATTTGCCAGCATTCTAGAAAGAAAGAGGTGCCTCAAATTGTTCGAGGCCACTTACATCGAGGTAAATTGCCCGCCCAAATTTGGCAGATTGATTATATTGGTCCGCTCCCTATGAGCAGAAACTGTCAATACATTTGTACAGTGGTTGATACTTATAGTGGCCTTTTGGTCGCTTTCCCTTGCAAGAATGCTACCCAAGTGAATACAATTAAAACCCTGGAGCTAATTATTTTGTATTATGGTGTCCCATTCCAAATTCAATCAGACAATGCATCCCACTTTCGTGGAAGATTGGTGCAGGAATTCTGTATAGAGAATAATATAGACTGGGTGTTTCATATTCCATATTATCCACAAGCTTCAGGATTGATTGAGAGAATGAATGGCTTGTTGAAAGAACAGTTGCGCAAGTTGACTGATGACCGTTACAGCCAGTGGAGAGATGTCCTACTTCAAGCCTTACTGATTTTGAATAATCGTCCTTTGTTACATACTGAATCTCCTTTGATGCGTTTGTTTCCTCCACATGTTGATGCAAGACCTAATTCTGTTGCGACCACTGTCACATATTGGGAAATTACCCCTGGTGCTTTGGCTCCATGTAGAGCAACCCCAGGTTCCGCAGGCCTTGACCTGCATGCATTAAATGATGCACACTTCCCAGGAAAAGATCGAATCATTGTTGAAACTGGCATTGGTGTCTCTATACCTGCCGGTAGTTTTGGATTAATTGCCCCTAGATCTGGCCTGGCCCTGAAAGGTGTACAAGTACTCGGAGGAGTGATTGACAGTGATTATCAGGGAGAGATTAAGGTTCTCTTGCTTAATAGCAGTGAGACTGATTTGTTGATCAAAAAGTCTGACCGTGTTGCTCAGTTACTGATTATGCCTGTATTCAGTGGTGAAATCAAGAAAGGCTCTGCCCCAACGTTGCTAACTGTGCGAGGACAAAAAGGCTTCGGATCGTCTGATCTTCCTGGAGCTAAAATATGGGTGCAATCGCCTAAAAATCCTCCTGAACAGGCTGATATTATTGCGACCGGTCATGACAACACCGTTTTGGTGATGAAGCCAGGGAAAGATGGCTGGGAAGCTGTCCCAGCTGATAAATGTTACTTACGAGAATGATTAAGGCCTGTGTTTGTATTCTTTCAGATCATTCTTTGGACTGCTGCTGCAGGATGTGTCGGCGTTGGACTCCTTTTGGCTTGCTACGCCGGGAGAGGAGAGGATCCACCGACGCCGAGTGATGGGATAATAAGAGCCGCGCGGTCCGCGTGGCGCGCCTCTTCAAATTTTTGGATCACACTCGCGAAGCGAGTGACGAACTCTCCGCATTTTTGCCTTACCCCCATGAAGTCCGTCACTGACATTTTAGCGACCTGTTTGGTTGCTGTCCCTGCATCTACTGAAACTCTACACTATGTATTTAATGTATCCAATGCCCGACCTAATGTTATTCTGGGCGATTTCGCGGCCCATGAATTTTGTCCCTCATGTACTCTTCTTCCAGACCTGGATGTCCCTATTAATTCCAGAATTACTACTTTTAATATTACCCCTGGTGATCTTTGTTTTATTATGACCTGCAATCCTAAGGCCATTTCTGAGTGTCTGCGGTTGAAACTCCAAGCCGCTACTACTTTTTCATTTCATCAACGATTGCTATGTTCAAAGAGACTTCCTAATTCATGTCTTTCAGTGAATAACAATATGACCTGTAAAAGTTTAGTTGTAGCCACTAGCCATTATCGTTCAATGTTATTACCAGCTGGATGGCTCTTTTCCTGCGGGAATTCATCTTGGCCCTATATTCCTGCAAATATTTCTGGTGGCCCATGTGCTATCACTAGGTTAAGTTTGCTAATGTTTTCTTCACGTCCTCCTTCCCATTCTCGTATTGTTCGAGACTCTATGTCATTACATGAAGATTGTGATTCCTCTGTTCATCTTTTTTCTAGATCTGAATATCTTGGTTTAGCTTTTTCTATTATTGGTGTTCCGGCATTGGCCGTTTATAATGCCAAAACAATCGGCAAAATGGCCTGCTGGATGGTGAAGTCAATCAATCAAACGTCTGCTGTTTTATCTGATTTATTATTAGATTCCCAAGGTGAACGTAGAGCTATTTTGCAAAACCGTGCTGCAATCGATTATTTGTTGTTGAAACATGGGCACGAGTGCTCTGAATTTGAGGGTCTATGCTGTTTTAATTTATCTGACCATTCTAAAGATATCCAATCCCATATTAATAAACTCCACGATTTGACTGCAGAAATTAGAGAACATATAGATCAGGGTTTCTTTGACTGGCTTTTTAACTGGCTCCCTGACATGCATTTTTTACGACAAATTTTGGGAGGGGTTATTGTTGCTGTTTGTATCCTTATAGCAATTTGTTGCTTTATTCAGTGTATTCCTTCCCTACTACAATTTTTTAGACTTACTAAGGCTCGTAGATCAGTTAGTTTTGTTTCATATTATTCGTCTACTGACGTTAGTTCCATTTAGTTTGTGGATAATAGACTGGAGTCAAGGGGTGTAATGTTATGGCTGTCTTTTTGCTAGCTCTCTGGAGAAGGAGAATGATGGAGAGTGACTCCAGCCTATCACCCCCATAGCATAGGGATTAGGCCGATAGACAGGGACTTTGTCATACATATATAAAGACATTTGCGTGTTACTTCCCTTAGAGTAAGGCTTATGAATTTAAGTGAGGGGTTAGATATATAAGTATTAGTCATGATTCACTCATTTGCTAACATGCCGATCTGTTTTTCATGGAGCTATGCATATTATGGGCTCCGTAGGCCTTAAACGAGACAGACTCCATTTTGCTTTCTGCCCGGTAGCTCGAGAAGGCTTTCTAGGTCAAGAGTAATGTTTTAGTTTTAAGCTGTTGTTCGCTTGGAGAGAACCGGTTCAGGCTGACCCTTATCGAAGGAATGTATTTTTCTCCACTCCGAAGACACAACTTCAGGCCGGCCGGCTGGGAAAGTGTCCTTGGTACGGGGAGGTACAAGAATTTGGTGGGCGGCAGGTTACTGGCCGTGAATTTCCATGAAGGAACGGGCTTTGATATTAGCGAAGGTGTTAGTCTTTTTGTCAGTTAGTTCGTAGGCGGCATCTAGCCGTTAGCATCTCTGCCATTATTCATTTTCATGGTGGACAAGTCGCCATCTTTGAAGTCGGAGAAAGATTTAAGACCGAAACTCTCTGAGATAGACTGAACGAGAAGTGGCGCGGAGCGCACTAAATACAGAGAGAGAGAGACGGTAGTTAATAAACAGCAAGGTTCCGAGGTCCTGAGGGAGAGCAGACGAGGTTGAGCCTAGCGGTGCAGACGTGTACTTGTGACGGCTGAGGGTGACTGCAAGGCGAGCCAGGACCCAGAGACGAGACAGGAGCCTAGATGACTGCCGAGTCCCGATTTCCCAGTAACCAGGTGATATCCGACCAATTCCTGTAGTATGTGCACTCTAATCTTTATCTTTTATTCCCTTTGCAAATGTAATGTTGCATAGTAATGTGATTTATGTCTATTGTTAATAAATATCCCAATTCATATAGAATTACCGTGTACCTGGTGCTTATGTTCAATCTTGGTAAACGATACTCCTAGGTGAATGCTAGGCACATGAATGGATGAGTAATCCCAATCAGGTAAGTGGTGATCACATAAATAGGGAGTGAGTGAACCTTCGATGCCAAAAGCAGAGAGTACACTATACAATCTGGACCCATATTCAAAGTCATTATTGTAGTTTCATTCCGAGTAGACAGCTGAGATAATATCCCAATATATATATATATAGGTGTTCATAGGAATGTGGTCGTCGTTGATATGCGGCGTTAATGAGAGCACTGGGGGGTCGAACCAGTGTTGATACCCACAGGATTGTGGCTTGAGTAAGTGAGAGCACTAGGTGGTTGAACTAGTGTGTAGGTTTCGCAGGATCGCGAACGGTTTGGAAAAGGGAGCATTGGGTTCTGCAGGCCCGTGTGTAGACGCACCAGATTGTGTGTCAGATCTGCCCTAGGGTAGAACGGTCTGGGTCGGGGTGACCGCGAGGCCAACTGATGTGAATAAGATATTGTAGAAAATCTGTATATGTATATTGTCATTCCCCATTCTTAGGTGCAACCTGTATATTTATCTGTATATCTACTTATTGTGAATACGATCTAAGAAGGGAAGGTGAGTACGTTTTGGCTGGGTCACAGGGGCCCCTGGGGGCTGATCCCATCTAAACAGAAAATCCAGCCATTACACTAGCCTACCTGATACCTCCAGTAATCTCCAAATAGTGGGATTGCTGCAAGGTGGGCACAGGCCATGCCCCCCTTCTCGACCACTCTGCAAACGCACCTCCAGGCATGCTCTTGGTTGGGGGATGAAGTCCCCTTGCCTCCTGAGGGTCCCGGTCGGCCAACTAGCCCTCCTGTTATCTCAAGTAAGCCCCACACAGCTGAATTGCTGAGAGTGGTCCGAGGCCAGGCCCCCTTTTTAAACCAATCTGCAAACACGCCTCTTGGTGCACTGCTGTTCAGGAGATGAAGTCCAGTTTAGTCCTGTGGTCCTCAGGACACAAGAGGATCTTATCACTCCACCAGCAGTGCAAAAAGAGGTGTGTTTGCAGAGTGATGAAAAAAGGGGCTCGGCCTGACACCACCTCTCTGCAATCCCACAGTGTGGGGCTTACTGGAGGTACCTGGTGGGCTAGTTGTCCCCTAAGGACCCTTAGGATTCAAGGGGAATTAATCCCCCAACCAAGAATGCACCAGGGAGTGCATTTGCAGAGTGGTGCAGGGAGGGGGCGGGTCCTACGGTGAGATGCCGGCTTCTCTTTTCTTTTTTTTTTTTGAAGGGGGGGCTGTATGGCCCCCCTTCTCTAAACATTTTCTGGGCCCTAGGGACCCCATCCCCAGGGCCTGAGCCATTTTTTTATTAGTTTTTATTTTAATCGTTAAGGGGGCCCCGCAACACCCCTCCCAAGGCTGATTTCAGCCCTGGGGACCTCAGTCCCTGGGGCATGGGCACTTTTTAAAAAAATCTACATTTAAATGAAGGGGGCCAATGCGGTCCCCCTCCTGAGGCCTCTTTCGGTCCCGGGTACTCCATCCCCCGGGTCTTTGCCTCTTTATAAAGCATTTTTTGCTGTATTTTATGGGATGGGGCCATGTGGCCCCCCTTTCCATGGGCACTTTTGGCCCTGGGAACCCGATCCCTCAGGGCCTGGCCTCATGTCGAGGAGTGCAGGGGAGCCCAAATGCCCCCGTGGTCCCTGCCGGCTCCTTGACTCCTACGGGAGTTGGCATTGCTTTTGGACAAAGAGAGCTGCTAACATGCAGCTCCCTCAGCCCAAAAGCAATTCTGCTTTCCTTCAGGGAAGGGAGAGCAGTTTTCTTGATCTCGCCTCCATGTAGCCAAGCAGAAGTTTGCAATGGCAGGGCGAGAGCAGTGCCCCCACCTTGCCATTGCAAACTGCAATGTCCTAGGGGTGGCCACCCCGGCCCTGGGGGTTGGTAGTCTCCAGGGCCAAGTAGGGGGTCCAGGAGAGGTGTCTGCGTCGCCCATCTCCCAACTTGTACATAGTCCCCCCGGGGAGGTGCTGGTCCCCAGGGCTGGGGGGCCACAACAGACCCCCATATTAGAATAAAGTGTGCCCCCTGGATGTGGTGGTCCCTGGGCAGGGTGGGGGCTTGAGCCTCCTAATATAATTTTTAAAGGTAGCCCTGGGGAGGTGGCAGTGCCTGTGGCTGCGGGGGGAGGGTGCAAGCACCCCGCTTTTAAACATTGAAGCCCCTGAGAGGTGGCAGTCCCCGGGGCTTGGAGGGGCCCGTGAGGCCCCCACCCATAATTTTAAAATGCCCCAGTGAGGTGGAGGTCCCCGGGGCTTGGGAGGGCCCTTGAAGCCCCCACCCATATTAAACTAATGCCCCAGGGACGTGGTGGTCCCTGGGGCAGTGTGGGAAGACAAGAGTCCCCCACGCAGTTTTTTTTAAAAGCCCTAGGGAGGTGGCGGTCCACGGGGCTGCGGGGGCCATGTGCCCCCCTTACTTTATTAGTCATGCCCCAGAGAGGTGATGGACCCCAGGTCTGTAGGGGCCCCCACGGGCCCTCTGTATAATAATTAAGCATTGCTGATGGGACCTGGCCCACCTGGGGGCTTCTAGAAAATGAAGCGCGGGAGACTGCGCTTTGTTTTTTTAAAAACATTTTGACTGTATTTGCTGACCTTACGTGAATCCCGACGACCCCTCTAACCAGGCCTAGGGGTCAGGGTGTTTCTACCTTGCCCCCTTTTCTGGTTTTATGACCTTTTTTCTTGTGACTCAGTTCAACTGAGTGTGTGAGTATGTGTGTGAGTAACTTTTGGATGACTGTCGGTGTGTAACAGGATGTATAGGTGTATCACTACGTATGATGAGTGAGTATATGTATGAGTGACTAAATAGAACTGTTTGTGAATGAGTAGATGTGTATATAGATGGTGGAATTACTGAATTGGTTGTTGTAATTGATATGGGTTTCTCCATTTTTTTAAAAACTTTAGTTTCTATTTTTGAATATGTGTTCAAGGGTTACATTACAGTGAAAGGAGGTCTGTCACTCTGTCACAAGGATGGTGTCTTCAGTGATCTCATGAGTGATGTCACTGACCATTTCATGAGTGATGTAATATGTGACGTCATCAGCAGTGCATTGCACGCGCAAGTTATAGTGAGTCCAACTAACTATAACTTGGGATTTTCAATTGTTTTATGTCAGTAAAATTTCCAGCTAACTATAACTGGTGTGAAACCTATGGTTTTTTCAGTGAATTTAATAGGTTTTTTAAATGCTAATTCCTAACTATAACTGGTGTGAAACCTATGTTTTTTTTCAGTGAATATATATATATATATATATATATATTTTTTTTTATTGCTACAAACAGAGTTACCACTTGTGGAGGACGCTCTCAGGATTGCTCCGCCGGAAGCAGCAAACCACATAGCCACAGATACCTGCCTTTTCCGCTGCCAACGCGTTTCGGGCCACCGCCCTTCCTCATGGGCAGCCTGTATTGAAATGATAGAAAACACAGGAACATCACCAAATCCCCTTCTTTATTTCGATTAATACCACAATCGGTGACCTCAACGAATTATGGGGCTGGTAGTTCTCAGTCAATCACACCCAAATGGGATGTCCCCATTATCATATTCAAATTGTTATTATTGTCAAAGAGACACAGTGTTACGTGTAATTGCTGGTGCAATCATTTGGCAACTCCCTCTCCATATCGCCATTCAATTTTAACCGAAACAGGATCCGCCAGGTTCAGGCGGTGGTGCTCCTTCGAGACCGGCCACTATAATGCTACAAACAGAGTTACCCCTTGTGGAGGGCGCTCTCAGGATTGCTCCGACAGCACCACCAAACCACGTAGCCACAGCTCCCTGCCTTTTCCCCTGCCAACGCCTTTGGGCCCACCACTTGCAGCCTGTGATTGTATCCAACTTGTTAATAACCCGACACACATGGCGGGCCACATCTTGGACGGAGTTTTTACTAATGACGCAAGACTCTCTGTCGATACTCCGGTGACCCTAGTCTGGTCAGATCATTTGGCTGTCCCTCTCCTGATGGCCTATCCTTCGGCAGTAATATCTGAACCACCCTCCAATACTAGAGGTCCGAAAAGGAGTTTTAGGAACATTACTAATGATGTCCTTGCTCCATACTTAGAGAAGAGTAGGTACTCTCCCCTGGGAGATGTGGATGAAGCAGCTGAACGGTATTCTGACTCCATCACCAAAGCGGTCGATGAGTTGGCCCCTTCATCTTATAGATATTCGGCCCGCCGCAAGCCCACTGTCCCGTGGTTTACGGAATCACTAAGACTTCTCAGACAAAGCTGCAGAAGACAAGAAAGAAAATGGAGGAAAACATGGGACCCTACCGAAAGGGAGGTCCATAAGGGTCTGTTAAGAGACTATAAAGCCAGTGTCATTGGGGAAAAACAGCAGTATTTCTCAAATCTCACTGCCTCTCTCACCTCCTCTAGGGAGCTCTTCAAGATCGTCGACTCCCTTTGCTCCCTTCAGGTGCCTGACCCAGTTGTGGGCTCGCAGGAGCTATGCGACAACATATCAGAGTTTTTCTACAAGAAAATTGAAGATATCTATCTTGCCCTGGAAACCCAGAGAAATACCCTGGGAGATTCCTCTCTTCAAATCTTGGTCAACTTAGAAGCTTGGCCTAAAGACCACTCCAAGAGTTTCACTGATTTCCCGCTACTTACCCTTGAAGGACTTGAGCTTTTGCTTGATAGGACTAAATCCTCATCCCCTCTCGACCCCTGCCTCTGAAGACCCTTAAGGAATGTAGATCCACACTTCTTCCGCCTCTTTTGGAAGTGATGAACGGTTCCATAACTCAAGGCACTTTCCCCTTAGTCTGGAAGAGGGCGATAGTGAAGCCTCTGCTCAAGAAGCCCACGCTGGACCCGGAACAGTTGAAAAATTTCAGACCTATTTCACTGTTACCTGCTACCGCAAAAATGCTTGAGTCTCACCTCAATCTTCATCTCTCTACCTTTCTGGACTCATCTGGGTTTCTTGATAGCTCCCAGCATGGATTCCGTAAGCCCATTGTACGGAGTCAGCTTTGACTATGGTGGGCTAAGGCCAAACTACGGTGTTGGTCTTATTGGACCTCACAGCAGCCTTCGACACCCTGTCTCCCTCTACTCTTACATCTCGGTTGAGGGAGGCAGGGATTGCCGGTTCGGCTCTGAACCTTCTGCACTACTGTTTACATCATAGAGAGCAGAGAGTCATGCTTGGCGAATTCCTTTCCCCTGTCAAATCCTTGCAGTGTGGGGTACCACAAGGGTCGGCCCTTAGTCCGACCCTATTTAACATTTATGTGGCCCCCCTTGCTAGGTTAGTAAAATCTCAGGGGATGGAAGTGGTGTCATACGCCGATGACACACAAATCATGGTGTCACTGGCCCATTCGGTTTCCACCTGCGCCACCAACTTCAGGATCTGTATGCACACAGTCTCTGACTGGATGCTCCAGAATTCCCTGAAGTTGAATGGCGACAAAACTGAGATCCTGGTATTTGGCAAAGACCAGGATATTTGGTCTAATGAGTGGTGGCCGCCAGCGCTGGGAACCTGTCCATCGCCCTCCCAGTCAGCCAGAAACCTAGGCGTAATTTTTGACACCTCTCTGTCCATGACTCTACAGGTCAACCGAACTGTTGCTACCTGTTGGGGGGTCATAAAAATCCTTAAGAAAATTCTTCACTATCTCTCTCCCTCAGTACACAAGCAGACGGTGGTGGCATTGGTGGGTTCCAGGTTGGACTACTGCCCTGCACTTTATGCAGACTCCAACAAGGGACTCATTCATCGACTTCAGGTCGTGCAAAATGCGGCTGCTTGATTTGTCCTTGACTTCCCAATGTATCCTCTGCTACAATGGCCAGAAAGAGTCTTCATTGGCTCCCCATACATCTGAGGATCTCTTTCAAGATCCTATGCTTAGCTACAGAGCTCTGGCAGATGGGCCACCAGATCTCCTAGGTGCCCTGCTGACTCGTTACTTGCCCTGTAGATCTCTTAGACCCTCGGAGATGAATTTGCTGGTAGTTCCTCGTGCCAAAAGGGTACGCTGGGGCAATAGGGCATTTTCCATTGTTGCCCCCAAACTGTGGAATTCGCTTCCCCAAGAGATCAAGACCCAACCATCTCTGTCCCTTTTTAAAAAAGCGCTGAAAACCTGGTGTTTTATCAAGGCCTACCCGCAGTAAGAGTTTACTTTAATAGCTGGTATCTTTTGGTTAGGCGCCTTGACGCCCATTGGGCTTAGTTGCGCTATAGAAATTCACTTTCATTCATTCATTCATTTAACAGTCTTTCCTCATGGGCAGCCTCTATTGAAATAATGGCAAACACAGGAACATCAGCCAATCCCCTTCTTTATTTCTATTAATACCACAATCAGTGATCTCAATGAATTATGGGGCTGGTAGTTCTCAGTCAATAAGACCCAAATGGGATGTCGCCATTATCATATTCAAATTGTTATTATTGGCAAAAAGAGACACATTGTTACGTGTAATTGCTGGTGCAATAATTTGGCAACTCCCTCTCCATATCGCCATCCAATTTTAACCGAAACAGGATCCGCCAGGTTCAGGCGGTGGTGCTCCTCCGAGACCGGCCACTATAATGCTACAAACAGAGTTACCACTTGTGGAGGGCGCTCTCAGGATTGCTCCGACAGCACCACCAAACCACGTAGCCACAGCTCCCTGCCTTTTCCGCTGCCAACGCCTTTGGGCCCACCACTTGCGGTGAGTGTATCCAACTTGTTAATAACCCGACACACCTGGCGGGCCACATCTTGGACGGAGTTTTTACTAATGACGCAAGACTCTGTGTCGATACTCCGGTGCCCCAAGTCTGGTCAGATCATTTGGCTCTCCCTCTCCTGATGGCCTATCCTTCGGCAGTAATATCTGAACCACCCTCCAATACTAGAGGTCCGAAAAGGAGTTTTAGGAACATTACTAATGATGTCCTTACTCCATACTTAGAGAAGAGTAGGTACTCTCCCCTGGGAGATGTGGATGAAGCAGCTGAACGGTATTCTGACTCCATCAGCAAAGCGGTCGATGAGTTGGCCCCTTTATCTTATAGATATTCGGCCCGCCGCAAGCCCACTGCCCTGTGGTTTACCGAATCACTAAGACTTCTCAGACAAAGCTGCCGAAGACAAGAAAGAAAATGGAGGAAAACATGGGACCCTACTGAAAGGGAGGCCCATAAGGGTCTGTTAAGAGACTATAAAGCCAGTGTCATTGGGGAAAAACAGCAGTATTTCTCAAATCTCACTGCCTCTCTCACCTCCTCTAGGGAGCTCTTCAAGATCGTCGACTCCCTTTGCTCCCTTCAGGTGCTTGACCCAGTTGTGGGCTCGCAGGAGCTATGCGACAACATATCAGAGTTTTTCTACAAGAAAATTGAGGATATCTATCTTGCCCTGGAAACCCAGAGAAATACCCTGGGAGATTCCTCTCTTCAAATCTTGGTCAACTAAGAAGCTTGGCCTAAAGACCACTCCAAGAGTTTCACTGATTTCCCGCTACTTACCCTTGAAAGACTTGAGCTTTTGCTTGATAGGACTAAATCCTCATCCCCTCTCGACCCCTGCCCTCTGAAGACCCTTAAGGAATGTAGATCCACACTTCTTCAGCCTCTTTTGGAAGTGATGAACGGTTCCATAACTCAAGGCACTTTCCCCTTAGTCTGGAAGAGGGCGATAGTGAAGCCTCTGCTCAAGAAGCCCACGCTGGACCCGGAACAGTTGAAAAATTTCAGACCTATTTCACTGTTACCTGCTACAGCAAAAATGCTTGAGTCTCACCTCAATATTCATCTCTCTACCTTTCTGGACTCATCTGGGTTTCTTGACAGCTCCCAGCATGGATTCCGAAAGGCCCATAGTACGGAGTCAGCTTTGACTCTGGTGGACTCAGGCCAAACTACGGTGTTGGTCTTATTGGACCTCACAGCAGCCTTCGACACCCTGTCTCCCTCTACTCTTACATCTCGGTTGAGGGAGGCAGGGATTGCCGGTTCGGCTCTGAACCTTCTGCACTCCTTTTTACATCATAGAGAGCAGAGAGTCATGCTTGGCGAATTCCTTTCCCCTGTCAAATCCTTGCAGTGTGGGGTACCACAAGGGTCGGCCCTTAGTCCGACCCTATTTAACATTTATGTGGCCCCCCTTGCTAGGTTAGTAAAATCTCAGGGGACGGAAGTGGTGTCATACGCCGATGACACACAAATCATGGTGTCACTGGCCCACTCGGTTTCCACCTGCGCCACCAACTTCAGGATCTGTATGCACACAGTCTCTGACTGGATGCTCCAGAATTCCCTGAAGTTGAATGGCGACAAAACTGAGATCCTGGTATTTGGCAAAGACCAGGATATTTGGTCTAATGAGTGGTGGCCGCCAGCGCTGGGAACCTGTCCATCGCCCTCCCAGTCAGCCAGAAACCTAGGCGTAAATTTTGACACCTCTCTGTCCATGACTCTACAGGTCAACCGAACTGTTGCTACCTGTTGGGGGGTCATAAAAATCCTTAAGAAAATTCTTCACTATCTCTCTCCCTCAGTACACAAGCAGACGGTGGTGGCATTGGTGGGTTCCAGGTTGGACTACTGCACTGCACTTTATGCAGACTCCAACAAGGGACTCATTCATCGACTTCAGGTCGTGCAAAATGCGGCTGCTTGATTTGTCCTTGCACTTCCCAATGTATCCTCTGCTACAATGGCCAGAAAGAGTCTTCATTGGCTCCCCATACATCTGAGGATCTCTTTCAAGATCCTATGCTTAGCTTACAGAGCTCTGGCAGATGGGCCACCAGATCTCCTAGGTGCCCTGCTGACTCGTTACTTGCCCTGTAGATCTCTTAGACCCTCGGAGATGAATTTGCTGGTAGTTCCTCGTGCCAAAAGGGTACGCTGGGGCAATAGGGCATTTTCCATTGTTGCCCCCAAACTGTGGAATTCGCTTCCCCAAGAGATCAAGACCCAACCATCTCTGTCCCTTTTTAAAAAAGCGCTGAAAACCTGGTGTTTTATCAAGGCCTACCCGCAGTAAGAGTTTACTTTAATAGCTGGTATCTTTTGGTTAGGCGCCTTGACGCCCATTGGGCTTAGTTGCGCTATAGAAATTCACTTTCATTCATTCATTCATTTAACAGTCTTTCCTCATGGGCAGCCTCTTTTGAAATAATGGCAAACACAGGAACATCAGCCAATCCCCTTCTTTATTTCTATTAATACCACAATCAGTGATCTCAATGAATTATGGGGCTGGTAGTTCTCAGTCAATAAGACCCAAATGGGATGTCGCCATTATCATATTCAAATTGTTATTATTGGCAAAAAGAGACACATTGTTACGTGTAATTGCTGGTGCAATAATTTGGCAACTCCCTCTCCATATCGCCATCCAATTTTAACCGAAACAGGATCCGCCAGGTTCAGGCGGTGGTGCTCCTCCGAGACCGGCCACTATAATGCTACAAACAGAGTTACCCCTTGTGGAGGGCGCTCTCAGGATTGCTCCGACAGCACCACCAAACCACGTAGCCACAGCTCCCTGCCTTTTCCGCTGCCAACGCCTTTGGGCCCACCACTTGCAGCCTGTGAGTGTATCCAACTTGTTAATAACCCGACACACCTGGCGGGCCACATCTTGGACGGAGTTTTTACTAATGACGCAAGACTCTGTGTCGATACTCCGGTGCCCCAAGTCTGGTCAGATCATTTGGCTGTCCCTCTCCTGATGGCCTATCCTTCGGCAGTAATATCTGAACCACCCTCCAATACTAGAGGTCCGAAAAGGAGTTTTAGGAACATTACTAATGATGTCCTTACTCCATACTTAGAGAAGAGTAGGTACTCTCCCCTGGGAGATGTGGATGAAGCAGCTGAACGGTATTCTGACTCCATCAGCAAAGCGGTCGATGAGTTGGCCCCTTTATCTTATAGATATTCGGCCCGCCGCAAGCCCACTGCCCCGTGGTTTACGGAATCACTAAGACTTCTCAGACAAAGCTGCCGAAGACAAGAAAGAAAATGGAGGAAAACATGGGACCCTACTGAAAGGGAGGTCCATAAGGGTCTGTTAAGAGACTATAAAGCCAGTGTCATTGGGGAAAAACAGCACTATTTCTCAAATCTCACTGCCTCTCTCACCTCCTCTAGGGAGCTCTTCAAGATCGTCGACTCCCTTTGCTCCCTTCAGGTGCCTGACCCAGTTGTGGGCTCGCAGGAGCTATGCGACAACATATCAGAGTTTTTCTACAAGAAAATTGAGGACATCTATCTTGCCCTGGAAACCCAGAGAAATACCCTGGGAGATTCCTCTCTTCAAATCTTGGTCAACTAAGAAGCTTGGCCTAAAGACCACTCCAAGAGTTTCACTGATTCCCCGCTACTTACCCTTGAAAGACTTGAGCTTTTGCTTGATAGGACTAAATCCTCATCCCCTCTCGACCCCTGCCCTCTGAAGACCCTTAAGGAATGTAGATCCACACTTCTTCAGCATCTTTTGGAAGTGATGAACGGTTCCATAACTCAAGGCACTTTCCCCTTAGTCTGGAAGAGGGCGATAGTGAAGCCTCTGCTCAAGAAGCCCACGCTGGACCCGGAACAGTTGAAAAATGTCAGACCTATTTCACTGTTACCTGCTACCGCAAAAATGCTTGAGTCTCACCTCAATCTTCATCTCTCTACCTTTCTGGACTCATCTGGGTTTCTTGACAGCTCCCAGCATGGATTCCGAAAGGCCCATAGTACGGAGTCAGCTTTTACTCTGGTGGACTCAGGCCAAACTACGGTGTTGGTCTTATTGGACCTCACAGCAGCCTTCGACACCCTGTCTCCCTCTACTCTTACATCTCGGTTGAGGGAGGCAGGGATTGCCGGTTCGGCTCTGAACCTTCTGCACTCCTTTTTACATCATAGAGAGCAGAGAGTCATGCTTGGCGAATTCCTTTCCCCTGTCAAATCCTTGCAGTGTGGGGTACCACAAGGGTCGGCCCTTAGTCCGACCCTATTTAACATTTATGTGGCCCCCCTTGCTAGGTTAGTAAAATCTCAGGGGATGGAAGTGGTGTCATACGCCGATGACACACAAATCATGGTGTCACTGGCCCACTCGGTTTCCACCTCCGCCACCAACTTCAGGATCTGTATGCAAACAGTCTCTGACTGGATGCTCCAGAATTCCCTGAAGTTGAATGGCGACAAAACTGAGATCCTGGTCTTTGGCATAGACCAGGATATTTGGTCTAATGATTGGTGGCCGCCAGCGCTGGGAACCTGTCCATCGCCCTCCCAGTCAGCCAGAAACCTAGGCGTAATTTTTGACACCTCTCTGTCCATGACTCTACAGGTCAACCGAACTGTTGCTACCTGTTGGGGGGTCATAAAAATCCTTAAGAAAATTCTTCACTATCTCTCTCCCTCAGTACACAAGCAGACGGTGGTGGCATTGGTGGGTTCCAGGTTGGACTACTGCAATGCACTTTATGCAGACTCCAACAAGGTACTCATTCATCGACTTCAGGTCGTGCAAAATGCGGCTGCTCGATTTGTCCTTGTACTTCCCAATGTATCCTCTGCTACAATGGCCAGAAAGAGTCTTCATTGGCTCCCCATACATCTGAGGATCTCTTTCAAGATCCTATGCTTAGCTTACAGAGCTCTGGCAGATGGGCCACCAGATCCCCTAGGTGCCCTGCTGACTCGTTACTTGCCCTGTAGATCTCTTAGACCCTCGGAGATGAATTTGCTGGTAGTTCCTCGTGCCAAAAGGGTACGCTGGGGCAATAGGGCATTTTCCATTGTTGCCCCCAAACTGTGGAATTCGCTTCCCCAAGAGATCAAGACCCAACCATCTCTGTCCCTTTTTAAAAAAGCGCTGAAAACCTGGTGTTTTAACAAGGCCTACCCGCAGTAAGAGTTTACTTTAATAGCTGGTATCTTTTGGTTAGGCGCCTTGACGCCCATTGGGCTTAGTTGCGCTATACAAATTCACTTTCATTCATTCATTCATTTCACCGTCTTTCCTCATGGGCAGCCTCTATTGAAATGATGGCAAACACAGGAACATCATCAAATCCCCTTCTTTATTTCTATTAATACCACAATCAGTGATCTCAATGAATTATGGGGCTGGTAGTTCTCAGTCAATCAGACCCAAATTGGATGTCGCCATTATCATATTCAAATTGTTATTATTGTCAAAGAGACACATTGTTACGTGTAATTGCTGTTGCAATCATTTGGCATCTCCTGCTTCATATCGCCACCCAATTTTAACGGCAACAGGACCCGCCAGGTTCAGGCAGTGATGCTACGCCATAACCGGGGTCAACCACTATAATGCTACAAACAGAGTTACCCCTGGTGGAGGGCTCTCTCAGGATTGCTCCACGGCACCAGCAAACCACGTATCTTATTTCTATCAATACCACAATCGGTGATCTCAATGAATTATGGGGCTGGTAGTTCTGAGTCATGCCAAATGATTGCACCAGCAATTACACATACCAGTGTGTCTCTTTGACAATAATAACAATTTGAATATGATAATGGCGACATCCCATTTTGCCCCATAATTCATTGAGATCACCGATTGTGGTATTAATAGAAATTTACAGATATATGAACCTATGGTGATCCAGGATAAGATCTGTAAGTCGGTTTTAATACAGACACTACATCAACAACCTTCCGAGGATCGATAGCCCACTTAGGAGCAATCAGAACCATTATATATACTGATTTCCAGAATGTTACCATCATGTGATGTGCACCACAGATATGCCACACTTTTTCTTTCCTTTTAACTTTGCCTATTTCATGAAATTGGCGAAACAGGCATAGTTAAAAAAAACTATCAAATTTGACAAGAGCCAACGTTGCAAATTTTGTACCTGCAAAATACTTTTTTACAGTAGATCACTACGGTAAATGTCAATTCAGAGTATGCACAGTGAGTGGTATAAAACCTAAACTGCACAGAAAAGGAAATTTCACAAACTGTCTACTGCTGTCTCAAAATCCGTTAAAAAAAGCATATGTAAACTAATTTTCGTTTATTTGTTTTCAGTACTCGACACATTTGCTTGACAAGTCAATCGCTGATCGGGAGACTTTCCAAAATCTACTGCGGTAGTTCCACTTTCAATTAGCACCACAGGGTAAAACTTTGATTGTATTACTTCTAATTTTGCATTTGCTTCTCTCTACCTAATTCATTTGCTTCTCTTTACCTAATTCCGTTCCCTGTCTTCATAAATTTACACCCAAATGAAGATTCAGAGAACCAGTCTCAAATCTTTTCCTAAAGCTCGCCAGAAAACGACATTTCTTAAATCACCCAACACTCACTAACAGAAAGAAGCTCCTGGAACCCATCCAAGTTCAACATTTGAGTGTGTCGGCTAAATAAAGCCTTCCGGAGGTAAATTCACTTTTCATTAAAGTCAGATGAAAATCTCATTTCTTGCTACTTGAATGGCCGACCCCCGACCTCATCACGTGTTGCCACGGGGAAGAAGAGGCTGCGTTTCATTCGAAAATCAATTTGATAAAAAAATATATATATATTTGCAGGCATGAATTGTTGTAAGACCAGCTGCCGAATATTGTTAAACCTAGCATAGCACTGCAGGTTTTTCGAGCACAAAGAAATTAATTACATTTTGTATAATTAGTCAGCAGGGAATTGAAGCATAAGGACTACCAGTAGAAAGCAATTCAAATAAGGTTGTTTGCATTCCGAGATTAGGCCAAAACACTCCTTTCAACCCCCCACTTCAACAAGGACATTCTAAGCACAGGAAATATCAGAGAGAAGAAGGGGTTCCTTGGACAAAAAGAATGTGCTCGTTCAATATTCGGAACAAAATCACGATATTGTTGCAAGCTACACACACAAACGAACAGTAAACCCTATTTCCGTGTCTATCTTCAGTTTGCAGGAGTGTTTCAATTTCAGTGCATTAATTTATGTCTGTAGTGACTTCTTTTTATAAAATGTTAAGCTGACATTTTGTTACATACAACTGCCACAATCACTTTGCCCTTGAATGTGGTTGTTCAGTGCACATCTTTCAAATTCTACTTTTTAGGTCTCGGGCTTAGCGTGCATGCAGTGTCGCACAGCACGAGCCTATTCTGGGCGAATTGAAAATAGACCTTGCATTCCACAACGCTCGTGCCGTTCTGGAATCCAAGGTCCAATTTCATTGGCCTTCGTGTGCATGCTGTTTTGAAACAGAACATGCAATAAGCTGTCGCGTAGCTCCTCCCATGGCCTATTGGTGTCTGTTACGCACACCGAGGCCGTTTGTTCAGAATTATCGCGGCTTGGCAGCCACGATAATTCAAAACATATGCTGGCAGTGGCGCTCGCGCGTGCACCACTCACCATTACTTTTTTTTTTTTTTTACAAAAGCGATCACGCTGCATGTATATTCTTTTCCTGTAGGGGGTTTCATGAATGAACGTGTATCCTTACAGCTGTGTACCACGAACCTCACATATTTGTCAGGAGTATTGGAATTATAGCGTCTACATTTACAAGTTCTGATTAGAACTCACGTTTATTATGCATGCTCTTTTTGATACCATTTCGATTTGTTTCAAGTGTTATGATGAGTTGTTTTTTTCCGCACAGCTGTGTATCCACGGTTCTGTTTGGTTTCTATTTCCAAGGACACACTCAAAGTTGGAAGATGATGTGGCTTAACGGACAGAGAGTTCGACTTTAAAGCCGGGGAACCAGGTTCGATTCGGGAAAAATCACTTAATCTCCCCATGCCCTAAATGAATGTGTCACTTTGTAATGCAACTGGCGCACATGTAAAGCGTTCTGATACCATCGGGCCAATCTGTGCTGTATACATCTGCAAAAAATAATAATAATAATAATCATAATGATATTCAGGCTTGCCAAAATTATGGTTACCCATAGGAGGAATATTTATTTGGTACTCCTACAATCCTTGGAAGGGGAAAAGGTCTGCTGTGGCGACCTGCTCTGTTGTTTAACCTAGGATCGCAGCATCTGCGTCAAGTACCCGAGTTTGCGCCATGAATTATTATTTTAGTTATTTGTAGCGTTGTGCCCATCTGTTTGGACTTGGGCACGCATTGCTTCCTATTAAAGATGGCAGTGAATGCACTGATTTTTAGCTATCTGTGAATAGGACACCGAAGTCTGCAAAAACCTGCACCTATTGCTGAGTGCTACGTCCAAGAGCGTTTCCTGGGTTTTCATATTTTCGAAGTGGTTTTCTGTTCACTGAAACCGTGTCCAGTCCTGGAGGGATTGCTAATTTGCGAATTTACAGGGCAACTTCCTGTCCCTGGGAAAGCTGATGTCTCAAGGCACAACCATCCAAACACCGCACAGCTTTATCCCTGCCAACCCTTCTCTGTAAAACAAAAAACTGAAAAGAAAGTGTTTCCTGCCTGACACGATCTTTACTGGCCCAGCGGGAGTGTTTCCCTTCTCTTCCTAAAACCCAGTCCCCTTTTTTTTCTTGTAGATTCCACGAGCTCGCTGAAAAAGGATACCGCTCTGCAATAGAAATGCTTCTAGTTTTGATATTTTTTTTGTCACATCTTTTTATTTTTTCTACGCGAATGAAAAATGTGTTTCCACCTTCACTGAAGGTTTGCCTCAAATACTTTCAGGAGGGTTGGAGAGCAAAGAACGCGGATCCCTTCCTGCACGGTGATTCTATTTAAAACACATGATTTCTTTCAGAAGGCACCGTCTGTAGATTATTCAGTTCATCACTGACTCTGGGGCCTTGCTTATTTTATCCTGTTCTTCAATTGTTCGAATCCTCTTTTTCCGGGAAAACAACCTTTACAACACAACTTTTACAACGCACTACCATTACAACAAAACTTTTACAATGCAACATCCATTAGAAACGCATGCCATTACAACGCAACCATTACAATGCATAACACTACAACGCATACCACCACAACGCATGTCATTACAATGCAGTCATTACAACACATACCATTGCAACGCATACCATTACAAAGCATATTACCCTTACACTATCCAGCACTTACCCTACTGTTGCATCTCCTGGAGTTAGAATAGTAATTTTTACCCCTACACTATCCAACACTTACCCTACTGTTGCACCCCCTGGAGTTAGAATAGTAATTTTTACCTCTACAATATCCAACACTTACCCTACTGTTGCACCCCCCTGGAGTTAGAATAGTATTTTTTACCCCTACACTATCCAATACTTTCCATACATGCAATGTAATGGTATGCGTTGTAATGGTATGCGTTGTAAAGGTAGTATGCATTGTAATGGAATGCCTTGTACAGTTTTTAAAAATTCGTTGTAATGGCATGCGTTGTAATGGAATGCGTTGTAATGGATGTTGCGTTGTAAAAAATGCGTTGTAATGGTATGCGTTGTAAAAGTATGCATTGTAAAGTCATGCATCCTCCTTTTCCAGTCGCTCTTTTTGGTTATGTGAAGTGCTGCCCTTTCCTTCTTCTGCTCAGTTGGGGTTCCACATGGTGCTGTGTGAGTCTTCCTAGAGAGCTTGGCCCATCTAGACTACCTATTTTTTTGCCTACTTCTTCTAGCGCCGGCAGATACAACTTGGTCTCTGACATTGCCTTGGCTTTCCACAAACTTTCTTTCACCTGAATGTGTCTCGGGCTTTTTGAAAAGTTGGTAGTAGCCCATCACTCCTTTTGGAAGACTGTTTTATGTATTGAGCACCAGAATGCACTATATTTTAACACCTGTGTTTATCCTCCTCTTACCGAGATATTGATGGACTCCGAGCTCAAAATGGATCGCCAGATCAACTCTGTCTCATCTTCCTGCTTCCACACCCTCCGCCTCCTTCGCAAGACCTTCAAATGGATCCCCCTCGAACACCGAAAGACAGTCACTCACGCCCTGGTCACCAGCAGACTCGACTACGGCAACGCACTCTACGCCGGAATAAACAAAAACCTCATCCGCAAGCTACAGAACATCCAGAACGCCGCCGCAAGACTGGTCCTCAACCTGCCAAAACACTGCCACATCTCCCAGCACCTACGCACACTCCACTGGCTCCCCGTCGAGGCGAGAATCACCTTTAAGATGCTCACCCACGCACACAAGGCCCTCCACGGCACCGGACCAGCATACCTGAACAGCTGACTCAAATTCCACGCACCCCAAAGGACCCTACGATCAGCCCAGCTTTCCTACGCCGTGGTCCCCCGCACCAGAAAGACCAGATCGGGAGGCCGCTCCTTCTCCTTCCTCGCGGCCAAAGCATGGAACGCCCTTCCGCTCCACCTCAGACAGCCAACATCGCTCCCCATCTTCGCAAGAAACCTCAAAACCTGGCTCTTCGACAGACCCCCTCCTTGATGGAATGGAACCTGCACCCCCCCACACCCCCCCACCCCTTGCGCCTTGAGACCCTTACGGGTGAGTAGTCGCGCTTTAACAAACTCCTGATTGATTGATTGATGGTAATGTCCGGCCGCCGCTGTTGCTTTGAGCCCTCTTCGTGCCTTGAACTGCTATGCGAGCCTTCAGCTGGATGCTGCTCTGAACCTTAACTTTAATGCCACTCAGAGTTGCAAGGGTAGGGAGGGAGTTGCAAGCCTCCCTGGGAACATAAATTACTTGATCAGCCAACTCACCAGACTTCAGATGCCAGAGCCCCAAAAAATGGTGAGACCTTAGTGGTACCCCTTTCAAATTGTTGAATGGCATATTTGTGTGTTTGATACAGAAACTAATGATATTCCAGCAAATGTTGTAACTCTGACCCTTTTTGCTAATTTTCTGTACTGCCTGGGATGGATGAAGCTCCTGTCACGGTTTTCAGTGACTTCCAGTCTAAACAGTCACTTAGCGCTTTTAGGGAGTGCACATAACTCCATGTCAGGGTAAGATGGAGTGTGCTCGGGAGGCGGACAGTGCTGTCACTCTTTCATCAGCAGCATCTGACCATTATCACTGGGGACAAGCGATGACAGATAGTTAGTAACAGCATGACTGACAGCAGAGTGAGAGTGACAGCAGAGTGAGAGTGACAGCATGAGTGATAGCAGAGAGTGAGAGCATGACTGACAGCAGAGTGAGATTGACAGCAGAGTGAGACTGACAGCACGAGTGACAGCAGGCAGAGTGAGAGTGACAGCAGAGTGAGTGACAGCATGAGTGACAGCAGAGTGAGTGACAGCATGAGTGACCGCAGAGTGAGAGTGACAGCATGAGTGACAGCAGAGAGATAGAGTCACAGCAGAGTGAGAGTGACAGCAGAGTGAGAGTGACAGCAGAGTGAGTGACTGCAGAGTGAGAGTGACTGCAGTGTGAGAGTGACAGCATGAGTGACAGCAGAGTGAGAGTGACAGTATAGTGAGAGTGACAACAGAGTGAGAGTGACAGCAGAGTGACAGCATGAGTGATAGCAGAGTGAGAGTGATAGCATGACTGACAGCAGAGTGAGAGTGACAGCAGAGTGATAGTGACAGCATGAGTGACAGCAGAGTAAGAGTGACAGCATGAGTGACAGCAGAGTGAGAGTGACAGCAGAGTGAGAGTGACAGCAGAGTGAGTGACTGCAGAGTGAGAGTGAATGCAGAGTGAGAGTGACTAGAGAGTGAGCATGACAGCATGAGTGACAGTGGAGTGAGAGTGACAGCATAGTGAGAGTGACATCATAGTGAGAGTGACAGCAGAGTGAGAGTGACAGCATGAGTGACAGCAGAGTGAGAGTGACAGCAGAGTGAGTGACTGAAGAGTGAGTGACTGCAGACTGAGAGTGACTGCAGAGGGAGAGTGACAGCATGAGTGACAGCAGAGTGAGAGTGACAACATGAGTGACTGCAGAGTGAGAGTAACTGCAGAGTGAGAGTGACTGCAGAGTGAAAGTGACTGCAGAGTGAGAGTGGCAGCATGAGTGACAGCAGAGTGAGAGTGACAGCATAGTGAGCAGACAGCAGAGTGATAGTGACAGTAGAGTGAGAGTGACAGCATGAGTGACAGCAGAATGAGAGTGACAGCAGAGTGAGCGACTGCAGAGTGAGTGACTGCAGAGTGAGAGTGACTGCAGAGTGAGAGTGACTGCAGAGTGAGAGTGACTGCAGAGTGAGAATAACTGCAGAGTGAGAGTGACTGCAGAGTGAAAGTGACTGCAGAGTGAGTGACTGCAGAGTGAGTGACTGCAGAGTGAGAGGGACTGCAGAGTGAGAGTGACTGCAGAGTGAGAGTGACTGCGGATTGAGAGTGACAGCATGAGTGACAGCATGAGTGACAGCAGAGTGAGAGTGACAGCATAGTGAGAGTGACAGCAGAACGAAAATGACAGCAGAGTGAGAGTGAAAGCATGAGTGACAGCAGAGTGAGTGACTGCAGAGTGAGTGACTGCAGAGTGAGTGACTGCAGAGTGAGGAGTGAGAGTGACAGCAGAATGAGAGTGACAGCAGAGTGAGAGTGACTGCAGAGTGGGAGTGACAGCAGCGTGAGCGTGACTGCAGAGTGAGAGTGACAGCATGAGTGACAGCAGAGTGAGAGTGACAGCAGAGTGAGAGTGACTGCAGAGTGAGAGTGACAGCATGAGTGACAGCAGAGTGAGAGTGACTGCAGAGTATGAGTGACAGCATGAGTGCCTGCAGAGTGAGAGTGACTGCAAAGTGAGAGTGACTGAAGAGTGAGAGTGACTGCAGAGTGTGACTGCAGAGTGAGAGTGACTGCAGAGTGAGAGTGACTGCAGAGTGAGAGAGACTCAGCAGTGTGAGTGTTCCAGAGAGAGCAGGGTATGCTTGTGCGCTTACACGGTGCACTGACACACAGGAGCTAAAACAAAGAACAGCTGAACACGTGTCTTGGGAACTTCATGGAGGCAGCCGGCCCTCTGTGAGGGGAACAGCAAGGAGGGGACGTCCCAACCAATCAAGCGCAACTACTCACAACCTACTGTACTATTACAACACAGGCCAAAGGGCAGAGCTAGGTCTTTTCGCATTACGTAGGGTGAGCAGTGTGTGAGTGTGTAGGGTGAGCAGTGTGTGAGCATGGAGGGTGAGCAGTGTGTGAGCCTGCAGGGTGAGCAGTTTGTGACCGTGCAGGGTGAGCAGCGTGTGAGCATGCAGGGTGAGCAGTGTGTGAGTATGCAGGGTTAACAGCTTGTGAGTGTGTAGGGTGACCAGTGTGTGAGTTTGTAGGGGGAGCAGTGTGTGAGCGTGTAGGGTGAGCAGTGTGAGAGTGCAGGGTGAGCAGTATGAGAGTGTGTAGGGTGAGCAGTTTGTGTGTGTGTGTAGGGTGAGCAGTGTGTGAGTGTGCAGGGTGAACATTGTGTGAGTCTGCACGGTGAACAGTGTGTGAGTGTGCAGGGTGAACAGTATGTGAGTGTGTAGGGTGAGCAGTGTGTGTGTGTGTGTGTGCAGGGTGAACATTGTGTGAATGTGTAGGGTGAGCAGTATGTGAGTGTGTAGGGGCAGTGTGTGAGTGTGCAGGGGCAGTTTGTGAGTGTGCAGGGTATGAAAACTCAAACTAAGTCCATCACACACACACATTAGACCACACACATAAGACCACACACACCACACATACCACACACACCACACACACCCTCTCACCACCACCCTCTCACCACCACACACTCACCACCACACACTCACCACCACACACTCACCGCCACACACTCACCACCACAAATGCAACCACACACACAACCACACACACCACCAGCTGTCAGTGCACGCTTTCATCCGGGCACAAACACCACCAGCCATCAGTGCACGCTTTCACCGGGCACAAACACCACCAGCTGTCAGTGCAGGCTTCCACAAGGCACACACCACCAGACGTCAGTGCACGCTTTCACCAAACACACACACACCACCAGCCATCAGTGCACACTTTCACCAGTCACACACAACACCAGCCGTCAGTGCATGTTTTCACCAGGCACACACACCACCAGCCATCAGTGCACACTTTCACCAGTCACACACAACACCAGCCGTCAGTGCATGTTTTCACCAGGCACACACACAACCAGCCGTCAGTGCATGCTTCCACCAGGCACACACACCTCCATCCAGCAGTGCACGTTTCCATCAGGCACACACACCTCCAGCCATCAGTGCGCAATTTCTACAGGCACACACACCACCAGCCATCAGTGCACACATCAATAGTTAATGCATCCATAATTAACTGTTGTAGCAGGGTGTCCAGGGCCAGCAGTGTGTGTGTGCAGGGTGAGCAGAGTGTGAGTATGCAGAGTGAGCAGAGTGTGAGCATGCAGGGTGAGCAGAGTGTGGGTATGCAGGGTGAGCACTGTTTGAGTATACAGGGTGTTCAGTATGTGAGTATGCAGGGTGATCTGTGTGTGGTGTCCAGGGCCAGCAGTGTGTGTGTGCAGGGTGAGCAGAGTGTGAGTATACAGGGTGAGCAGAGTGTGAGTATGCAGGATGAGCAGTGTTTGTGAGTATGCAGGGTGATCAGTATGCAAGTATGCTGGGTGATCAGTATGTGTGTGTCCAGGGCCAGCCGTGTGTGACTGTGCTGGGCAAGCAGAGTGTGAGTATGCAGAGTGAGCAGTGTTTGAGTATGCAGGGTGATCAGTATGTAAGTATGCAGGGTGATCAGTATGTGGGTGTCCAGGGCCAGCAGTGTGTGAGTGTGCAGGGCGAGCAGAGTGTGAGTATGCAGGGTGATCAGAGTGTGAGTATGCAGGGTGAGCAGAGTGTGAGTATGCAGAGTGAGCAGTATTTGAGTATGCAGGGTGAGCAGTGTTTGAGTATGCAGGGTGAACAGTGTTTGAGTTTGCAGGGTGATCAGTATGTAAGTATGCAGGGTGATCAGTATGTGGGTGTCCAGGGCCAATCAGAGTGTGAGTATACAGGGTGATCAGTATGTGAGTATGCAGGGTGATCAGCATGTGAGTATGCAGGGTGATCAGTATGTGAGTATGCAGGGTGATCAGTATGTGGGTGTCCAGGGCCAGCAGTGTGTGAGTGTGCAGGGTGAGCAGAGTGTGAATATGCAGGATGAGCAAAGTGTGAGTATGCAGGGCTAGCAGAGTGTGAGTATGCAGGGTGAGCAGAGTGTGAGTATGCAGGGCTAGCAATGTGTGAGTATGCAGGGCGAGCAGAGTGAGTATGCAGGGCAAGCAGAGTGCGAGTATGCAGAGTGAGCAGAGTGTGAGTATGCAGGGTGATCAGTGTTTGAGTATGCACGGTGATCAGTATGTGGGTGTCCACGGCAAGCAGTGTGTGCAGATTGTGAGTATGCAGGGTGAGCAGTGTTTGAGTATGCAGGGTGAGAAGTATGTGAGTATGCAGAGTGATCAGTATGTGGGTGTCCAGGGCCAGCAGTGTGTGAGTGTGCAAGGTGAGCAGAGTGTGAGTATACAGAGTGAGCAGAGTGTGAGTATGCAGGGTGAGCAGAATGTGAGTAAGCAAGGTGAGCAGAGAGTGAGTATGCAGGGTGAGCAGAGTGTGAGTATGCAGGGTAAGCATTGTTTGAGTATGCAGGGTGATCAGTATGTGGGTGTCCAGGGCCAGCAGTGTGTGAGTGTGCAGGGTGAGCATAGTGTGAGTATGCAGGGTGAGCTGAGTGTGAGTATGCAGGGTGAGCAGAGTGTGAGTATGCAGGGTGAGCAGGGTGTGAGTATGCAGGGTGAGCAGTGTTTGAGTATTATGCAGGGTGATCAGTATGTGGGTATCCAGGGCCAGCAGTGTGTGAGTGTGCAGGGTGAGCAGAGTGTGAGTATGCAGGTTTAGAAGAGTGTGAGTATGCAGGGTGAGCAGAGTGTGAGTATGCAGGGTGAGCAGAGTGTGAGTATGCAGGTTGAGCAGAGTGGGAGTATGCAGGATGAGCAGAGTGTGAGTATGCAGGGTGAGCAGTCTTTGAGTATGCACAGTGATCAGTATGTGAGTATGCAGGGTGATCAGTATGGGGGTGACCGAGGCCAGCAGTGTGTGAGTGAGCAGGGCGAGCAGAGTGTGAGTATGCAGTGTGAGCAGTGTTTGAGTATGCAGGTGTTGGACAGGCCTCGTGAAGGGGTCGCTCCCTCCCCGCATAACAAGACCCGAACACCGGCTCTCCCGGTGTCACCAGAAGAACAACCTCGGCAACCCACAGAAGCAACCCGCAACCCGTCCCCAACGGGACGCCTGCTCCCGAACACCACGACATCGGCCGGCCCGGGCCACCATCAGCAGCATTGCCCCGGCCCAGCCGCCATCTTGAACACTGCACCACGAGGCCGCGTGGCCTCAGCTCGACCCCAACCCTGGGCCTGGCCAGGCCCCAACATCGAGGCACCTCCATCCACCAAGGAGGTGAACAGACCATTTGGCAGGTCAATGGGAAAGAGGAGTGTCGATGGCTCTCCCCCGCCAGGTGCCGATCGCCCCCAGCCTCCCCGGGCGCTGGCTCCACCCCCCTGCTGGGTGTCTGGACTCCCTCATCCTGGACCTCCCGACCTCCAAGAGCGAGGGTCCGGACATCAAAGGAGGCCAGACCTATAACTGGGGCAACTCCAGAGCAGGAAGGCAGTTGTGTCCTGGAGTCGAGAGACACCTTGAAGAACTCATCCTTGACGGACTGCTGGCGCTGCCGCAGCCCTGCCTTGTGAACCTTCGTCCTGCCTGCTGGCGCTGCCGCGGCCCTCTGTAACCTACACCTTAGTCGGGACCTGCTGGCGCTGCCGCGGCCCATCCTTGTGAAACATCGTTCCTGCCTGCTGGTGCTGCCGCGGCCCTCTGCAACCTACACCTTCGTCGGGACCTGCTGGCGCTGCCGCGGCCCATCCTTGTGTGAACCATCGCCTTTGCCTGCCGGCGCTGCCGCGGCCCTCCTCAAGTGAGACTGATCATCCTAGCCAGCTGGCGCTGCCGCTGCCCGACCTTCCAGAACTCCGAGCTCGAGGATTGTGAGCTACCCATCTTACCAACCCGTACCAGACCGGTACCAAGACTGTCCTGCTACCCTTTTCCCCTCAGAGACTAGAATTAAGAGGACCCTCGTGTCCTGATCTCACTGTAGCGCTGATAACCTTGCTTCAAGAATCGTATATAAAGAGTGTTGACCTCATCCTGGTGTGGTGTCCATCTGTGGGGGGGAAGTTACTTGTCTGTACGATCGCTGGAGACGGTCCTCACCGGAGGCCTCTCCCCTGTCCTCGGCCGACCCTCCCGGTCCCCGTCTAACATTGGTGGCCAGCGGTGCGATCCGAACCAACGCGTAATTGTACAGAGAGTAACTCACCCCACGACTCAACCACAATGACAACCAAAGAGAGCGGATCCACGGAAAAATTCCAGATGGAGAAATTAGAAGAGTATAACCACAGAGAACTAAAACAGTTCTGCATAGAACTAGGCATTGCTACCACAGGACTGAGCACGAAGGACGACTTCAAAAAGGCCCTAGAATCTTGGGCAGAGACGGGTACGGTCGTACCCCCAGACCAAAACCTCGAGGCGCCAGAAACGAACACCACTCCGACAGAAGGAAGGAGATCGGGTCTCTCCCCGGAGGAGATCCGAGAACGAGAAAAAAGCAGACTCCATGAATTAGAACTGGCACGACTTCGGTTGGACGGAGAACTGAAATTGGCGGAACAAAAAATAACATTGGAACACTTGCGGCTCCGAGAGGAGCGGGAAGAGAAGCAAAAACAGAGAGAGTTAGAAGAGAAAAAACTGGCCTACGAACATGAGCGCAATCTAGCCGAAATAGAGCTTCGGAAACAGAATAAAGACCTCGGGGTGCCCGAGCGCCCAAACACTCCTGGCACTACAGACCCTAAAGTCCACATCCCCAAGGATGTCGTCAGAGAATATTATCGGAACAACGATATCCAGCAATGGTTCAAAGCCTACGAGATAGCCATGACCTCCCACCGGATTTCCCGAAGTGACTGGGGAGCCGGGTTGTGGGGGAGGTTCGTCAACGAAGGGCGCGACGCCCTGCTGCAACTCCCGGACCATCAGATGACGTCCTATGACCACATGAAGGCCGCCCTCCTCACTCAATACGGACTCACGCCCGAGATGTACCGCCAGCGGTTCCGTGACTGCAAACGGATCCCGGGTACAACTTGGGTGGAGTATGTGAACTTTTTCAGCAGAGCATTCGAGGGGTGGATCAAGGGCAGCCAGGTAACCACCTACGAACAACTCTTTAACCTCATTGTGTGGGAGCACCTCTCCAACAATTGCTTCGTCGAGCTCAGGCAGCACCACCTCGACAGTAAACTGACTGAACCTCGGCAGCTCGCCGCCGAAGCTGACCGATGGGAAAGCACTCGAGTTGCCCGAAACGGGCCCAGCGAGCCAAACCGAACCAACCAAGGTCCCCATCGCCCCCGAGGAGGAGGAGGCCAGGGTCGGGGCAGAGACGCCGTCCCGGCAGCTCCCGCCAGCAACACCCCGCCCCCGGCCGGCAGGGGACACCACCCGATGCGTCCGGGGTTCCGAGCCAACGTTACTTGCCACCGGTGCCAGCGGACCGGCCACTATGCCAACGACCCTAATTGCCCAAAGAACCAGAATCCTATACCCCGCCAGGTCGCTGCCGCCGCCCTGGGAGAAGAACAAGCCCCAGAGGATTATGAAGAATACGAACAGGAACAGCCCGAGTGGGAACCAGCCGCCATGATCCTGGCCTGCCTAGGGGAAAGAGACATGATTCCGCGGGCTCCCCTACCCACCAATACGAGAAAATACGGCCAGTGGGTGAACATAAATGGGCACAGGGCTGAAGCCCTACGCGACACCGGGGCCAGTGTGACAGCAGTCCGCTGTCATCTGGTGACCCCGGAGCAGATCTTGCCGAACGTCCTTTGCCCCGTCCGGTCAGCCGACAATTCAGAAAGCCTGTGTCGGATGGCCTGCGTCCCCATCGAGTGGGGAGGAGTGTCCGGAATGCTGAAGGTGACTGTCCGCGATGATGCCCCAGTGGACTGCCTCCTGGGAAACGACCTTGAAAGTTCCCCCTGGGCAGCCGTTGAAAGAAGAGAGCACCTGGGGATGTTGGGCCTCCCTGAATGGGCCTGCATAACGACCCGGTCCATGGCCGCCCGCGCCATCTCCAGTCCCGAAGAACTCGAATGGCCAGAACCTCCTCCCCCGATCGTCCCGGAGGGAGACTCCCTAAGTACCAATCCCCCAGAACAAGACGGAGAAGGGCCCGTGCAACTCCAGGACCTCCCCGAACTGGCCCAGTGGCGTCAAGAGGGTGGTCCCACCCAGGAACAATTCCGACAAGAACAGAAGACCTGTCCCTCCCTCGAGGGACTCAGGCAGCAAGCCCTCGCCCAGAGCGCAGGAGACACCGCAGGGGCCCACTGGATTTATTGGGACAATGACCTACTCTACAGCGAGCAAAGAATTGCTGAGCTAGGGGCCAGTCGGGTGCTGGTAGTGCCCCTCCGCTTCAGAGACTTCCTTTTGAACTTAGCGCACGATGTCCCCCTTGCTGGACACTTGGGACAAGACAAAACATACAACCGCCTGGTGACACACTTTTACTGGCCCAAAATGCAAAATGATGTCTCTAACCACTGCCGGGCCTGCCCCACCTGCCAGGCCAGCGGGAAGAGCGGCCGAAAGATCAAAGCACCCTTGCAACCTTTTCCCGTCGTCACCACCCCGTTCGAACGGGTGGGAATAGACATCGTGGGACCCCTTGACCCCCGAACGGCCCAGGGGCACCGGTTCATCCTAGTCCTGGTGGACCACGCCACCCGGTACCCCGAGGCCATTCCTCTTCGGACAGTGACAGCACCTGTGGTGGGCCGAGCCCTGATGGGGATCTTCTCTCGAGTGGGCTTCCCCCGGGAGGTCGTCAGCGACAGGGGCACGAACTTTATCTCAAAATACATGAGGTCTCTCTGGCAGCAGTGCGGGGTCACCTACCGGTTCACGACCCCTTATCACCCCCAAGGAAACGGACTGGTCGAGCGGTTTAACCGTACTCTCAAGGGAATGATCATGGGCCTGGAAGAACCCCTACGTCGCCAATGGGACGTGCTGCTCCCGTGCCTCCTCTTCGCTTATCGAGAAGTTCCCCAGAAATCCCTCGGCTTCAGCCCCTTCGAGCTCCTGTACGGACACCCCGTCCGGGGCCCCCTCAGCCTGGTCAAGGAAGGCTGGGAGATGGCCCCCCAGAAGACCCCTCCGGACGTGTATAAGTATCTCCTGACCCTCCGCAACCAGACCCTGCGATTCAGGGAACTCGACAAAGCCAACCTGGAGGCCAGTCAGGAGGACATGAAGAAATGGTACGATCAACATGCCTCCTCCATCGAGTTCGAACCAGGCCAGCAAGTATGGGTGATGTCTCCAGTCGAACCTTGTGCCCTGCAGGACAAATGGACAGGACCCTTCAAGGTGATAGAGCGCAAGGGCCCTGTCACCTACCTCATAGACATGGAGTGCCCCCGGAACCCACTCCGAGTCCTCCATGCCAACAGACTCAAACCCCACTTCGTACGCTCGGAGCTCAGCCTGCTAATGGCAACAGATAGTGGAATGGAAGAAGACTCCGAGCCCCTCCCTGACCTACTGAGGACCTGTGAAAAAGATGGCTCCGTGGAAGGGGTCAGACTCTCCGAGGCTTTGTCCCCGGAACAACGCCAAGACTGCCGGGCTCTCCTGCTGCAATTTGCTAATCTGTTCTCCCTCACCCCAGGGGTCACCCCCTGGTGCCTTCACGACGTGGACACTGGGGATAGTCCACCTATTCGACACAGGGCGTACCGAGTGCCAGATCGGGTGCGCACCTGCATCCAGGACGAAGTCTCTAAAATGCTGACCCTAGGAGTGAACGAGCCATCCGACAGCCCCTGGGCCAGCCCAGTCGTACTGGTCCCCAAGGCTGCCGCCCCGGGTGTCGTCCCTGAGCTCCGGTTCTGTGTAGACTATCGGGGCCTGAACGCTGTTACCCGAACCGACGCTCACCCCATCCCCCGGGCGGATCAGCTGGTTGACCGCATGGGGGCTGCCCGCTATCTGAGCATCTTCGATCTAACAGCAGGCTACTGGCAGATCGGCCTCACCCCCAGGGCTCAAGAACGATCCGCCTTCTCCACCCCGGATGGCCACTACCACTTCAAAGTGATGCCATTCGGCATGAAAAATGCTCCAGCTACTTTCCAACGACTCGTGAACCAGGTATTGGCAGGCCTCGAAGAATTCAGCGCCGCCTACCTGGACGATATCGCTGTGTACAGTCGTCACTGGGCAGACCACCTTCACCACCTCCGAGAAGTCCTGCACGCCCTCCAGCAGGCCGGCCTCACCATCAAAGCCAGCAAATGTCAGATTGGCCAGGGATCCGTGACCTATCTCGGACACCAAGTGGGGAGCGGTCTGGTGGCCCCCCTTCAGCTCGGGATCGCTGCCATCCAGTCCTGACAACCTCCTGTCACCCAAACCGAGGGCCGAGCCTTCCTCGGTCTCACCGGATACTACCGGCGGTTTGTAAAGGACTATGGCAGCATTGTGGGGCCCCTCACAGAACTCACCTCTAAGAAAAACCCCAAGACCGACAACTGGACTCCGGACTGTCAAGAGGCCTTTGAGAAGTTGAAGGCCGCCATGTGCACCGCCCCCTTGCTCCAGGCCCCCGACTACAGCCGGGAATTCATCGTCCAGACGGACGCCTCAGATCATGGCTTTGGGGCAGTACTCTCTCAACTCAACGCCGAGGGAGTCGATCAACCAGTGGCCTTCATCAGCCGACGCCTGCTGGCCCGAGAGCAGCGCTGGAGCACCATCGAGCGGGAGGCCTTCGCAGTGGTATGGGCCCTCAAGAAGCTCCGGCCCTACCTCTTCGGTACCCATTTCAGGATACAAACAGACCATAGACCCCTGCAATGGCTGATGCAGATGCGGGGGGAGAACCCAAAACTGTTGCGATGGTCCATCTCCTTGCAGGGGATGGACTTCACTGTGGAGCATCGCCCTGGCCAAGACCACGCCAACGCGGACAGCCTGTCACGCTTTTTCCGCCTCGGCGAGGAGAGTACCCAAGAAGATGGGTGACTCTCCCTGCCTTCAGCTGGGGGGGACGCATGTTGGACAGGCCTCGTGAAGGGGTCGCTCCCTCCCCGCATAACAAGACCCGAACACCGGCTCTCCCGGTGTCACCAGAAGAACAACCTCGGCAACCCACAGAAGCAACCCGCAACCCGTCCCCAACGGGACGCCTGCTCCCGAACACCACGACATCGGCCGGCCCGGGCCACCATCAGCAGCATTGCCCCGGCCCAGCCGCCATCTTGAACACTGCACCACGAAGCCGCGTGGCCTCAGCTCGACCCCAACCCTGGGCCTGGCCAGGCCCCGACATCGAGGCACCTCCATCCACCCAGGAGGTGAACGGACCACTTGGCAGGTCAATGGGAGAGAGGAGTGTCGATGGCTCTCCCCCGCCAGGTGCCGATCGCCCCCAGCCTCCCCGGGCGCTGGCTCCACCCCCCTGCTGGGTGTCTGGACTCCCTCATCCCGGACCTCCCGACCTCCAAGAACGAGGGTCCGGACATCAAAGGAGGCCAGACCTATAACTGGGGCAGCTCCAGAGCAGGAAGGCAGTTGTATCCTGGAGTCGAGAGACACCTTGAAGAACTCATCCTTGACGGACTGCTGGCGCTGCTGCAGCCCTGCCTTGTGAACCTTCGTCCTGCCTGCTGGCGCTGCCGCGGCCCTCTGCAACCTACACCTTCATCGGGACCTGCTGGCGCTGCCGCAGCCCATCCTTGTGAAACATCGTTCCTGCCTGCTGGTGCTGCCGCGGCCCTCTGCAACCTGCACCTTCGTCGGGACCTGCTGGCGCTGCCGCAGCCCATCCTTGTGTGAACCATCGCCTTTGCCTGCTGGCGCTGCCGCGGCCCTCCTCAAGTGAGACTGATCATCCTTGCCAGCTGGCGCTGCCACGGCCCGAGCTTCCAGAACTCCGAGCTCGAGGATTGTGAGCTACCCATCTTACCAACCCGTACCAGACCGGTACCAAGACTGTCCCGCTACCCTTTTCCCCTCAGAGACTAGAATTAAGAGGACCCTCGTGTCCTGATCGCACTGTATCGCTGATAACCTTGCTTCAAGAATCGTATATAAAGAGTGTTGACCTCATCCTGGTGTGGTGTCCATCTGTGGGGGGGAAGTTACTTGTCTGTACGATCGCTGGAGACGGTCCTCACCGGAGGCCTCTCCCCTGTCCTCGGCCGACCCTCCCGGTCCCCGTCTAACAGCAGGGTAATCAGTATGTGAGTATGCAGGGTGATCAGTATGTGAGTATGCAGGGTGATCAGTATGTGGGTGTCCAGGGTGATCAGTATGTGGGTGTCCAGGGTGATCAGTATGTGGGGGTCCAGGGCCAGCAGAATTTTGTGAGTGTGTAGGGTGAGCAATGTGTGAGTATGCAGGGTGAGCAGTGTGTGAGTATGCAGAGTGAGCAGTGTGTGAGTATGCAGGGTGAGCAGTGTGTAGGTGTCTAGGGTCAGCAGTATGTGAGTGTGCAGGGTGAACACTGTGTGAATATGCAGAGTGAGCTGAGTGTGAATATGCAGGGTGAGCAGTATGTGGCTGTCCAGGTCCTGCAGTGTGTGAGTGTGCAGGGTGAGCAGAGTGTGAGTATGCAGGGTGAGCAGAGTGTGAGTATGCAGGGTGAGCAGTGTGTGAGTATGCAGGGTGAACAGTATGTGAGTATGCAGGGTGGTCAATATGTAGGTGTCCACGGCCAGCAGTATGTGAGTGTGCAGGCTGAGCAGTGTGTGCATATACAGGGTGAGCAGTATGTGGATGTCCAGGGCCAGCAGTGTGTGAGTGTGCACTGTGAGCAGAATGTGAGTATGCAGGGTGAGCAGAGTGTGAGTATGCAGGGCGAGAAGTGTGAGTATGCAGGGCGAGCAGTGTGTGAATATGCAGGGTGAGCAGAGTGTGAGTATGCAGGGTGATCAGCATGTGAGTATGCAGGGTGATATGTATGTGGGTGTCCAGGGCCAGCAGTGTGTGCGTGTGCAGGGTGAGGAAAGTGTGAGTATGCAGGGTGAGCAGTGTTTGAGTATGCAGGGTGAGCAGTATGTGAGTATGCAGGGTGAGCAGAGTGTGAGTATGCAGGTTGAGCAGAGTGTGAGTATGCAGGATGAGCAGAGTGTGAGTATGCAGGGTGAGCAGTCTTTGAGTATGCACAGTGATCAGTATGTGAGTATGCAGGGTGATCAGTATGGGGGTGACCGAGGCCAGCAGTGTGTGAGTGAGCAGGGCGAGCAGAGTGTGAGTATGCAGTGTGAGCAGTGTTTGAGTATGCAGGGTAATCAGTATGTGAGTATGCAGGGTGATCAGTATGTGAGTATGCAGAGTGATCAGTATGTGGGTGTCCAGGGTGATCAGTATGTGGGTGTCGAGGGCCAGCAGAATTGTATGAGTGTGTAGGGTGAGCAATGTGTGAGTATGCAGGGTGAGCAGTTTGTGAGTATGCAGAGTGAGCAGTGTGTGAGTATGCAGGGTGAGCAGTGTGTAGGTGTCTAGGGTCAGCAGTATGTGAGTGTGCAGGGTGAACACTGTGTGAATATGCAGAGTGAGCTGAGTGTGAATATGCAGGGTGAGCAGTATGTGGCTGTCCAGGTCCTGCAGTGTGTGAGTGTGCAGGGTGAGCAGAGTGTGAGTATTCAGGGTGAGCAGAGTGTGAGTATGCAGGGTGAGCAGTGTGTGAGTATGCAGGGTGAACAGTATGTGAGTATGCAGGGTGGTCAGTATGTAGGTGTCCAGGGCCAGCTGTATGTGAGTGTGCAGGCTAAGCAGTGTGTGCAAATACAGGGTGAGCAGTATGTGGATGTCCAGGGCCAGTAGTGTGTGAGTGTGCACAGTGAGCAGAGTGTGAGTATGCAGGGTGAGCAGAGTGTGAGTATGCAGGGCGAGCAGTGTGAGTATGCAGGGTGAGCAGTGTGTGAGTGTGCAGGGTGAGCAGAGTGTGAGTATTCAGGGTGAGCAGAGTGTGAGTATGCAGGGTGAGCAGTGTGTGAGTATGCAGGGTGAACAGTATGTGAGTATGCAGGGTGGTCAGTATGTAGGTGTCCAGAGCCAGCTGTATGTGAGTGTGCAGGCTAAGCAGTGTGTGCAAATACAGGGTGAGCAGTATGTGGATGTCCAGGGCCAGCAGTGTGTGAGTGTGCACAGTGAGCAGAGTGTGAGTATGCAGGGTGAGCAATGTGTGAGTATGCAGGGTGAGCAGTTTGTGAGTATGCAGAGTGAGCAGTGTGTGAGTATGCAGGGTGAGCAGTGTGTAGGTGTCTAGGGTCAGCAGTATGTGAGTGTGCAGGGTGAACACTGTGTGAATATGCAGAGTGAGCTGAGTGTGAATATGCAGGGTGAGCAGTATGTGGCTGTCCAGGTCCTGCAGTGTGTGAGTGTGCAGGGTGAGCAGAGTGTGAGTATTCAGGGTGAGCAGAGTGTGAGTATGCAGGGTGAGCAGTGTGTGAGTATGCAGGGTGAACAGTATGTGAGTATGCAGGGTGGTCAGTATGTAGGTGTCCAGGGCCAGCTGTATGTGAGTGTGCAGGCTAAGCAGTGTGTGCAAATACAGGGTGAGCAGTATGTGGATGTCCAGGGCCAGCAGTGTGTGAGTGTGCACAGTGAGCAGAGTGTGAGTATGCAGGGTGAGCAGAGTGTGAGTATGCAGGGCGAGCAGTGTGAGTATGCAGGGCGAGCAGAGTTTGAGTATGCAGGGTGAGCAGTGTGTGAATATGCAGGGTGAGCAGTATGTGAGTATGCAGGGTGATATGTATGTGGGTGTCCAGGGCCAGCAGTGTGTGAGTGTGCAGGGTGAGAAAAGTGTGAGTATGCAGGGTGAGCAGTGTTAGAGTATGCAGGGTGAGCAGTATGTGAGTATGCAGGGTGAGCAGAGTGTGAGTATGCAGGGTGAACAGAGTGTGAGTATGCAGGGTGAGCAGTGTTTGAGTATGCAGGGTGATTAGAATGTGGGTGTCCAGGGCCAGCAGTGTGTGAGTGTGCAGGGTGAGCATAGTGTGAGTATGCAGGGTGAGCAGAGTGTGAGTATGCAGGATGTGCAGAGTGTGAGTATGCAGGGTGAGCTGAGTGTGAGTATGCAGGGTGAGCAGAGTGTGAGTATGCAGGATGAGCAGAGTCTGAGTATGCAGGATGAGCAGAGTGTGAGTATGCAGTGTGAGCAGTTTTTGAATATGCAGAGTGATCAGTACGTGAGTATGCAGGGTGATCAGTATGTGGGTGTCCAGGGCCAGCAGTTTGTGAGTGTGTAGGACGAGCAGAATGTGAGTACCCAGTGTGAGCAGTGTTTGAGTATGAAGGGTAATCAGTATGTGAGCTTTCCGGGTGATCAGTATGTGAGTATGCAGGGTGATCAGTATGTGGGTGTCCAGAGTGATCAGTATGTGGGTATCCAGGGCTAGCAGAATTGTGTGAGTGTGTAGGGTGAGCAATGTGTGAGTATGCAGGGTGAGCTTTGTGTGAGTATGCAGAGTGAGCAGTGTGTGAGTATGCAGGGCGAGCAGTGTGTGAGTGTGCAGGGTGAGCAGTGTCTGAGTATGCAGGGTGAGCAGTGTGTGAGTATGCAGAGTGAGCAGTGTGTGAGTATGCAGGGCGAGCAGTGTGTGAGTGTGCAGGGTGAGCAGTGTCTGAGTATGCAGGGTGAGCAGTATGGGGCTGTCCAGGTCCGGCAGTGTGTGAGTGTGCAGGGTGAGCACAGTGTGAGTATGCAGGGTGAGCAGAGTGTGAGTATGCAGGGTGAGCAGTGTGTGAGTATGCAGGGTGAACAGTATGTGAGTATGCAGGGTGATCAGTATGTAGGTGTCCAGGGCCAGCAGTATGTGAATGTGCAGGCTAAGCAGTGTGTGCATATATAGGGTGAGCAGTATGTGGATGTCCAGGGCCAGCAGTGTGTGAGTGTGCACGGTGAGCAGAGTGTGCGTATGCAGGTTGAGCAGTGTGTGAGTATGCAGGGTGATCAGTATTTAGGTGTCCAGGGCCAGCAGTATGTGAGTGTGCAGGCTAAGCAGTGTGTGTATATACAGGGTGAACAGTATGTGGATGTCCAGGGCCACCATTGTGTGAGTGTGCACGGTGAGCAGAGTGTGCGTATGCAGGGTGAGCAGTGTTTGAGTATCCAGGGAGATCAGTAAGTGAGTATGCAGGGTGATCAGTATGTGGGTGTCCAAAGCCAGCAGTGTGTGAGTGTGCAGGGTCAGCAGTGTGTGAGTATGCAGGGTGAGCAGTGTTTGAGTATGCAGGGTAATCACTATGCGAGTATGCAGGGTAATCTGCTTTTCACCAAGCTCACACACACCACCAGCCGTCACTGCACGCTTTCACCAGGTGCACACACACACCACCAACCATCAGTGCACACTTTCACCAGGCATACACACACCACCAGCTGTCAGTGCACGCTTTCACAAGGCACACACCACCACCCATCAGTGCACACCAACAGCCATCACTACACACATCAATTGTTAACAAATCCACAATTAACTATTGTAGGATTAGCAGTATTGCAAACTTTACAGTATGTGGGTGTCCAGGGCCAGCAGTGTGCAGGGTGAGCATAGTGTGAGTATGCAGGGTGAGCAGAGTGTGAGTATGCAGGGTGAGCAGAGTGTGAGTATGCAGGGTGAGCAGAGTGTGAGTATGCAGGATGAGCAGAGTGTGAGTATGCAGGATGAGCAGAGTGTGAGTATGCAGTGTGAGCAGTCTTCGAGTATGCAGGGTGATCAGTATGTGAGTATGCAGGGTGATTACTATGTGGGTGTCCAGGGCCAGCATTGTGTGAGTGTGCAGGGCGAGCAGAGTGTGAGTATGCAGTGTGAGCAGTGTTTGAGTATGCAGGGTAATCAGTATGTTATTATGCAGGGTGATCAGTATGTGAGTATGCAAGTTGATCAGTATGTGGGTGTCCAGGGTGATCAGTATGTGGGTGTCCAGGGCCAGCAGAATTGTGTGAGTATGTAGGGTGAGCAATGTGTGAGTATGCAGGGTGAGCAGTGGTTGAGTATGCAGAGTGAGCAGTGTGTGAGTATGCAGGGCGAGAAGTGTGTGAGTGTGCAGGGTGAGCAGTGTCTGAGTATGCAGGTTGAGCAGTGTGTAGGTGTCTAGTGTCAGCAGTGTGTGAGTGTGCAGGGTGAACACTGTGTGAATATGCAGAGTGAGCAGAATGTGAATATGCAGGGTGAGCAGTATTGGGCTGTCCAGGTCCGGCAGTGTGTGAGTGTGCAGGGTGAGCAGAGTGTGAGTATGCAGGGTGAGCAGAGTGTGAGTATGCAGGGTGAGCAGTGTGTGAGTATGCAGGGTGATCAGTATGTGAGTATGCAGGGTGATCAGTATGTAGGTGTCCAGGGCCAGCAGTATGTGAGTGTGCAGGCTAAGCAGTGTGAGCATATACAGGATGAGCAGTATGTGGATATCCAGGGCCAGCAGTGTGTGAGTGTGCACAGTGAGCAGAGTGTGCGTATGCAGGGTGAGCAGTTTTTGAGTATGCAGGGTGATCAGTAAGTGAGTATGCAGGGTGATCAGTATGTGAGTATGCAGGGTGATATGTATGTGGGTGTCCAGGGCCAGCAGTGTGTGAGTGTGCAGGGTGAGAAAAGTGTGAGTATGCAGGGTGAGCAGTGTTAGAGTATGCAGGGTGAGCAGTATGTGAGTATGCAGGGTGAGCAGAGTGTGAGTATGCAGGGTGAACAGAGTGTGAGTATGCAGGGTGAGCAGTGTTTGAGTATGCAGGGTGATTAGAATGTGGGTGTCCAGGGCCAGCAGTGTGTGAGTGTGCAGGGTGAGCATAGTGTGAGTATGCAGGGTGAGCAGAGTGTGAGTATGCAGGATGTGCAGAGTGTGAGTATGCAGGGTGAGCTGAGTGTGAGTATGCAGGGTGAGCAGAGTGTGAGTATGCAGGATGAGCAGAGTCTGAGTATGCAGGATGAGCAGAGTGTGAGTATGCAGTGTGAGCAGTTTTTGAGTATGAAGGGTAATCAGTATGTGAGCTTTCCGGGTGATCAGTATGTGAGTATGCAGGGTGATCAGTATGTGGGTGTCCAGAGTGATCAGTATGTGGGTATCCAGGGCTAGCAGAATTGTGTGAGTGTGTAGGGTGAGCAATGTGTGAGTATGCAGGGTGAGCATTGTGTGAGTATGCAGGGTGATCAGTATGTGGGTGTCCAGGGCCAGCAGTTTGTGAGTGTGCAGGACGAGCAGAATGTGAGTACCCAGTGTGAGCAGTGTTTGAGTATGAAGGGTAATCAGTATGTGAGCTTTCCGGGTGATCAGTATGTGAGTATGCAGGGTGATCAGTATGTGGGTGTCCAGAGTGATCAGTATGTGGGTATCCAGGGCTAGCAGAATTGTGTGAGTGTGTAGGGTGAGCAATGTGTGAGTATGCAGGGTGAGCATTGTGTGAGTATGCAGAGTGAGCAGTGTGTGAGTATGCATGGCGAGCAGTGTGTGAGTGTGCAGGGTGAGCAGTGTCTGAGTATGCAGGGTGAGCAGTGTGTGAGTATGCAGAGTGAGCAGTGTGTGAGTATGCAGGGCGAGCAGTGTGTGAGTGTGCAGGGTGAGCAGTGTCTGAGTATGCAGGGTGAGCAGTATGGGGCTGTCCAGGTCCGGCAGTGTGTGAGTGTGCAGGGTGAGCACAGTGTGAGTATGCAGGGTGAGCAGAGTGTGAGTATGCAGGGTGAGCAGTGTGTGAGTATGCAGGGTGAACAGTATGTGAGTATGCAGGGTGATCAGTATGTAGGTGTCCAGGGCCAGCAGTATGTGAATGTGCAGGCTAAGCAGTGTGTGCATATATAGGGTGAGCAGTATGTGGATGTCCAGGGCCAGCAGTGTGTGAGTGTGCACGGTGAGCAGAGTGTGCGTATGCAGGTTGAGCAGTGTGTGAGTATGCAGGGTGATCAGTATTTAGGTGTCCAGGGCCAGCAGTATGTGAGTGTGCAGGCTAAGCAGTGTGTGTATATACAGGGTGAACAGTATGTGGATGTCCAGGGCCACCATTGTGTGAGTGTGCACGGTGAGCAGAGTGTGCGTATGCAGGGTGAGCAGTGTTTGAGTATCCAGGGAGATCAGTAAGTGAGTATGCAGGGTGATCAGTATGTGGGTGTCCAAAGCCAGCAGTGTGTGAGTGTGCAGGGTCAGCAGTGTGTGAGTATGCAGGGTGAGCAGTGTTTGAGTATGCAGGGTAATCACTATGCGAGTATGCAGGGTAATCTGCTTTTCACCAAGCTCACACACACCACCAGCCGTCACTGCACGCTTTCACCAGGTGCACACACACACCACCAACCATCAGTGCACACTTTCACCAGGCATACACACACCACCAGCTGTCAGTGCACGCTTTCACAAGGCACACACCACCACCCATCAGTGCACACCAACAGCCATCACTACACACATCAATTGTTAACAAATCCACAATTAACTATTGTAGGATTAGCAGTATTGCAAACTTTACAGTATGTGGGTGTCCAGGGCCAGCAGTGTGCAGGGTGAGCATAGTGTGAGTATGCAGGGTGAGCAGAGTGTGAGTATGCAGGGTGAGCAGAGTGTGAGTATGCAGGGTGAGCAGAGTGTGAGTATGCAGGATGAGCAGAGTGTGAGTATGCAGGATGAGCAGAGTGTGAGTATGCAGTGTGAGCAGTCTTCGAGTATGCAGGGTGATCAGTATGTGAGTATGCAGGGTGATTACTATGTGGGTGTCCAGGGCCAGCATTGTGTGAGTGTGCAGGGCGAGCAGAGTGTGAGTATGCAGTGTGAGCAGTGTTTGAGTATGCAGGGTAATCAGTATGTTATTATGCAGGGTGATCAGTATGTGAGTATGCAAGTTGATCAGTATGTGGGTGTCCAGGGTGATCAGTATGTGGGTGTCCAGGGCCAGCAGAATTGTGTGAGTATGTAGGGTGAGCAATGTGTGAGTATGCAGGGTGAGCAGTGGTTGAGTATGCAGAGTGAGCAGTGTGTGAGTATGCAGGGCGAGAAGTGTGTGAGTGTGCAGGGTGAGCAGTGTCTGAGTATGCAGGTTGAGCAGTGTGTAGGTGTCTAGTGTCAGCAGTGTGTGAGTGTGCAGGGTGAACACTGTGTGAATATGCAGAGTGAGCAGAATGTGAATATGCAGGGTGAGCAGTATTGGGCTGTCCAGGTCCGGCAGTGTGTGAGTGTGCAGGGTGAGCAGAGTGTGAGTATGCAGGGTGAGCAGAGTGTGAGTATGCAGGGTGAGCAGTGTGTGAGTATGCAGGGTGATCAGTATGTGAGTATGCAGGGTGATCAGTATGTAGGTGTCCAGGGCCAGCAGTATGTGAGTGTGCAGGCTAAGCAGTGTGAGCATATACAGGATGAGCAGTATGTGGATATCCAGGGCCAGCAGTGTGTGAGTGTGCACAGTGAGCAGAGTGTGCGTATGCAGGGTGAGCAGTTTTTGAGTATGCAGGGTGATCAGTAAGTGAGTATGCAGGGTGATCAGTATGTGGGTGTCCAGAGCCAGCAGTGTGTGAGTGTGCAGAGTCAGCAGTGTGTGAGTATGCAAGGTCAGCAGTACATTGGTGTCCAGGGCCAGCAGTATGTGAGTGTGCAGGGTGAGCAGTGTTTGAGTATGCAGGGTAATCACTATGTGAGTATGTAGGGTAATCAGCTTTTCACCAAGCTCACACACACCACCAGCCTTCACTGCTCGCTTGCACCAGGCGCACTCACACACCACCAGCCGTCAGTGCACGCTTTCACCAGGTACACACCAACACCTGTCAGTGCACACCAACAGCCATCACTACACACATCAATTGTTAACAAATCCACAATTACCTATTGTAGCAATAGCAGCATTGCAAACTTTACTTTCAACCATAATCATCTAAAGCTCATCATTCTACCTTTGCTACAATTCCAATCCAACCCACATAATTCCATTACACACTACATACATACACTCCATTACACATGGCGAAAAGACATTGCCATTTGCTCGAACTCAAATAAATCCGAGACCTATTGCATTTCTAATGCTTGTTTGTCTCGCTGTAGGTGCAGTAGGGTAACAAGGACACTATGGGCCCTGGTGTGTGCAAGGAAAATGGCCCTTTGGCTGCTGTTGGGTAGTAAAATGCAGCAACTATCAAAGTACAATTGGCTCCCCAAGGTTTCTGGGCCCTGGTGCCACTCCACCTGCTGCACCATTGATAGCTATGCCCCTGCTTAAGTGAAAGCCTCTTATGGCTATACCAAAAACAATCTACCTCTTTTTCCTGAACTACTTCAGGAGCGTGGATGTGCTTTCTTGCTCTCTGTCTTTTGTGCTGCACTAGAGTGCATTTGTTTTCTCACTCTCTAGTTTCTGTGTTGCTTACTGCCAACTATATCCACCAGGGGCAGCTCCTCCGCAATGGCAGATGAGCGTCACCCCACTGCCAGCAGATGATACATACTGTTATTATCATTTTATTTATCTCTGTCTGGGCTGCTTAAGTCCGACAGGAAGGGCAGGGCTGGGCCAGGGCAGGGAGGTGTACTGTGTACTTATAAGTGAGCTTGTCAGTTTGGCTGGCCGTGTAAGACCGGCCAAACAGACATGCACACTTATGTTTCTCCAACCGAACTGTGTACCACAGCTGGATCGGAGAAACCCCACAGGCTCCAAGGTACCCCTCCCCCCGCCGCCCTACCAGTTTTGATTGACTGCAGCCGCCACTGATACCCACACTCATTGTTTACCCTTCACTTGACCCTATTTGCTCCTTTGTTGCTCCCCGACCACTCATCCTCATTTGAGTACTTTTTTCCCTTTTCTTACATTTGTTGGAGAGCCTGGCATCTTCCATTTGCTGCCAGACTACTCCACATTCCAAAACGTTCTGTTGGAAGCCACCCATGCTCCATTCGCTCTTCCCATTGGGGCTTGACTGGGAACAGCAACCAGCCCAGGCAGATTGCTTCTCGACTGGCCCTTGGAGCAGGGGGGCCTAGTAAAAAACAATGCTCCTGCTTTTGTTACAGGGGAACGATACTGTAGCACTGCTTCCAAACCTCCCCCCATGGCTAAAAACCGCCCCGACCCTCCGGCCAAACAGGGAACACCCTGTGCCCGCTATGGCCAGTCCAGTCCTGCCTCCCACTGTGTTGCTTTCCACATACTCCACAACTATACCGCCTGATTCTCCCCCTCTCTTGTGGACCTTTAAATAGCCTTTTTTAGGTCGAGCAGACCTACCCTCAATGCGTGAGCATTGATGGTGTCTGCTTCAGACCTAATGTTACCCGTATTTAGGAATGTGGACAGCAACGTGCCACGCGCTTTTCGTTTCCAGTTTCCACCGCGGGAGCGCGCATCTGAGCCGCGCTTGCGCGGAGTAACACACAGCCCTTGCTCACACACAGACACAGGCAGCCCCCACCCCTCTGCATGCACGCACACACACAGGCGCGCGCATGCACACGCAGGCACACGGCACACAGCACACATACAGGCACACGGCACACAGCCCCCCCCTCCCTCCCCTCCCTTTAACTCACCGGAGTCGGACTCGGGCTCGCACCATCTGTTAAGGGAGCCCCGCAGAGCACTCGACCTCCTCAACGAACACATCTCTGGTCACCTTAAAGACCTCCACTGGCTACCCGTCAACAAGAGAATTACTTTCCGACTGCTTACCCACGCACACAAATCACTCTACGACATCGGACCAGACTGCCTCAACTCTCGACTGTCCTTCTACACCCCCTCCCGCCAACTTCGCTCTTCCAGCCAAGCCTTCGCCACTGTACCTCGCATCAACAAGACCACCATGGGAGGCAGATCCTTCTCTTACCTGGCTGCCAAAACATGGAACTCACTCCCCGCTTACCTTCGCCTCACCCAGAATCACCTAGCGTTCAGAAAGCAGCTTAAAACGTGGATATTTGACAAATAATCCTCCTCCCCTTCCTAAGCGCCTTGAAACCCTCTGGGTATGTAGTGCGCTATACAAATTTTATGACTTGACTTGACTTGACTCTGGCACTCTACCAAAAAGCGGAGCTCTCCCCATAGGCATGGGGGCCTCGCAGTCTCCCCGCTGGTCTTCACCCGGGCCCCTTCCTGGGACCCGGGACTTCATGCGGCACTTCTCTTCTCCGGGCTCGCGCTCCGACCTGAAAACGAAACTGAAGAGTGGCGCGCATGCACAGGCAGCCCCCGCCCTCCCACTCCTCACAGGCCGGCTAAAAGCTGATGGTAGCGCAGGACTTTTTTTTAATTTTATTATTTTCTGTTACCACATCTATCTGGAAAAGCATCCGTTTCAATGTCCCAAGATGAGATTGTGTTGTTTTGTAGTGTTATAAGGCGTCAGTGGCGTGGTCCCCTCTTTTGTGGCGAGTTTTGCTGTGCAGTGTGCTGTTTTGTTGTGTTGTACCATGTTATGTCCAGCACTCATGCATCAAAAAAAAGTGCATTTATTTCACTGTGCAGCCAGACCCCCCCCCGCCTCCCTCCATCAACAGGGCTCTGGTCCCTGCTGTGGCCTGTAAGGAAGGGCCCGAGGCAGCGTGGCAGATGGGAGTACAACCGTGCTCTTACAAGAGGAAAACGCTACACAAACAAACGCTTTCAATTTTCAGGACAGTTTAGCACAGAAGAATCAATGACGCTCATTAAAGCGGAAAAAACGAAGAACCTTTTAGGCCCCGACCTATCCTTGGGACTGAAGCAAGGGCGTAGGAATCTCGGGGGAGGAAGCGTCGGCACTGGGTCATTTCGACTGACATTCACTGGAGTGACACATGCAGTTCCTTCCCAGCTATTAGTTTGTGCTCTAGAAATCCCAACTAGGCATCGGTGAAATTTCTGTTCTGCCCGCGCATAATTTCGGTCATTTCGTGATATGCTTTTGATGTGAAATTCCTGAAATTAGCCTGTTGATTCATATTGCGTAATTAAGTGCTCTTGGCAAACATTTATTGTGAGTGCCTGGGAACAACGGGAAAGAACAGAATGCAAGAAACTGCTGTTTGCAGTGTTTGTGTTTTTATATTTTAGCACGGAATACATCCACGCATATAGCAGTTCAGTATAGCACCGATTTTGCATTTACAATAAAATACAATACAATTTATGAAGCACACGGCTGCCTCCCAAGAGACACATAAGTATGCAAAATTTCAGTAAAATTGTGAATAATTTAAAAAAATGCAAATTACATATATTTTGCATACTGCTAATCGCAATCCAAACAGACAAAAATGTAGAATTAAACATATGGCGAGCAAGCTCGCCACTGTGCACTATTTTAATGTCAGAGTCATTAGTCTGCCTCACACACACACACACACACACACTGGGCTGCCTCACACACACACTGCGCTGCCTCACACACACACACTGCGCTGCCTCACACACACTGCGCTGCCTCACACACACTGCGCTGCCTCACACACACTGCGCTGCCTCACGCACACACTGCGCTGCCTCACACACAAACTGCACTGCCTCACACACACACACATCACTGCCTCACACACACACACTGCGCTGCCTCACACACATACACTGCGCTGCCTCACACACACTGCGCCGCCTCACATACACACACTGCCCTGCCTCACAAACACACACTGCACTGCCTCACACACACACACACTGCACTGCCTCACACAACCACTGCGCTGCCTCACACACACACTGCGCTGCCTCACACACACACACTACGCTGCCTCACACACACACAGCGCTGCCTCACACACACACTGCGCTGCCTCACACATACACACTGCGCAGTCACACAGTATGTAGTCGCACACTGCTGTGTGTCACTCACACTCTCCTATCACACACTGCACTGTGAGACACAAACTGCACTGTGAGACACATACTGCACTGCCTCACACACACACTGCGCTGCATCACACACACACTGCCATGATACACACTGTGCTGCCTCACACACTGCCTTGCCTCACACACACACTGCCCTGCCTCACACACACAATGTGCTGCCACACACACATTGCGCTGCCTCACACACACACTGCGCTGCCTCAACACACACACACTGCGCTGCTTCACACACACTGCGCTGCATCACACACACACTGCACTGCCTCACACACACACTGCGCTGCATCACACACACACTGCCATGATACACACTGTGCTGCCTCACACACTGCCTTGCCTCACACACACACACTGCCCTGCCGCACACACACACTGCGCTGCATCATACACACACACTGCAATGCCTCACACCCACACTGTGCTGCCTCACACCCACTGTGATGCCTCACACCCACACTGCGCTGCCTCACACACACACTGAGCTGCCTCACACACACACACACACTGCGCTGCCTCACACACACACACACTGCGCTGCCTCACACACGCACACACTGCGCTGCCTCACACACACACTGCGGTGCCTCACACACACACACACACACTGCGCTGCCTCACACACACACAGTGCTGCCTCACACACACACACACACTGCCTCACACACACACACTGCGCTGCCACACACACTGTGCTGCCTCACACACACCCACACTGCGCTGCCTCACACACACACACACACACACTGGCTGCCTCACACACACTGCACTGCCACATAATTGCACAGCTATCAATGCAACATACACTCCAAATACCACTCAGTGCCACATAGTTATATGCAACATAATTACACTCTACTGAATGCAACACACACTCCACACAATACCACTCAGTGCCACATAATTATATGCTACATAATTACACTGCACTCAATGCAACATACACTCCAAACAATACCACTCAGTGCCACAAAATTACACGCCACACAATTGCACTCTACTGAATACAACATACACTCCACACAATACCACTCAGTGCCACATAATTACATGCTAAATAATTACACTGTGCTCAATGCAATATACACTCAAAACAATACCACTCAGTGCAACATAATTACATGCTACATAATTACACTGCGCTCAATGCAACATACACTCCAGATACCACTCAGTGCCACATATTTACACGCCGCATAATTACACTGCACTCAGTGCAACATACACTCCAAATACCACTCAGTGCCACATAATTACACACCACATATTTACACTGCACTCCATGCAACATACACTCCAAATACCACTGAGTGCCACACAATTACACGCCACATCATTACACTGCACTCAATGCAACATTCACTCCAAATCCCACTCAGTGCCACATAATTACACACCATATAATTACTCTAATGAATGTAACACACACTCCACACAATACCACTCAGTTCCACATTATGATATGCTACATAATTACACTGCACTCAATGCAACATACACTCCAAATACCACTCAGTGCCACATAATTACTCTACTGAATACAACATACACCCCCCATATTACCACTCAGTGCCATATAATTACACACCTCATACTTACACTACTCAATGCAACATAAATACACTCTATCTATCGCACTCACTCTATTTATCGCCATCACTCTATCTGTCCATCTATCTTTTGCCCTCCCTCTATCTATCTATCTATCTATCTATCTATCTATCTATCTATCTATCTATCTATCTATCTATCTATCTATCTATCTATCTATCTATCTATCTATCTATCTATCTATCTATCTATCTATCTATCTATCTATCTATCTATCTATCTATCTATCTCCCTCACTCTATCTATCTATTGCTTCACCACAGCATCACTCAGCACCACCACAGCATCACTCATGGGAAATCCAACATCACTAGGCGCTACCACAGCATCACTAAACGCCACAGCATCTCTTGTTGCCACCACAACATCACTCAGCGCCTCCACACAATCAATCTGTGCAACCATTCAACAACTGGTTCAAATATGTTCTCTCAATTTTTCAAGCTTTATTAAAAATGACACAAAAAGATGTTAATATTTCACTTCTGTTCTTGGATTTTCATCACAATAAAATACAATTAACATAATCTTCACAAAAATTATTTACAAAAGTTTAAGCTATTGCCATTATAAATTACAATAACTTTTATTTAAGTATTAATTATTAAAAAAAATGTAAAAGCCATTGTTCTTTGTAATATCAATACATCTAAATCACGTAAATACAACTCATATTGCATTATAAATGCTATAGGTGTCACATTTGAGAAAGTTAAAACTATTGGCATTGTAAATGACAAAGCTATTAAGTTCGCTATTTTCAAAACCAACACATTAAAAAAAAAGGTGTCATTTACAATACCAATAGCTCAAACTTTCCTAATGCGAGACCTATTGCATTGCAAATGCTTGTTTGAAAGAGTCTTCAGCTGCCGCTTGCCGCCAGGCCGCTCTGCGCTGCTATAAGCACAGCTACTCCAGTAAAATGTATTTTAAACGGTATCCACATCATTCATTCCATAGGCGCACATATACAGAATAACAAGATTACCAACGGTGGGCATTTCCTTGCCTCTTTTTTGTTGTTTGTTTTTATTTTGCCGATGCTGAGCAGCATTAGCAAACAGCATTGGCAGAGGCAATAGGTCAACAAGGTGAGACCTCTTGGCTTTGCCAGCACTTGTTTAGTTTGGATAATGCAGTTGTCTGGGAGGCACGTCAAGGCTTCCAGTCGTGTCGTGGCACACGGCCGACTTCTGTTCATATGAGGATGCACACTACAAAAGAAGGATTTTCTAAGGTATTGGCTGTCACAATGCACTTTTAAAGTGTTACAAGTCTCAACCTGACAGCAAAAGCCAAGCAAACAACCCGAGGTGCGAGTCACAGTGTGCTTTGTTTATCTTCAAAATACAACAGTGAGAACAGGATTTTTGGAAAGGAAAGAACAGTTTTTTGGGTGCAAGCTGCAAACACCGAGAAAACCTATTTAAGTATGAATTAATCTCAACGTTTTGGTCTTCATGTGCAAAACATGATATGTTCGAGTTCATAATCCTTACTGCTATGTGACATCCGTGTTGGTAAAACAACCCTGAGTAAATAACAGGACTCTTGAAGCAGGGCGTAAAGGCCTCGGTGGAAGGCCATGGTGGTGCAGAAATTCCCCACAATTCATAGGGCCTGTCGCGAAGCCCACAGATATTTTACACCCGTAAATTAGCTTGCTTGAGCGCTCATTGCGACTGATACCATTTTTTTAGAGCAACGTTTTAGAAGAAAAAAATATGCATCATTAAATGTGAGTAAAGAATATGCGGAGCTTGTGAGATGTTACACAGATATAGGTTGCATCAACAAAGCAAGGTAGCTTCTAACAACTGCTGGCGACATTTAGGCGCTATTCATTAAAGCAAAAATCACATATCACACTACTATGCATCAGTTAAGCAGCATCAGTAAACTTAAAAAAATAAACAACCTTAAAGTGAGAACCAGACCCTTCCCATTAGAACTCAGCTTCCCCCAATAACACATGTCAATTTCATAACCAAGAAATTGAAGAAACCCCAATAAAACGGCTTAGAAAGGCAATAGGATAAAAAGGATTCACACACAAAACGAAATACAACCAAGGAGAAGTTCAGAATTGAACAGGATGAGAGATGAAGGAGGTACCAATTGTCTGGCAGGAATACTTTAAACACAGTTAAGGCAGGTTTATTTTTGTGACTTCCACCACCATGAGAACCGAGCACACTAACACATACGGAGGGTTAGAGAACTAAAACAAATAAAAGCCAATAGGTCCTTTGACAGTTCTTGTTTTGTTTTGTCATAGTTTTTGTATAACTTTACAGTTCAAAAAGCTGCGAGAACTTTATCAATCTAAAAAAAACGTTGACTAAAGGCAAAAATGTTTTGGTCTAAAAAAAAAACAGATATTACTATACAACTGCCTAGTACTGAAAGGAACTACTTTGTATGCGGATGTGCGCAAGATGACTAGTCTGACGCTTTTCAGCTGTGATAGCCTTAATCATAGACATTCATTTGCAGCTCGGTAAAATACTCATTGTCCAACAATGCAATGTTCCGGTAAGTACTCATGCAGGCAAAATGCTTTCTCTCATGGTGCAAAAATGCAAATCAAGCGCTGCATTGTTCGTGTTGCTGCAATACCTCAGTAAATGTCGCTTCCACATCATTGCAAGAAGTGATGAAATATCCTTCTTGTCTCCCTTACTCCTCTCCATATTATTAAGTGATTGTTTGGAAAGTCCTGGATTAGGAGCGGGCCAGTCTCCCGTCATTAATACCAACAAAGTCTCTTCGTGAGCGGGAGGCCATGGTCCATATATATTATATATATTTTATTGCTCCATTCTTCACGCAATTCCAGAGGCACAACACAAAGAAAAGCACTCTCGGGGGCGAGTCCAAATGATTTTATTACGGACTCACTGTAACCAGAGGCGTTTCTGCAGTCGCCTTTCTCGATGGTGATGCGGTGTGCACAAAACGGCCCTGTTTTATGTCTATTACTTTACTTGACATGGAGAACAGCATTACAACCGAAATTGGCAGACATATTGGAATGTGCAAATTCAGTGCCACAATGCTCCTCAAAATGGACAACATACACAAATTTATATTATCCTTGTTACCAATGTAACACCCAAATCCATTGTCTGTTATCCAGTTCCATTTAGACCACAAATAGTCCCATAGTTATAGACAGCATCGTCAAGCGAGCCTTCGAGAACTACAATTCCCAAGACACTTGCATGACCACAGAACAAAGCCTTCCGTTTGTGCATCGAGCCCTCTGATGGGCCATCGCTCCTAGCGCTTTTTCAGCTTTTTCATACCTTGCCCTGTATGGGCTAATTATGGCAAATCCTAAGTACACATATCCACAATAAAATGCCTTCCCCAAATAAAACCATTCTACCCATTTCATTCAAATGATACAAAAAAAACACAGAAAGACTAAACAGTTTGTGCTATCATAATTTCAAAAATTGCAAAAATGCAAAAATTCATCAATCTCAGATCTGAAGACATAAATAAGAATTCATGAAAATTCATAGTTTTGGTAAACACTTACACCATTATATTACACAGTAAACCTTCATAATTTTGTAGAGAGACCTCCGTCCCTCTGCCACATGCAGTTATTCTCCTAAATGTACAGCTAATTCCTCATGGGAATTTAGATCCCCAGGGGTTTTCGTCTGTAAGTCGATGATAAATCTTGATTCTAGTCAGCTCAGACTGATCACCCTGTCACCACCTCGTGGGTTCAACAGTACATGGTCTAAAATAAAAAATCTTAGCTGTGTTCTGTCCCCTTTATGTTCTACCTTAAAATGGCGAGCAACCGGGTAAGTCATGTCACCATTCATGATCGCTATCGAGTGTTCTAGCACCCGTACCTTTGTCTGGTGAATCGTACTTCCAATGTATTTGAGCCCGCAGGGGCAGACAAGACAATAAACTGCAAATGGGGTACTACAAGTTAAAAACTTGTTGATACTTTTCTGCTTCTTAACCCCGGGACTTGGTATGCTAAGACCTTTTTGCTTCCCATACAGGCCTTGCATTTGCCACAGGGATAGAATCCCTTCAGATCCCTGTGTAATGCTCTCGATGCTGCCTTCTTTAAAAAGCTGCTAGTTAAAGAGTCTCTAAAAGACCTAGATTTTCAAAATGTCAGCAATGGTTGATTGGGAATATCTGTCCCAATCACTGGATCCATTTTGAGAAGGTTCCAATGCCTCCTAAAAATGTTCCTGAGTTTGTCCGAATCTTGTGAGAAGGTTGTGATCATACGAAAACCACTGTCCTTATTGACCTTCTTAACCTTATCCTCCAGGAGATCCCTCCTGGCTATAAGGTCAGCTCTCTTCAGAGCTCCTTCTAAAACCTGTCCACCATAACCTCTGGCTTTGAATCTCTCTATACACTCTCCTGCAAACTTCTGGAAATCCTCCTCCCGGCTATTGTTTCTCCGGGTTCGTAATAGTTCCCCAGAGGGGATGCTAATAATTAATTTGGGAGGAGCTGGTGCTTTCGATCAGCACAATTAACAAGTCTTAGGCGGGGGACATCGGCTCGCAGCAGGCCACAACGGCCAGATAGTAAAGCTACAGGATGGAGGGAAGCTTTCTTGGTTTAAAAACTGTGTAGTGACATACCAGATGTAGATTGGAAGTTTCATTCTGTGCACAACGAAGAGTGCTGGAACGTCAGAAATGAAAAAATAAGGACTGAAATAATGTTACCTATGACTAGAAATTGGTAAAAGGAAAATACGATTTAGACAAAGTTGCAAAAGTGAGAAAGATGCAGTGACAAAATAATGCACCCTCTATATTTGGGCAAAAGGAGAGGTGAGAGCAGTGCAGAGATAAAGAGAGAGGCAGAGACAACAGAACATAAGAGACAGAGGTAGTAGAGACAAAAAGAGGGGGAGAAGAAAAACGCTAGAGGAGAGGGAAATAATTATAGATAAGCACATTGAGGGAGTGAGACGGGGTGAACTGAGAGAGGAAACAGCCATGGAAAAGATGAAGTGAGGACAGACTAGGTGGAGAGAAGGGTAGAACAAGAGATTGATAGAAAGAGGGAAGGGTAGAAACAAAAGTGGAGAAAAAGGTGATGGAAAAGGATGAAAAGAACAGTGAATGCATGGATGTTGAAGAGGGTGTTAAGGTTTCCTGGCTAGTAATCATAAGGAAAAGATGGATACAGCCTCACACACACTGCTTAGTTCTGACGTCCCAGCAGTCCACTGCTTGACTTATAGGTTGGTGATACCTAGAGGAGGTGCCATATATAGAGTAAACCCCAAGAAAGGCATAGTATGGCCAAAGAAATGCCACCTGTGGATTCTTCCCCTCTAGACTAAAATAAGATCATCAATATATCTGTACCAGGCCACCACCCTTTGGGTCCAGGTCACATTTCCCCCCGACCAGGCCACCTGCTCCTCCCACCAGCCTACAAACAAGTTTGCATAGCTGGGGGCGAAGTAGGTGCCCATGGCCGTCCTGGACATTTGTTTGAAATATTGGTCCTGGTACAGAAAAATGTTGTTGTCCAAACAGAACTCCAAGAGTTCCATTATCATAGTGCTAAGTTCTGTGAATTTCATTGCATGTTTTTTTAGGAAAAATTGAACTGCCTCCAGACCATGTTTATGTGCAATAATAGTGTATAGGCTGGTGATGTCCATCACTACCATTTGGTCACCTTCTTGCCACTCAATTTTCGATAGCTGTTTCAAGAAGTCCTTGGTATCTTTGATATAGGACTTTAAGCCCACTACAAAATTCGCTAGGAAGAGGTCTATATAAATAGAAATATGCTCAAGGAGACTCCCCTGCGAGGAGACAATAGGTCTCCCCGGTGGAGTTAAGGTGTTTTTTATGCACCTTGGGTAGGTGATAAAAGCATGGGGTGATAGGGTTAAGACGTCTTAAATTCAGATATTCCTCTGTCTCAATTTTCCCTTTCTCATCCATTTCTTCAACAGCAGATGACAATCCCACACACTTTTGTTGTACACATCCTTACCCACTTTCTTATAAAATGCAACATTACTCAATTGGCCCAAGGCATCTTTATTGTAAGCATCAGAAGTCTGCAACACCACATTGCCGCCTTTATCTGACAGTTTGCAGACAATTGATGTATCCTTCTTCAATTCTTCCACCGCCATAAACTGCTCGTTCGTAAGGTTGCATTTCTCCTTTCCGCTCCGAACATTAGTTCGTAAGTTCACAAGTTCTTGAATAACCTTATCCGTGAAAGTGTCAAGTACATCACTCGGCATCTGGGGCAAAAACGTAGAGGGATCGATGCACAAACGGAAGGCTTTGTTCTGTGGTCAGACGAGTGTCTTGGGAATTGTAGTTCTCGAAGGCTCGCTTGACGATGTTGTCTATAACTATGGGACTATTTGTGGTCTAAATGGAACTGGATAATAGACAACAGATTTGGGTGTTACATTGGTAACAAGGATAATATAAATTTGTGTATGTTGTCCATTTTGAGGAGCATTGTGGCAATGAATTTGCACAGTCCAACATGTCTGCCAATTTCGGTTGTAATGCCGTTCTCCATGTCAAGTAAAGTAATAGACATAAAAGGGCCATTTCGTGCATGCCGCATCACCATCGAGAAAGGCGAATGCCGAAATGCGTCTGGTTACCGTGAGTCTGTAATAAAATCGTTTGAACTCGCCCCCAAAGGTGCTTTTCTTTGTGCCTGTGGAATTGCGTGAAAAATGGAGCAATAAAGATGCGGGCGCACCACCCACAGGAAGCACCCACACGAGAGTTCTCGGACAAGGTGAAACAGGAAGCAGTGATAGAGATATATATATATATATATATAGATATATATATATATATATATATATCTATATATATAGATATATATATATATTGATACATTCACAGAAAAAAACGAAGGTTACAAGATGTTATAATTAGGCTCAGGTTTCACAAAACCAGTGAAATTCTGCAGTTATAGTTACCTGAGCTGGCCATAACTTATACCCCCACAATGCACTGCTTATGACCTCACGTATTACATCACTCAAGACATGGTCAGTGACATCACTGTTGCCATCTCTCATTTTAAAAATTATATTTCCTAACTATAGTGTCCCTGTAACCTTTGTTTTTTCAGTGAATTTCTAAGTTTAAAAAAAATTCTATTCCCTAACTGTAACCTTTAACCTTTAAAAATGAGTGTGTGAGTGAGTGCAACAGTGTCTCAGTGGGTGTGTGAGTGTGTGAGTGTCTCAATAGGTGTGTGACTGGGTGTGTGAGTGTCTGAGTGGGTCTAGGTATATCTGCATAAATGTCTCACTGGGTGTGTCAGTGGGTGTATGAGTGTCTGACTGGATCTGTGAGTGAGTGCATGAGTGTCTGAGTGGGTACATGAGTATCCGAGTGAGTGCCTGAGAGTGTCTGTGAGTGGGTGCATGAGTCTCTGCGTGGGTCTGTGAGTGGATGTGTGAGTGTCTAAGTGGGTCTGTGAGTCAGTGCATGAGCATCTGAGTGGGTCTGTGAGTAGGCATGTTAGTCCGTGAGTGGTCTGTGTGTGTGTGTGTGTGTGAGAGAGTCTCCAAATGGGTCTGTGATTGGATGCATGTGTGTCTGAGTGGATCTGTAACTGAGTGCATGAGTGTCTGAGTGGATCTGTGAGTGGGTGTATGAGTCTCTAAGTGGGTCTGTGACTGGGTGCATGAGTCTCTGAGTAGCTCTGTCAGTAGGTGTGTGTGAGTGAGTCTCTGAGTGGGCATGTCAGTCAGTGCATGAGTCTCTGAATAGGTCTTTGAGTGGGTGAGAGAGTATGAGTAAGTGGGTGCATAAGTGTGCATGAGTGTCTCACTGGGTCTGTGCGTGGGTGAACGTGTGTCAGATTATCAGTGAGTGCATGCATGAGCATCTGAATGGGTGTGTGGGTCACTGTGAGAGTATCTGATTTGTTCTGTGAGTAGGTGCATGAGAGCCCGAGTGGGTTCTGCTTGTTCTATGCTCATTTTCATGCCTTTTGTCTTCTCTTTTCTGACCTTTATTTTGCCTCTTTCTGTTCGTTTCAGACCTCTATTTCACCTCTTTCTGCTCATTGCTGGCCTTTATTTTGCCTCATTCTGGTTGTCTCTGATCTCCTTTTTCCTCTTTCTGCTCATTGCTGACCTTTATTTTGCCTCTTTCTGCTCATTGCGGACCTTTATTGTGCCTCTTTCTGCTTCTTCCTGACCTCTTTTTTGCCTCTTTCTGCTCCTTTCTCACCTTTATTCTTCCTATTTTGGCTTCTTTCTCACCTTTAGCTTGCCTCTTTCTGCTCATTGCTGACCTTTATTCTGCCTCTTTTGGCTCCTTTTTGACCTTTATTTTGCCTCTCTCTGCTCCCTACTGACCTTTATTTAATAATTTTTATTAGGGAAGGTGGCAGCACAGCACCCATCCCAGGGCCGATTTCAGCCCCAGGCTTGGCCACTTTACTATGGGAAGTGGGACCATGTGGGCCCCTCCCAAGGCTGTTTTGGCCCTGAGGACCCCGTTCCCTGGAACCCAGCAATTCACCTTCATCCGCCTAGGGCATCCAGTGTACAATGGGACTGTGGGGTAGTCACAAAGCCCCTGCGGGCCCAGCTGTCTCCCCACATCTTGCAGGAGCCAAAATTGTTCAGACAGATGGGGGCATGCTAGAAGGCAGTTCCCGGTCTGTCAGAGCAATGTTTCCCTGCACTCAAATGTGCGTGAAGGGAAACAGATGAAAACTCCACTTTCAGTGAGCCAGAACAGTTTGACAGCTCCAGCTTGCAGGAGGCAGAGTTATGTTTGCTTTTCTGCTCGTTTTCTTGCATTTTGTCTTCTCATTTTTGATCTTATTTTGCCTTTTTCTGTTAGTTTCTGACCTTTATTTTGCCTCTTTCTACTCATTTCTCATCTCTATTTTGCCTTTTTCTGCTTGTTGCTAGCCTTTATTTAGCATCTTTCTGCTCGTTTCAGATCTCTTTTTTCTCTCTTTTGTCTCTTTGCTGGCCTATTTTGCCTCGTTCTTCTAGTTTCTGACCTTTATTTTGCGCCTTTCTGACCTCTATTTTGCCTCTTTCTGCTCCTTTTTGACCTAGAGTTTACCTCTTTCTCCTTGCTTCTCAACTTTATTTTGCGTCTTTCTGCTCATTTTGAAGAGATTTTGCCTCTTTCTGCTAGTTTCTCACTTTTATTTTTCTTCTTTCTGTTTGTTTCTCACCTTTATCTTGCCTCTTTCTGCTCATTGCTGACCTTTATTTTGCCACTTTTGGCTCCTTTCTGACCTTTATTTTGCCTCTTTCTGCTCCCTTCTGACCTTTATTTTTGAATTTTTATTAGGAGACAAGGGCCGCACGGGCCCCCTCCCAGGGCCAATTATGGCCAAAGGAACCCCATCCCACAGGGTCCAGTCATTATCCTACAGGGAGCAGGACCACGTGAGAGACTCATGCATCGACTCAAATATCCACTCAGAGGCTCACACACCTACTCACAGAGCCACGTAGAGGCTTATGCACCCACTCACAGACCCACTCAGACACTCATGCACTCAGTTACAGACCCACTCAGGTACACACACATCCAATCACAGACACACCCAGTGTGCAATGGGACCACTGGGGAAGCCTCATGACCCCCGCAGACCCAGTCACCTTCCCACATCCTGTGGGTCCTGGCATTGCTCTGACAGACAAGGGACTGCTGAAAGGCAGCTCCCTGTCTGCCAGAGTAATGTTTTCATCTGTTTCCCTGCATGCAAATTTGTGTGCAGGAAAACAGATGAAAATTCCGCTTTCTGCAAGCCAGAGCTCCAGCTTGCAGAAAACGGAGGTATGTTTGCTTTTGCTTTGTGGGAGCTGTCAGCTTCCACCAAGAAAAAGCAAACAACTACCTCTTGAGGGTAGGCACATGCCCACCCGCATATATATTTTTATAGTGCCCTAGTGCTATATATATGGTAAAACCCTGCATGGTGCAGGCATGCATGGTAAAGGTATTAGCACGGTAAAGGCATACTTAGTAAAGGATACATGGTAAAGGCATGGGGCCCGATTCACAAAAGTAAACTTAGATGTTTAGTCTAATTTTACAACAATGAATGAAGGGTGTGTGAAGTGCACTCCTTGTTTTGTAGTTTTTTTGAACTCCTTAAAATGGTGCTATGATTGTAGAGGGTTGTCACGCCTAGGTTCAACTGTAGTTAAGACTAGCCCAACGGTTAGTCCAATCATGCACTGTTGACTCGGTGTTTTCCCACACCTGATCTACTTATCACTCTAAATTAATGCAAAATACCGTAATTCTTCATGCTTTTAATTGTCCTTGTTTTCAACAAAATTCATATTCAATGACTCAAATCATAAATTCATCACAAGCACTTTTAAATTCAAAATCATATATGCATTTATGCATTATAACAATTTTTTCTCATTCCATGTTTATATTTTAGTCAGCATTAACATTTGACATGCCCGATGCATTTCGGTACCTCAACGGTACCTTCCTCAGGGGAAACTCTCAATTGTAAGAAATTTCTGTGGGGACTTGCCCGAGAGAGCTTTAGGCCAGTTTAACTTAATGCTGTATTCGAAATCTGTCGATGAAGTACCTGAACATTTTGAATGCCATCGCTTATCTTATTTCGATTTAGTTCTTAGCCGTATAGATGCGCCGAGAGTTCCGGCGCGTCTATATGGCTAAGAACTCAAAACGTTCAAAACGTTCAGGTACTTCATCGACAGATTTCGAATACAGCATTAAGTTAAACTGGCCTAAAGCTCTCTCGGGCAAGTCCCCACAGAAATTTCTTACAATTGAGAGGTGCCCCTGAGGAAGGTACCGTTGAGGTACCGAAATGCATTGGGCATGTCAAATGTTAATGCTGACTAAAATATAAACATGGAATGAGAAAAAATTGTTATAATGCATAAATGCATATATGATTTTGAATTTCAAAGTGCTTGTGATGAATTTATGATTTGAGTCATTGAATATGAATTTTGTTGAAAACAAGGACAATTAAAAGCATGAAGAATTACGGTATTATGCATTAATTTAGAGTGATAAGTAGATCAGGTGTGGGAAAAAACCGAGTGAACAGTGCATGATTGGACTAACCATTGGGCTAGTCTTAACTATAGTCTAATTTTAGACCATACGTCTAAGTTATTAAGTAACGACTTTCAGAATTCATAATGGGCCTTTACAAGTACTATCTTCATGTTTACACCCGAGCTGCATCTCCGCCCTGAATACGGACATAAATACATTACTCATAAATGCCCTCTATGACTTTCCAAGTCATAAACTTAGACATTTCGTCTAAGTTTAGACCAAACCTCTAAATTTACCTTTGTGAATCAGGCCCATGCATGGTAAAGGGATGCATCTAAAAGGTGGCTAGCCCTCTGCCATATCCTTTAGTGTGCAACATTGGGAGTAGAGCATTTGAATCTGGTTCTATGTGTTGAATATTCCAATGTATTTTAAGTACCATCATATTCTACCATAGAGAAGACACTGTGAAGGCCAAACTGTCCTGTTTGTTCCTGCACCTGAGCCTCCAGAGAATAAATCTCCCACTGTACCCAGACAAGCTTCATACCATCCCATCTCATCCTCTAGTCACAAATGCGCCCGCCATGTGTGCAGGCCCCTATACAGCCTGTATAGTGGAGGAGTGTGGCTCACTGATTAGAGCGGCAGACCCTGATGCAGAGGTCTTGCCCGGGACCAGGGTTCAATTCCCGACGCGGCAGGGTCCTGAGCGCAAAAATGTCCACAGACTCGATAATTCTCGCCTCGGTGCCTACTCTAATCATGGGGTCCCACGCTGCAACTCTGGGCAATAGCTTGCTTAATCTCCACTACGGCGGCCCACCCACTGCGGGATGCCTGGCTTTCACCTTGAGGATGACCAGTAAGGGTTATCTCACAGGGAAAAAGCCAGGACGGGTTCCCAAGGCAAGCGCCTTGATGCCTTTGGGTGATACGTGCGCTATATAAGTCGCAATACATTTACATTTACAGTATCGCCGGGGCATAGGGCTTTTCACTTTTGCATAGTCAATAGCATGTTTTAGACACCCCAATGAGATACTGAGAAGCAATTGGAGATCTCCAGATCTACTGCCATCTGGAAATGGAGTCCTATGTAAAGCTCCCTCTCAGATTTGCATTCGGTGAATTCTGTTTCCTGGCGAGGATAACCAGCCAGCCACTCAGCTACCTGTTAGAACTGGGATTTCTGGTTGGCTAAGGCTTGTGCCAAAGCCAGGCAGAAACCACCACTCTATTCAGGGCAAGGGAGTCACACGCCAAGATAACCCCTGCTCACCCCCTTGGTAGCTTGGCACGAGGAATCAGGCTTATCCCTGAGGCAATGTGTTAAGCATTTGCGCATGGACACAGCAACAACATCCCAGGCACACCAAAAAAGGAACTCCACAAAAGGTTATATAAAAATAACTTTTGTATTCTCAAAACACATCAGATAGTAATCACACAATATACATTGTGCCAACTGGCACGGGCAATATTCACAAGGGATTATTTACACAGGACAGGGCCACATGGGCCACTGTCAGGATTAACACTTAGCAGAAATTGGTACACGAAAATAGATCATAAACCTACAACCAGTAACTACTGGTAATCACTGTACTCCATCTCAACCTGTAACATAAACTACATTATGTACGGTCACCTCCGGCGCGAATTACATTCTGCGCCAACCTCACCAGCATAAACACCTTATGCAATCTCTCACTAGTCTAAACACATTAGACCCTGCCTCCTAAAAAAACTCACATTTAGGGGTGTGAAGCACAGAGTGAAATATCATCTCACTAGCATAAACCATAATATGCTACACAACCTCAGAATGATAAACCACAGTTTAGAGGTAAAAAAACACAGGGTGCGCAAAACATACTAAGTGCATTACATTGCCTAGCACCACATCACTCTAGCACATAAATCACATTTAGGGCCTTGCAACCTATCTACAAACCAGCCCCCCTGGCCAACTGGCCATCTCAAGAAGGGGCTCAAATGCCCTGTCTCCAGAATGTCAGGGCGCGCTGCCAACGCAGCGCCAGTCCAGGGTGCGCCATCTGCGCAAGCATAAACGTTGCAGCTGCCCACTAGTTTCTGGGCAGCTGAGGACTAGAACAGGGCCTAAATGCTGCAGCTGGCACTAAGTGCTGCGCAGCTGTAGAAGGCCTGGCACCTCACTCTAATTTGCGCCTAAACGGTGCAGCTGCCCACTACTGGCGAGATCTAAACAAGACTGGATAACTGGAGGTCTGTTGTCTGCAAGGGAAGGGATTTACAGGGAAGAGGTTAAAAACATAAAAGAGGAAAGGAAGAAGCAGAGGACTGAAGCAGGTTGTGATGAGGAAACTAAATGTTTGCAAATAGAAATCATATGATAACACATATACTACAAACAAGGAATACGAGGGAAATCTTTAAAAACTTATTCAGATCTCTTTGCCTTCTCCTGTGGAGTCCCATTGATCTTCACAGTTGATGGAAAGGTACATAAATGATTACTCCCAAACTCTCTCTCCACATCAGACGAGAAAAGGTCCATTTGACCAGTGGCAGTGTTTGTGTGATGATTATACCTGGCATATGACATTTAAGAATCGCCAGTCCATCAAGTGGTAGCATAGTGATGGTTTTGTCATGGGAGAGATAGCGCTAGAAAGGTCCAGAAAATCTAGAACTGATTGAACCTTGTGCAAGCTCAAATAGCATAAGGCCCTAAAGGCTGTGGCAGGACTTTAAAGATTGACGGCTCTTGGCGGTTCCAAATGCGTTTGCAGTGGTGGAGGAGTGAGTAATAATAGGGTTGTGCATCACAATTGTTTATGTCAAACTTATGTTGTTGTGTTGAAGTTGTGTGTTTTGTGTTACAGTGCTGTCTATAGATTAGTTGTGTAAATGTACACATACTCTTGATGATGAGCTGTTATTGGGCTTGCAGCACTCCAATATCCCAGGATAGATAGGAGTATATTATGGTTTAACTTGTTAGCTAAGTTTTGTGGTGTCGGCCCAGCCACACATTCGAGATAGGTAACTGTAACTGATTGTTGTGATTGTACTAATAGTGATTTCTGCTAGTAGACCCCATTGTGCAGAGGGGAAGCTGCATTAGTTAAGTTGAATTCCTGCTGCTCGGGATTTCATCTGTGTGTCGAAGTTGGAAAGTGTTATTTATGCCTATTTCTTATGTAAGTGATTACTTTGAATTCTTTAGTGGAGCAAGCAATAATTATTTGTTATTTTGCTTGCTTTAGTATTTGTAGAAGTTGACTTACAGAAGTTTGTAAAGAAGGTTGAACCGCTATGATTGAGTGAGGATTCCATCAGAGAGTGCCACCATGGGATCAGTCAGTTTGTGCAAAGGGTCGCACTAGAATTGGTTGTTGTTTTCTTAAGTGTTGTGCTGCAATGGGTCCATGGAGAAAAGAACTAAATTGGGATTAGATACAAGTGCCAACCTGTATTGAATTGTGATTTGAACTAAACCCCAATATATTTAGATTTGAGATTAGTTCATTTTCATTGCCAAATTGTTTAAATGTTTTAGAGCCCTTGAGATCTGATGAGGGGCGATGTGTGAGTTCCCGTCCGAGGGGAAAGGAAGTTCTGCCATTACGAACACTAAGTCATTGTATGGTGACAAATGTAGGGCTTCACTTGTGTTTCTGGCTTCATCCATGGAATAAGATCACCAAGAAAAGAAGGGCCATTGCAATTCCCTCAGCATGGCACATTTAATGTGAGATTATTGAGAACTTGAGGGGAATATTGTTTGACATGAAAACTTCCCACAGATGCACAAAGTATGAGGCATTTAATGCTTGGGAGCATGCTGCACATGCAAAGAGGAGAAAGAGAAATACCATAATGAAGCTAAGAGAGTGGTGTGCATTTATGCAGATGCTAAGTGGGATTAAGAACAGCATAAGTGGAGGAAATGTGTTGTTGAGAAAACTAGGATGTATCTTGCATTAATAGCTTAAAAGTATAAGAAGATAAAAGTACCTCAAGACAAAGACACCAATGCCTCAGAGAAGTCTAGCACTGATATTGACTCTAGTGAGGGCCTCTTAGATGCTTTGTTGTCCTCATGTCCACCACTATATGCTGCCCAGTCTACAGACCAAACCGGGGCTACTGCTAGTACTACTGCAGCAGGCCCTGTTGACCCAAATGCTACTCAGATTTCAGCGCTAGCTCCAACTCTTCCTGTTACAGTTGCACCTACTGAGAAAGCTACTACTGTAACTGCTTTTGTTCCTACCTCTATTGTGCCTATTCCTGCACCGATGTCCAAAGCCATACCAGCTCAAACTTAAACTGTTCCTGTTGTACCTGCCCCAGTGACTTTTGCACAGATGCCTACAGTTCCAGGTGCTGTAAGTGGAGTGGCTATGACAGGGTTTCTCCAATGTCACAGAATTAATTGTTTGCTGATTTGAGCCTATCACAAAATGTAGGGCCCCTGAGAGAAGTAGGAAGTGTTGTCTTCATGGCACCGATTGCCTAGAGGGGAATGGGACCTAATGATAATGCAAATTTCACCCCCATGGTTTGAAGAATCGCCCAAGAGGGGAGGCCTGGATGAAATAGAGTCACCAACCATGAGTCTGGGTAAAATTAGACCATTAGATGTATCAAAAGTGGAGCTAAAATTGGAAGTGATTATCATATGTTTTGACCTTTCACATGTGACTCTGTTTCAAGAATACACGCTAAACTATTTGAGTAAAGACTTTACTAGGCTTGCAGCCATGACCTATGGCGGCTGGTACCCAAAATATTTGGGGGATAACCAGCAATGCCTGGGGATGGGCTGAGGTGGGAGCTAGGTGTTTGAAGTGGTAGAGCTACGCACCCCGTATGTTCACAAATGACCTGTTACTTGCATCATCTGGAAACAGAAGAACTGTAACATTAAGCACTATCTCTATCTATCTCCATATATGTATATAGGCTCTTGCCCCTTTCTTTCACCACCCTACACTTACTGTCCCTACTTTCTCCCTTTGATCCCATTTTGCTATCTTTCTCTTCCTACTTTTCCCCCATGTTCTTCTTGTCAAAGTCAAATGATGAAAAAAATGTCCTAGTCTCCAAAGATCAGTGCCAATCCGACCACAATCAACCACCTGCATGAATTAAATACTGCTGATCTACTCAAACCCTGACACACTGGGCAGACTTCTGTTCTGTTTTTGAGGCACTGCTTAAGGCCTGCTATTGTGCTACAGTGTTGGTCTGCTGCCTCTGACTATAATGTTAGCATTGAAGAGGAAGTACAAGCTTGTGGGTGTGATCCAGCGGGTCTAAAGAAATTCAGTCTCATATATAATCTCTACACCAAGATACTCACCATTATTTATAAATCTATCACTAGGCCCATTCTTTACAAGGATTTGTATTTTTGACCTACTGAATCATATGACCTAATTATTTAAATCTAACACATACATTAATTAAGTCACATATTAGGCAATGGATTAACTAATGGTATCGCAAAGAAACGATCAAGACCACGTTGTCATTTCAAAAATCCATTTTATTAATTTTATTTCATAAAGAAAGCTTAAACTT